>NC_090656.1:88003169-88334836 GCF_040937935.1 Hyperolius riggenbachi
CTGCAGCAGTGTATGGAGAGATACGTAAAGGGAGCACTTCTCCTGCGTAGCGCGGCTCCGATGACGTCACAGCGGTGGATGGCGGCGTGGGATCGATCAGCGCATATGGGGCTGGAGGAAGCCCCAGGTATGTATAGAATCTTTTCTTTAGGTTAGCTCTGGTTCCCTTTAAAGCCTGAACTTATGGATTTATTAAAGACAAACTACCAACGTATATGTATAACATGCATATCCATAGGTGAGCATAGGTGTACAGGTAAGGTAAAAAGGGTCCCTGCTAAAATAGGGTGCCGGAGATGGACACTAGTAGAATGTTTGTATAATTACTGATATTATACTGGTTAATTCTGATAGTAAAGTATTGGTAATCGTTCCCAATATTTTACTATTACCTAACCTTATCCTAACACTTGCCCTCCCAATGGATGCCTAACACTAATACCTCTAACCTGGTGATGCCTATAAGACTAACCGATCTCTCCCCCCAACCCTAAAACATGCATGGTGGTGCCTCACCTTACCCACCCTGCAGAACCCTAAGATCCCCCCTCTTCAACCATATCTGCTAATATTTTTGCCTGCATTAACTGTAATTTTGTGGTTATTAACAGTAACTTGGGCCCTAAATTTCAGGTGCTGGGGCCACCCATTATGCAAATTGTGGCTATAAATAGCAGGCGCTTTTCACCTCCAGTACCCTGCTTCGGACTATAGTGGTGCAAACACTAAGCAGAGACATGTATCCAACTCCACACCCACCCAATTCTGTGGAAGACAGGAAGCAGCTTAGATTGTTTTTTATTTTCTTACCTGACCCTACCCACCTCCTCACACTTGTGAGTTTCTCTGTGATAAGCACTTCAGCTGATCAGGTCTTATCTCCCAGTTACTGATCAGAATGTAAAAAGGCATTCAACTCTACCACACCCTTCACAAAGAAAATGAGAAATAGTTTCTTAAATTTTCTTACGGCAGAGTGAGTGATAAAAGACACACATAGCTTTTATTAAAACCCTGGGAGTGTAAGAAAGCTTACATGTTTCATTACAGACTAAATGAGGAGCTAAAGCTGCAGTGCCGACCAGTAAATTTAATCTGAAATGTAAATCAAAAACATAAAAGACAGATACTTACCTCTCCAGGTCCCCTTGCTCCACCGCAGACTCCTCTGTTCAAATTTCCAGCTGTGGGAAGCTTCATAAGCCCAAAAGCTGCCAAAGATAGGTGGCTCCGTACTGCACACGCATGAGAGAGCGTTCTCGCTCATGCGCAGTACAGAGCAGCCTGTCTTCGGGAGCACTCGGGCTCCCAAAGAACTCCAAAGCCTCGGACAGCGGCAGAGAACAGTCTTTCGACCCATCGCTCAGAGACTGCTAACGTGGGAGCCTGCGGGGGAACGTGGAGACCTGGAGTGAAATGGGAAGGCTCTATAGGACCCAGAGTCTTCCCTCTCCCTAGGTAAGTATCTGGGTTTTTTTACATTTACACTACAAACTCCCTTTAAGAGTTAATATTTTGCAGCAGATGTAGGAGTCAGGTAATCTGCTCTATGCTCGAAAGAAGGCACAATAGGAGTAAAAAATAGGCACCACAGTAATTTGGGCACCAGGTATAGCCGCTTGCAGATATTCTACTATACGGCAATGGGTAATACAACAGTAGAATATCGGTATTTTTCACCAATATTTTACTATTGCTTAATCTAAGCCTATTATCACACTACCCTCCCTCTACCGATGCCTAACCCCCCCCCCCCCCCCTTTCCTGCCACAATAACTGCACTGTCTTCACTGCTAAAAACCCCCTCCTCCAATATATCCACGCGTGTTGTTGTATTGCTGGCCAGTGCTTCCGCGCTATGGAGCGCACGGAAGCACTCATTGTGACGGTTCACATTGAGCATTCGTGAGCGGGGAATTGCGGGCGGACCCGATAAATCCTGACGTCTGCAAGCTAGGCACGCCCCTGATGAGTCACTCGGAGTGACGAAAAGCATTGGGTGGAGCTTGCTGGACGTACAGGAAGGAACTTTTGCGCCGGATCAGGAGTAAAGTGGCAAGAGCGGGACCTTATCTTCTAGCCTACCCGGGAGGCAACGGGGAGAGCCCGTCTAAACTATATGCTCTAACTACCTGCTAGTACATTGCGAGTGCATTTTAATAATAAAACTATCTTTTTTAACTGAATTAGGCTATGGAAGCATCTCTTTTTATATGAGGTACGCATCCATTTGGACACACCATCCAGGACCCCAATACAGTGGGAGGAGTTAGCAACCCTACAGTGCTGGAAACGCACATTGCTGGGCGCTTATTGACCAGTCTGACAGTGGTCAAACTTGCGGGGTGAGTCTATTCCCTCACGGGGTGAATGATGGTGGATAGAAGAGCACAGCTGAGCGCTATCTAATATATTTGAAGATTCATGCATTAGCCTGCCATGGCTGACATAGAAGCGCACCTGTATTGAGACACTTTATCTGAGCACATCTAAAGTGGATTGATTTTAGAGCTTCTATAGCTGTATTAATTTCCTCGGAAGTTTATCAATTTTCTTGGACTTTTATTTAGGTCTTATTAACTTTATCATGTATCACTGTAGCGCTTTCAAAATATTGTGTAATATATCCTCGCCGCCTGCAAATTAAAATTATCGGGTGCCTGAGGTGCACAATTTACCAAAGCGCTAATGGGATCCATATTACCAGGGATGTGGAGTCGGTACAAAAAACATCCGACTCCCAACTCCTCAGTTTATCAAACCACCGACTGATTCCAGGTACTCAGAATTGCTCCGACTCCTCAGCCCTGCATATTACTTGAGTATATATGTTCTGGCCATGTGCATTTTGGGCACAGGGAGAAGGCGACAGACGGCTCTCCCTGCAATAGGTAATCTCAGGGAATATAAAAACTAAAATTCCACCTACATAATTTACTCCTTTTTGCATGTAATTTGGGGTCCAGCTATTGCGGGGTCCCAAATTACAGTGATTTTGTAGCTGTAAACCCACCAGCTACGGATTGTCTGTTCCCAGAATTCATACAAACCTAATGCAGCTTGGACCTAATCAAAGTGAACAGGAAGAGCATATAGATCGCCCAACTGCAAGTTGCATACAATTTGCATGCAAGCAAAAATTATTTGCACTCTATTGAACATCCCTGCACTAGTCTACATGAGGTGACCTAGCGGGAAACCACACAGGTTAGTAGTTCTCCAAAACAGCACCCTCTACAACTTGAAGCATAGTAATTGGTCAAATACTGTGGGCATGGTTATTACTACAGTACAACCGATCAGAAACCTAAACGTTCAGCGGAATTTCCCTAGGAGGTTCCCCACTAGATCAAGCAGACTAGCGCCAACATCCCTTCTGTCAGCTGTGACATGGTAGATCTCATCAGTGGCTGCAATGACTGGTAAAGTAATGCAGAAAGCCTCTTCATCAATGGTAAAGCACACTGATAAAGAAGGATATGGAAGTTAGCATATTTTTTTAAACCATGCAAATTACCTGATCCTCTGCCTCTAATACTTTAAAAGTGGACCCAAATACAAAAATACAAGATTTCAAAAATAACATCTATTTTCTAAATTATAATAATAAATAGCAGTTTTTTTTTCAGCTGCATGAAGACAAATATGAAATATTTTACATTTATTGGAGGAACCCCTCCCTTCCTTTCATATTGCCAGGACAGAATCCAGCAAACTGGTGGAGTAGGTGGTGTCAAGCAAAGGAGGAATTGCTAATGGCTGCCACCTGTATAACCCTTGTTATTAAAAGAGAAGGGTAAAAAACATGCACTGAAATGCTCATAGGCTTGAAGGAGTGTTTATCTTTGCATGTGTCAGAGTGGTGCAACTAAATATTTTGAATTAAAAAATGCGCCTGCGCAGTACAGCCCGGAGGACGTCCGATGACGTCAGCGCGCACGAGTGACACGCACTTTGGAGCGCAGAAGAAGCCCGACCTGGCCAGGTCGGGCTCGCCATCGGGAGCCTGCGGAGTTGCGCCAAGGGCACATTCTGGCTGCCATGGGCTGGAGGAAGCCCCAGGTAAGTGGATTTGGATTTTTAATTTTTTCACATGCTGCCTGAACCTTCCCTTTAAGCCCTAGACCCTGAACAAGCATATAAATCAGATGTCTATGACTAAAGTCTGGATTAACTGCATGCTTGTTTCAGAATCTACTGACCAGAAGAATGAGCAGGACTGCCAGGCAACTGATTTAAATATGGCAGCCACCATGTCTCTTACCTCGGGTTACTTTTAAGTATACCTGTAGGGAAAGAAAATTTGGCAAAGTTAGATACTTACCTCAGTAGAGAGAAGCCTCTGGATGAGGCTTTCCCAATCAAACTGGTACTGGAACCCTCTGAACCTAATCAACAAGGGTTTGTCAAACAGGTTTGGGTATGTGCAGGCACAATGATGGCCCGCACCTGCGCAGAAGCACGGAACGCATGCATGAATTTCTCTTCCATGAACAAGCAGCTCCATGCTAGTGCACCTGCACAGTGCAGTCACACTTGTACATGGGCACGAATGCAGCAGTTAAAGTTAACATAAATCTAAGGGGGGGGGGGCTTTACTTACTTCTACCAGCCCCTTGCAGCCGTCCTGTGCCTGCAAAGTCCATCAACGACCCTCCAGTCCCCCGCCGTGGCAAAGTTTAGTTTTCCCTAGTCTGCCCAGTCGATGGCCCTGGCCACACGTATCCTTGTTCACGCTCCTGACGCTGGTAGCGTCCTGACCAGTAGAAGAAGAATCTCCTACTGAGCAGGACGCTGCTGGAGACGGAGTGGAGAGGGAAGAACGAATGAGAATGCGCGCAGCCAGTGCCACGCAGGCACAGTGGCCATCCACTGGCCACACTAGGGAAAACAAAACTTTGCTGCGGTGGAGGACCAGAGGATCGTTGATGGACTTTTCGGGCACAGGGTGGCTGCAGAGGGCTTGTAGAAGCCCCAGGTAAGTAAAACTCCTTTTTTCTCCCTTCAGTTTAGGCACGAAGAGGGGCCTTCAGTGAGCATAGGTGGGCTGCAGTCACATCGCAGAAGCATCTGAATCATAAAGGGGCTTCCATCTACTGATGCAAGTATCAACTCTTGCTTTTTTCCCCTCACACGTTTACTTTAATATCATCACCATGCTTCCTTCATATTATCATTTAATATTAAAACACCACAACTTCATGGAAAAAATAGTTTACATCCTGATAAGCACATCTTAGTACATCAGTATAATGTATATGGGTATATGCTTCAGATCTAAAAGGGACAGCTGAGAAGGAAGGAGGCACAAGAGGAGCTGATTTCCAACGTGGGCTAGTTAGAAGCTCTAGTAAAAGTACAGTGGATGTTAGTAGCCCTCCTCCCTCTCCAGCAGGCAGAGCAGTGACTGACGCAGCGGAGACGGCTTTGTAAAGCCACTAATATACAGCATGACATATATAGCAAGATAATCCGCCGCAGCCACTCACTCACCTCACCGGTCAGGATTTGCGCGGGCTCGTGCGCTCTCACACAATCTCCCGCCAACTAGCAAACGACTAGAACTCCGATTGGCTGAGGCGCACAGCTGTGCTTCTGTGATTGGCTAGCAAAGAACTCCTCCCCAAGCCATTGGCTGATTATGTATTTGGCGGAACAGCCGCCATGTTGTGATTGGCAGAAGGATGTAGGAGCCGCTCTATGATTGGACGAGGTGGATCCTGCTTTTGGACCTGTCATTTTAGCAGCCAGCCACACGTACTTCCGCTCCCAGCAGACAGTGCGGCGACCTCTGACCCCCATTTGACTGGGAGAGACGTGGCTGTACCGGGATCGCAGACATGGTGAGGAGGATACCGGGGTGTCGGATGGTAGATTTTTAGCATAATAGGGTCTGCCTGATCCCCCATTCTGGTAAATGGCGGCGGAGAGCCGTGCTCACGTATATCTCATCTGACAGAGGCTATCTGATTGTGTGTGATCAGCTTTGCCTGTGGAGAGTGCCTCATTTTGCTCTGACACTGCAAATGATAAATTAGATATTTACCTCGGTAGAGGAACCTCTAGGGGCTCTGACCATCCTTTCGGTGTCTTTGCTTTAACAAAGTAGCTTACATCGTGGAACTAACCTACATCCCACTGACTTTACTATCCCCACCCTAACCCTCCTGCCTATGCATTTGTCAATGCGTGTAGGCAAATTCGAGGGGTAGGCTATTTCATCAGCAGACTCCGTGCTGGTTGCTGGGAATCTCTTGTTCTTCATGGCTGCACTCCTGTCCATGAACAAGCATGACTGTTTTACGCAGGTGCATTGATGGCTCATGTCTGCAAATTAGTATAGAAGCCACTCGTGCATAGAGGAAAAATTAATGTTTCAAGTGGACCAGCACCAATGAATAATGTTGACGTGCAGCGATCGCCCTAGAGTGCAAAGAGATATCCAAGCAAATAAGTTGTCAGGATCTGCACCATCTAAAATCTTTTTTTATTTTAACGCTTTAAAATATCATCACAGGCATAAAAATATGCGTATCGCACTGCCATGACATATGGCGTTTTAGAATAGCTCTTTCCTCAGATGGTGTCAGCTACACACTCAGATAACAAATGGAAAAGCCTCATTTTTATAGTCCCAGGCTGGACCTGATGGAAGACTTCATATTAGCATAAATGCATATTCATGACCCTCACAAACCAATAGGAATGCATTGTATGCACCTCCACAGAAACCAATGTGTTTATAGACTGGAGACATAAGTTATAGCCAAAGCTTCACAGGAATCCTTGTTTGTTACTCAGACACAAATACCACACTCAAATGTGTAGAACCAGTGTTATTCACTATAACAATTCCTCAGCATTGCGTGGTTAGCCAAGCTTATTAAAGCTGACAACATCCGCTTGTAAATGTCTCCAGCCAATCATCTGCATGGCTACAGCGTCCGCCATAAGACTGCTACTGCTGCCCACCAATCATATGCGTCGCTATTGCATCCGCCAAAAGCTGCATTGTGTAATTAAATGTGTACCTGCAAAAACCGCCGACAGCGTCCGCCTCGGGACTGCATACGTACATCTGACACGACCAGTACGCATGAACAGCCAATCGGCTTCAAAAGCGACAACGTCCGCCTAAAGACTTCAATGCGTACATCTATTGCGGCCAATCCGCATCAACAACCAATCAGTTCCAAAGCGACAACGTCCACCTAAAGACTTCAATGCGTATAATCCATGCGGAGCGTCCGCATGAATGGAATGGGATAAAAAACAGCCCCTACGCATAGTTTTGCAATTTTAAGCATAAGGTCCTCAAAAATTCTCAAATAGGTGGGCAGCAATATCAGCCCCAGCCATGCAGATGTCTCAATTAGCAATCTTATTACATACTAACGCTAAAAATTAGCATAATCATTAAAAGTCACATAAGGCCCACTAGAACAAAATACTAGCTATATCATACTCTCTATTTACCCTTTGGGTTCTAAGGTATCCAGTTTTTTAATCCAAAAATATTCTCTCTTTGCTAATAGCATATCTATCCCCCCCCCCCTTTCTCGTGATCGGGACCCTCTATAACACCTGCACCCTTAACTGCGACAATCTATGCTTACATTCAGTAAAATGCTGGGAAACTGACATCTCCAAATTTTTGTTTCTAATGTTAGATTTGTGGGATGAAATCCTATCTCTGAGGGCTTGGGTTGTTTTTCCCACATACCCAATCCCACAGAGGCACTTTAACATATAAATAACAAATCTAGAGTCACAATTAAAGTGACCCTTAATCTTAAATTTCGTGCCCCTGCAGGGATGGGTGAATGTGTCACCTTTTACAATGTAGCTACATAAATAACAATTGAAGCATGGATAAGTTCCATTTCATGCTGTTACATTGTTTTTTCTCTGGACCCACATCTCCTTTGACAATTATGTCTCTTAGGCCGGGTTTCCACTGCTGCGAATCCAGGCCGATTCCCCGCCCACGAATTCGGATGGATTTCAGCAGCCTATAGAAGTCTATGAGAGCCATCCGAATTCGTGGCCGAGGAAAAATCTGAGGCCCTGCAGCATAATTTCGTCCGTAGCTGACCGAATCCCATAGCCGCGCATAGCGCGGCTAGAGGGATTCAGCTGCGAGAGGCAACAGCTGTGCCGGCATCGCGTCTCGCAAGACGCATGCCGCCGCACAAATGGAAACCTAGCCTTAGAGACGGTGCCCTTTTGTAAGACATCAAAGGGAATTCATGAAATTCTCGTACATATTGTAAACCTTCTCGTAACATTGTCCAAAATTTTATTAATAACTCCTCCAATTTTCTCAGACAAAACATTGTACGTGGTAACACATGGGATTCTGTTATTCAAACTGCCCTTCTTTCCTTTCCTTCTCAATCCCTCTTTCCTCCCTCCTACACCTATCCTTACCTTGCCTTCGTAATCCAAACATCTCAAAGGATAATTTCTAGTCAAAAATTTGTATTTCATCTCTTCTAACCTAATCTTTCTCACCTCTGGATTACTTACAATACGCTCTATTCTTTTGTACTGCCCCTTAGGTATGTTACTCTTAATATGGGGAACATGAAAACTATAAAAATGCAAAATGGAGTTTCTATCTGTTGGTTTTACAAATAAATCTGTGGTCAAACTCCCATTCTGCTTAATGACCCACATATCCAAGAAACTCACCCTATCCACACTACTGGTAAGGGTCCAGAGAAAAACAATGTAACAGCACGAAATGGAACTTATCCATGCTTAAATTGTCATTTATGTAGCTACATTGTAAAGGGTGACACATTCACCCATCCCTGCAGGGGCACGAAATTTAAGATTAAGGGTCACTTTAATTGTGACTCTAGATTTGTTATTTATATGTTAAAGTGCCTCTGTGGGATTGGGTATGTGGGAAAAACAACCGAAGCCCTCAGAGATAGGATTTCATCCCACAAATCTAACATTAGAAACAAAAATTTGGAGTGGTCAGTTTCCCAGCATTTTACTGAATGGGGGTCCCGGTCCTGAGAAAGGGGGGGGGGGGGGGATAAACACATGCTATTAGCTAAGAGAGAATATTTTTGGATTAAAAAACTGGATACCTTAGAACCCAAAGGGTTAAATAAAGTATGATATAGCTAGTATTTTGTTCTAATGGGCCTTATGTGACTTTTTTAATGATTATGCTAATTTTTAGTGTTAGTATGTAATAGGATTGCTAATTGAGACATCTGCAAGGCTGGGGCTGATATTGCTGCTCACCTATTTGAGAATTTTTGCGGATGTTTTTATGCTTAAAATTGCAAAACTATGCGTTTTTTATTCCATTCATGCGGACGTTCCGCATGGATTATATGCATTGAAGTCTTTAGGCGGACATTGTTGCTTTAGAAAAGATTGGTTGTTGATGCGGATTGGCCGCAATAGATGTACGCATTGAAGTCTTTGGGCGGACATTGTCGCTTTTGAAGCTGATTGGCTGTTCATGCGTACTGGTCGTGTCAGATGTACGCATGCAGTCTCGAGGCGGACGCTGTCAGCGGTTTTTGCAGGTACACATTTAATTACGCAATGCAGCTTTGGGTGGACGCAATAGCGACGCATATGATTGGTGGGCGGCAGTAGCAGTCTTATGGCGGATGCTGTAGCCATGCAGATGATTGGCTGGAGACATTTAAATGCTACAAGCGGATGTTGTCAGCTTTAATAAGCTTGGCTGACCCCGCAATGGTGAGGAATTGTTACAGTGAATGACACTGGTTCTGCACATTTGAGTGTGGTATTTGTGTGTGAGTAACAAACAACAAGGATCCCTGTGAAGCTTTGACTATAACTTATGTCTCCAGTCTATTAACACATTGGTTTCTATGGAGGTGCATACAATGCATTCCTATTGGTTTGTGAGGGTCATGAATATGCATTTATGCTAATATGAAGTCTTCCATCAGGTTCAGCTTGGGACTATAAAAGTGAGGTTTATCTGAGTGTGTACCTTACCCCATCTGAGGAAAGAGCTATTCTGAAACACCGTGCGTCATGGCAGATGCACATATTTTTATGCCTGTTGTGATATTTTAAAGAGCTAAAATAAAAGAAGATTTTAGACGGTGCGGTTCCTGTCAACTTTTTTGCAGAGGAAAAATTAATGCACTTGCAGCTCCATGCTATGGTGCAGGTGTGGGCTGTCTTGCTCCTGTGCACTGCAGCCATGCTTGTACTTGACTGCAGCTGCATACTTGTTAAGTCGGTTCCGTGGGTCCCAGCGCTGGAATGGCTATTTTGAGGGCCATGGGCGAGGCCTCTGGATTATCCAGAGGCCTTCTAAGGTAATGCTTCATACACACTTGAGATAAAAGTCTTTGGAAAATGAAAGATCACAGACCAATTTTACCCCCTTCCATGTAGTATGAGAGCCATACTCTACACAGTCTATTCTATGGAGCTGCACTCCCCATCAGATAAAATCTTTGCAGGATGCTGCACACACAGATGCCTGTACACACTCAAAAGATCATTATCTGCAAAAGATCTGTTCCTGCAAAAGATCCATTCCATGCAAAATGCATTATAGTCTATGAGATCTGCAGATCATCATACACACTTGGTTTAACAGACAATCATCTGCAGATCAGATTCAACAGGGTGGATTTTCAGATCTGCAGATGATTGCCAGATATGCAGATGAAGTCTGTTAAACCAAGTGTGTATGATGATCTGCAGATCTCATAGACTATAATGCATTTTGCATGGAATGGATCTTTTGCAGGAACGGATCTTTTGCAGATAATGATCTTTTGAGTGTGTACGGGCATCTGTGTGTGCAGCATCCTGCAAAGATTTTATTTGTTGGGGAGTGCAGCTCCATAGAATAGACTGTGTAGGTATGGCTCTCATACTACATGGAATGGGGTAAAATTGGTCTGTGATCTTTCATTTTCCAAAGACTGTTATCTCAAGTGTGTATGAAGCATAAGTATCTAACTGTCTCTCCTAATTTGTCTTTACACCTCGAAGAATGGATTTTAAATGACACCTGCACTAAGAGGTATAGAGGATGCCATATTTATTTCCTTATAAACCATACCAGTTGCCCGGCTGATTCTCTTTGGTTGCAGAAGTACAGTATCTGGATCACAGGCTTGAAACAAGCATGTAGCTAATCCATTCAGAAACATCTGATCTGCATGCTTGTTTAGGGTCCATGGCTAAGCTCTGTTCCCATTAGAGCCGAGAACACATTTTTTTTTTCTTTTTTTGTCCGTACTCCGCTCAGCAAGTGAACAATATCTATTGTATAAATAGAAGCCGTTCACTCAAGTCACGCTGCAACAGATCTGCAGGACGTGGCAGTAAACGGGCCACACTTTAGTGCAGTCTGCGATAATCCCAGGCAGGCGGATGTGCGCCTCCATATAGCCTATGGGGGAGTGCTCCAGCCAGACCACGGCGTACCATCGGCTCCCTCTGGCCACACATGGGCCTGCAACAAGTGAGATCACAGCCTGAAAATATCAGAGGCAGAATATTAGCAGGACAACCAGGTAGGTAACTGGTATTGATAAAAAGGAACTGAATATGGCATGCATCCAAATGGACAAGCAGGGCTGCCAGGCAACTGATATTGTTTATAAGGAAATAAATATGGCAGCCTCTGTATCACTTTCACCTCAGGTTCACTTTAAGGTGTCCTTTAAGGACAACTGCAAGGAGGCTGCCATGTTTTTTTTTGTTGTTGTTGTTTTTGTTTTCCTTTTGTGCAATACTGGTTACCTGGCTGTCGTGCTAATCCTCTGTCTCTAATACTTTTAGCCATAGACCCTGAACATGCATGCAGCAGATCAGGTGTTTCATGTTTCCAACATTTAATGTCGGAACTGACAAGATTAGCTGCATGCTTGTTTCTGGTGTTACTCGGACACTACTACAAATAGATCAGCAGGGCTGCCAGGCAACTAGTATTGCTTAAGGGGGAATAAATATGGCAGCCTCTATATCCCTCTCGATACAGTTGTCTTTTTAAAATCCATTCTTGAAGGTGTAAAGTTAGAAGCAGGTGGGCATGAGTACGATTCTGAGTGAATTTTCACAAGGTCCAATCTGCCATGGCTAGATAAGTTGGTCAGATTATGTCCAAAATGGCAGGCTTTGTGGGGTGTTCTTGGTATGCAGTTGCTAGCACCTACCAAAAGTGGTTGCAGGAAGGACAACCTATGAACTGGGAATATGGACATATGTGACAAGGCTCAGTAAGGTTGGGAGTTTTGGTCCTATAGAAGATATAGTTGTTTCAGTGGCACGATGTAGACCCTCCTATATAAGGCAGCTGGTTTTAGCATTCTGGCTTGGGTGATCGTATGTCAAGTATTTGTCATGTGCATATTTAGTGATAGATCTACACAGATGAGTTAGCAACACTATCTCCGCTTTTGTCAGAAATGCTCTTTTGCCACAGTCAAAGCGTTAATTTATGGAACTAATTTAACCTTTTTAAACAGCACTTTTGCAGTGTTGAACTTGTATAATACAGCTTTTCACAAACTTAACCTCTCTATTTTCAGGAGTTGGAAGCAATGAGTCGATATACAAGTCCGGTGAATCCGGCAGTATTCCCACACCTTACAGTTGTTCTCCTGGCGATTGGGATGTTTTTCACAGCCTGGTTCTTTGTGTATCCTTTTTGTTTTGCTGGCATTATATTTTAAGATATTGGTTCTTCACTTTAAAACTAAACTGTAGAAACATTATTTTATGTTTATATAATATGGAAAGAGAATAGAAAGTGTTTAAAGTCATTACTGCTGTCAGTGTTCACATTGGGAAGTCTCTTCTCACTTCCTGTTCAATTTAAATCCAGGTGATCTCAGGGATGGAGGTTAAAGGGAAGGTCCAAGCAAAATAAAAAAATGTTTCACTTACCTGGGGCTTCTACCAGCCTCATGCAGCCATCCTGTGCCCTCGTAGTCACTCACTGCTGCTCCAGTCCCCCACTGGCAGCATGCCGACCTCGGAGGTCGGCGGGATGCATTGCATAAATTTTTACACATTCCAGTTGGTGCAGGAACATTAACACATACATTTTTACGCGTTAGTGAATCTATGCGTAAAAATGTACGCATTAAACCACTAATGCGTAAAAATGTATGTGTTAATGTTCCTGCACCAACTGGAATGCGTAAAAATGTACGCAATGCGTCCCGCCGACCTCCGAGGTCGGGAAGCTGCCAGCGGGGGACTGGAGCAGCAGTGAGTGACTACGAGGGCACAAGATGGCTGCATGGGGCTGGTAGAAGCCCCAGGTAAGTGAAACTCATTTTTTTATTTTGCTTGGACCTTCCCTTTAAGTAAGTGGCAACAAGGCATGACTATCTCCCTGTGTACAAAACGTATAACGTTTTCCTTTGTTGCTGACTGTTTCCCAGTTCAAGAGGTCTTCCCATTATCTTTCAGGACATACAGTAAAGGCAATTCTTCCAGATGAGACCTAAACTTATGCCGTGCATACACGGCTCGTTTATTGCGCCGGATCGAGCTCGATGCCGGCGCGTCCCCGCTCGTCCGCGCCGGATCGATTGCTGCTCGTCCCTGCCGGCGCTTCCCTATCACCGCTCGATTCCCTGCCATTGTCCACCGGCGGGAATCGAGCGAGCGGCATGATCGGGCCAGCTGAATATTATCAGCTGGCCGGATCAGCTGGTCGATACACGGTACAGAAACGTACCGTGTATACCCAGCATAAAACCCACAATAGATAGATCCACTTTCCGTACACCTCAAACTATAATGCTGGGAATACACGGTACGTTTCTGTACCGTGTATCGACCAGCTGATTTGGCCAGCTGATAATATTCAGCTGGCCCGCTCATGCCGCTCGACCCGCGTCCGCTCGATTCCTGCCGCCGGCAAGCGATCCGCGCGGACGAGTGGGGATGCACCGGCATAGAGCCGCTTGATCGATCCGGCGCAATAAACGAGCCGTGTATGCACGGCAAGAAAGAAAATTTTATCTTTACAACCCAACAAAATCCAAGCAGTCAGGACAAAGGAATCTAAATACTGTAGAATAATAAAGTGATGGACAGTATACCGGTTTCTTGGGCCACATGTTTCCAAAAACTCCACTATACTTTGCTTCCTCTCCTCCCTAGATGCAGTTGGTTGGGAGTAATGCCGGGAATACACGTGACGTTTCCGGGGCTCGATTATGCCGCCGGATCAATTCCTGCTGGTCCCCGCAGGCGATTCTCGTATCTTCTGCTCGTTTTCCTTATCTTTTTCCATTGTCCCGCCCGCGGTATCGAGCGCGGAATCGATCCGGCGGGTGATCTGACATGTCGGAAATTATCAATCGAGCCATCTAATGGCTCGACTGAGCCACGGAAACGTCCCGTGTATTCCTGGCATAAGTCAGGTGTAATGTGACAGACTTGTGGGACACGAGGGCTTTTTTTTTCTCCCGACTTGTCTTTGCAGATAATTTTTAACCACTTTACCCCCGCGCGTACGTATTTCTCCGCCCCTTTTTCCATCCTTTAAAAACCAGGGACGGAGAAACACGTACTTTCCGCGTTCCCGACGCTGCCCGCGCTCCCGCTCGTAAACACGCCGCCCGCCGCTAGTAAAACCGCCGCCGCCCGCTCGCCCAGAGATCAATGAACGGGAAAATCCATTCCCGTTCGTTGATCTAAGCCCCGCAATGATCAGCTGCTCTCCTATGGGCAGCGCGATCATTGTGAGAAAAAACTCACGTGTCCATGCTCATTATACTTCCTCCAAGCTTCCGGAAGGAAGCTTGGAGGTCGCATTAAAACAAAAAGTTACTGTGGCCATCTTGTGGCCAAATAGTAAACTACACCCTACACATTTTTCACATACAAATAAATGACTTTTACACATAAAATTAACTCATTACCTCCCACACTCCCCATTTTTTTTTTTTTTGTAATTAAAAAAAAAAATAAAAAATTTACAATTAAAAAAAATACATAAATAGTTACCTTAGGGACTGAACTTTTTAAATATTTATGTCAAGAGGGTATAACACTGTTACTTTATAAACTATGGGCTTGTAATTAGGGATGGACGCAAAACTGAAAAAAATGCACCTTTATTTCCAAATAAAATATTGGCGCCAAACATTGTGATAGGGACATAATTTAAATGGTTTTATAACCGGGACAAAAGGGCAAATACGTTTCATGGGTTTTAATTACAGTAGCATGCATTATTTAAAAACTATAATGGCCGAAAACTGAAAAATAATTATTTTTTTCCCCACATTTTTCCTATTTTCCCATTAAAACACATTTAGAAAAAAATAATTCTTGGCATAATGTCCCACCTAAAGAAAGCCTAATTGGTGGCGAAAAAAACAAGATATAGTTCATTTCATTGCGATAAGTAATAATAAAGTTATAGACGAATGAATGGAAGGAGCGCTGAAAGGTGAAAATTGCTCTGGTGCTCAGGGGGTAAAACCCCTCAGTGGTGAAGTGGTTAATATTCTCTTTTAACCACTTCCCAACTGAGGGGTTTTACCCCCTGACCACCAGAGCAATTTTCACCTTTCAGCGCTCCTTCCATTCATTCGTCTATAATTTTATCATTACTTATCGCAATTAAATGAACTATATCTTGTTTTTTTCGCCACCAATTAGGCTTTCTTTAGGTGGGACATTATGCCAAGAATAATTTTATTCTAAATGTGTTTTAATGGGAAAATAGGAAAAAATGTGGGAAAAAAATCATTATATTTCAGTTTTCGCCCTTTATAGTTTTTAAATAATGCATGCTACTGTAATTAAAACCCATTAAATGTATATGCCTATTTATCCCGGTTATAAAACCGTTTAAATTATGTCCCTATCACAATGTTTGCCGCCAATATTTTAGTTGGAAATAAAGGTGCATTTTTTTCAGTTTTGCGTCCATCCCTAATTATAAGCCCATAGTTTATAAAGTAACAGTGTTATACCCCCTTGACATAAATATTTAAAAAGTTCAGTCCCTAAGGTAACTATTTATGTTTTTTTTTTATTGTAAATTTTTTATTTTTTTTTTAATTACAAAAAAAAAAAAATTGGGGAGTGTGGGAGGTAAGGAGTTAATTTTTTGTGTAAAACAAGTTTATTTGTGTGTAGAAAATGGTTAGGGTGTAGTTTTACTATTTGGCCACAAGATGGCAACATTACCAATTTGTTTCATGCTACCTGCAAGCGTCCTTCCGGACTCTTGCAGGAAGTAGAAAGAGGCTGGGACTTTGTTATTTTTTCACAATGATCGCGCTGCTCAGCCGAGCGGCAGCAGGTCATTGCGGGGCTTAGATCAACGAACGGGAATGGATTTTCCCGTTCGTTGATCTCTGGGCGAGCGGGCGGCGGCGTGTTTACTAGCGGCGGGCGGCGTGTTTACGAGCGGGAACGCGGACAGCGGCGGGAGTGCGCAAAGTACGGATTTCTCCGTCCCTGGGGGTGAAAGGATGGAAAAAGAGGCGGAGAAATCCGTACGCGCGGGGGTAAAGTGGTTAAAATAACTTTTCAGCAATGTGCAGTAAAAAAGGACCAAAAACAAAATGAAAAACTGCTACAGTAGAATCCTGTTATAGTAAATATAGTATATATTAGTATACAGGTCCTTCTCAAAAAATTTAGCATATTGTGATAAAGTTCATCATTTTCTGTAATGTACTGATAAACCTTAGACTTTCATATATTTTAGATTCATTACACACAACTGAAGTAGTTCAAGCCTTTTATTGTTTTAATATTGATGATTTTGGCATAAAGCTCACGAAAACCCAAAATTCCTATCTCAAAAAATTAGCATATTTCATCCGACCAATAAAATAAAAATAAAAGAAAAGTGTTTTTTAAAACAAAAAAAGTCAACCTTCAAATAATTATGTTCAGTTATGCACTCAATACTTGGTCGGGAATCCTTTTGCAGAAATGACTGCTTCAATGCGGCATGGCATGGAGGCAATCGGCCTGTGGCACTGCTCAGGTGTTATGTAGGCCCAGGATGCTTCGATAGCGGCCTTAAGCTCATCCAGAGTGTTGGGTCTTTCGTCTCTCAACTTTCTCTTCACAATATCCCACAGATTCTCTATGGGGTTCGGGTCAGGAGAGTTGGCAGGCCAATTGAACACCGTAATACCAATTGTCAGTAAACCATTTACCAGTAGTTTTGGCACTGTGAGCAGGTGCCAGGTCGTGCTGAAAAATGAAATCTTCATCTCCATAAAGCTTTTCAGCAGATGGAAGCATGATGTGCTCCAAAATCTCCTGATAGCTAGCTGCATTGACCCTGCCCTTGATAAAACACAGTGGACCAACACCAGCAGCTGACATGGCACCCCAGACCATCACTGACTGTGGGGACTTGACACTGGACTTCAGGCATTTTGGCATTTCCCTCTCCCCAGTCTTCCTCCAGACTCTGGCACCTTGATTTCCGAAATGACATGCAAAAGTTGCTTTCATCCGAAAAAAGTACTTTGGACCACTGAGCAACAGTCCAGTGCTGCTTCTCTGTAGCCCAGGTCAGGCGCTTCTGCCGCTGTTTCTGGTTCAAAAGTGGCTTGACCTGGGGAATGCGGCACCTGTAGCCCATTTCCTGCACACGCCTGTACACGGTGGCTCTGGATGTTTCTACTCCAGACTCAGTCCACTGCTTCCGCAGGTCCCCAAGGTCTGGACTCTGTCCTTCTCCACAATCTTCCTCAGGGTCCGGTCACCTCTTTTCGTTGTGCAGCGTTTTCTGCCACACTTTTTCCTTCCCACAGACTTCCCATTGGGGTGCCTTGATACAGCACTCTGGTAACAGCCTATTCGTTCAGAAATGCCTTTCTGTGTCTTACCCTCTTGCTTGAGGGTGTCAATGATGGCCTTCTGGACAGCAGTCAGGTCGGCAGTCTTACCCATGATTGCGGTTTTGAGTAATGAACCAGGCTGGGAGTTTTTAAAAGCCTCAGGAATCGTTTGCAGGCGTTTAGTTAATTGGTTGATTCAGATGATTAGGTTAATAGCTCGTTTAGAGAACCTTTTCATGATATGCTAATTTTTTGAGATAGGAATTTTGGGTTTTCATGTGCATAAAAGGCTTGAACTACTTCAGTTGTGTGTAATGAATCTAAAATATATGAAAGTCTAATGTTTATCATTACATTACAGAAAATCATGAACTTTATCACAATATGCTAATTTTTTGAGAAGGACCGTAGTATAAATGGTAGTCATACAGTAAATCTATGGCTATAGTAAACTCTGTCCCCAGGTCCTGGCAAATGAGCTTGTATAAATAATATAAAATATATGACGAAATTTGATATAGTAAACTTCTCTAAATTACTTTGTCAGGTCCATTGACACTTACTATAAAGGGATTCTACTGTTTCAAAAGTCTTTTGATAATTTTCTTGCTAGCTAGTGGTTTAAAAGGCATTTTACTGACAAGGCCCCATATGCAATTAACTTTTTCTTCTGAGTTATCTCCTAGGAGATAATTTGCATCTTCTTTTTAAAATAACATTTATTCATTTGATAATTGAAAAAGTACTCAAAGGTAGGTGAAAAAGTACTAATAAAATTATTTTAAGTATTTTCTTGCTTGCTGGTGGCTAAAGGGAAACCAGAGACCGGACAAAGTACAAGTTTTATACATACCTGGGGCTTCCTCCAGTCCCATCCACACGGATCGCTCCCACGCCGCCGTCCTCAGTCTTCTCGCCCTCTTAGGTACCGGGTCCCTTAAATTCAAGCAGTCTGAGCATGCGCAGTGCGCTCCGGCGGCTGGGATCGTTCTGCACAGGCAGAAGAGAGACGGAGGAGCACACTGCACATGCTGTGACTGGCCGAAGTTACGGGACTCGGTACCGAAGAGGCATTGTGTCACAAGGAGCCATATGTAGTTAACTTTTTCTCCTGAGTTTCCTCCTAAGTGATATTTTTTACATTTGTCAATAAAATGGCTTTTTAAGCCTCCAGAAAGCAAGAAAATACTCAAAAAAAAATGTTGATGGTACTTTTTCACCTACTTTTTTTTTTATACTTTTTTTAGTTGAAAAGTGCTGGAAAGTCATTTTAAATCGAAGATGAAAAATTAGGTGAAAAGGTGAATTGCATATGGCCCAAGGTGTGAAACTATTACGTTGGGGAAAGGTATTTTATAAAACGATAAATGATCTAGATCAGTGATAGCTAACCTTGGCACTCCAGCTGTGACAAAACTACAAACCCCACCATGCATCTGCCTCCCTGAGTTATGCTTAGAGCTGTCAGAGTATTGCAATGCCTCATGAGACTTGTAGTTCCACCACAGCTGGAGAGCCAAGGTTGGCCATCACTGATCTAGGAGAAAAAGTGTATTGCATATGGGCCTAGATATCAAAGAAGCAGAATCCTTTTTTTTTTTGTTTTTTTGTATTGTAGTGCATTGCTTTTTGTTATGTGACCAGCAGCACTCCTAGGCTATTAGTGCACACAATTATTATTATTATTATTTTTTTTTAACTCAATAGACGACGGGTGTTCAGTAAGGCAGGGATTCTCAACAAATGGTACACGAGACCACTGCCAGGGGTACGCACAGTGGCTTGTTACCTGAGCCAATCCATCTTCCCAGGGGTGCACTGTTTGTTTTTTCCACTTGCCAGCCATCCCTGCAGCCTCAGACCTCCGATCAATGCTGCCCGCCGTCCCCGCTGCCTCCCCGTTACAGCAGCAATGATCATTATACTTCAAATCAACAGGAAAGTGAAGGCGCATGGTACCCACACACAGTACTGCATATGCCGAAGTGATATCATTAATCTCAGTGTTTGGCATAGGTGCTATATTGGCCAGATAAGCCTCTGGGGGGTGGGGGGGGGGGAGCCGGGGGCACAAAAAGGTGACAAGAGGGGAGCTGGGGGACAAGAGATGACGGGGGGGGGGGGGGGATTTGGGGGGACGAGAGATGATGGGACAAGGTGACACAGGGGAAGCCAGGGGCACAAAAGGTGATATGGGAGACGAGATGACGTGGGGGGACAAGAGATAACACGGGAAGCTGGGGGACAAGAGATCATACGGGGGAAGCTGCGGGCACAAGAGGTGACACAAGGGGAAGTCTGAGGCACAAGAAGTGACATGTGGAAGCTGGGGCACAAGAGGTGACACGGGGGGAGAACAAGAGGAGGTCCCTCACCAAC
This sequence comes from Hyperolius riggenbachi, assembly GCF_040937935.1. Taxonomy (NCBI): domain Eukaryota; kingdom Metazoa; phylum Chordata; class Amphibia; order Anura; family Hyperoliidae; genus Hyperolius; species Hyperolius riggenbachi. The sequence continues at coordinate 88,023,359 of NC_090656.1, forward strand.
CATCACCTTGTACCAGCCTCAGACAGCACCCTCACCGGTCCCTCACCACCCATTACCCTGTGCCAGCCTCAGCCAGCACCCTCACCTGTCTCTCCCACCCTTCATCCTCTGCCAGCCTCAGCAAGCACCCTCTCCATCCCTCACTGCCCCATCACCCTCTGCCAGCATCCTCACCTGTCCCTCACCAGTTTTTCCTCAACCAGCACCCTCATCTGCCTCTCCCCATCCAAGTGTGTGTGTGTGTGCACAGAAATGTTTTGTCTGATGCAGCGTTTCTCAACCTGAGGTCCCCTGGAGATACATCGGCAGCTGTCAGGGGGTCCCCCAGGGGCAGCAGTCAAAATGGTGGATCTTGCCCCTAGCAGAGAAGTGTCAGGCAGGGCAGGCAGTGTCGGTGGCAATGGGTGCAGCAACTTACTTATCCCTGTTCTAGCGTGGACTCATGATGCCGGGCTCGCCTCCTGTTGCCGCCTTGCGTCCTGTTGCCATGGTTACATGGTAGCCTCTCATGATGTCAGAGTTGCTGCCAGAAGTAACCATAGCGGGAAGACGAGGGGAAGAGAGCCTGGCGACAGGAGGAGAGCCCAGCAAGAGGAGTCTGCGTGGGAACAGGTCTATGTAAGATTATATTGGGCACTACCTGGCTATCTATACTGGAGCACCTATAGCTCGCTAACTACACTGGGGCACCACATGTACCTGGCTATCTCTACTGGAGCACCTATAGCTCTTTGCCTACACTATGGCATCTGTACCTGGCTACCTATACTGGGGCACATATAGCTCGCTACCTATACTGAGGGCACCGGTACCTTGCTAACCAATACTGTGTGCACCTATGGCTGAATACCTATACTGGGGGCACCTATGCCTTGCTACCTGTTCTGGGGAACCTATACCTAGATACCTAATATGGGGGGCACCTATACCCAGCTAGAACAGGGGGTCAAGAGGTGACACAGGGGGACCTAGAGGGGGACAAAAGAGGCACAGGGGAACAGAGGGGGAGAAAATTGGCACAGAGGTGACAGAGGGGGTCAAGAGGCACAGGGAGAACAGAGATCATACCGGGAGATGAGGTGACACAGAGGGAGACAAATAAGGCACAAACTTAGGTGACACAAAGGGGGACAAAAGAGAATGGATTTAGGTTAAACATGGACATGGCCCTTATCTCATTTGTTAACCAGGGACTACCTGTATGTTGCTAGTTTTTGGCTCCACCCACATGTAATGGCCACACCCACTTTTTCATTTTTCCGGTAGTGGGTACATTTGCCTAGGGATGACTCACAAAGGGTGCTAAAAGGTTGAGAACCACTGGTCTAATGCATTTTGGTGTGCAGTGGCATAATGGTTAGCACTCCTGGAGTTTATATGTTGTCCCCATTTTTATGTTGCTTTCTCTGCATACTGATAATTGTTAGTGCTTCCCTCCACTGTGCTTTTAAATAGGCCTTTGGGGCTGAGACCCTTTAGAAATCACAAATCTAAACAAAGATTTTGAGAGCAAAGGATTTTTGCCACTAACGGTGATCTCAGGGAATGGTATTTTTGCCCCTGAGTTCCATAAATCAATCTTGTGTGTTGCGTACTATTCTTATTTTAGCTTAATGTATAATTCCGGGATATGCTGAATAAAAGTAAACCCATTATATCAGTTCTTGCAGTTTATTTTTGGAATGGTCTTTTTTTTGCTGTTGCTTGTAATGTACTGAAAACCGCATTTCTGTTGATGAAAACACTGCATCACAGGGTGAGTTTCAGTGGACTTTTTCAAATTTTGTTAAACCTGTGAATAAAAGAAGGAAAACTGGTGGGCAGAGTACAGGCCAGCATAAATCTCCTCAGTCATTTTCTCGCCGCAAGCTTTGAGCTGTCTGATGCATTATAGAGCTATACAGAATTTCCATTGTCCACTGTTGCTGCCTGTGGCCCCAAAACCACCTCTTCTGCATATTTGCCTGAATTTACAGGTTATTTTGTGTTGATTTAAAAAGAGAGATGCAATGAAGAGTAGTGTTGCCCAGAGTAAGCAGTCAAGTTTAATCTATGAATGAAAACAAGCATTCTAACTGGTGACAGCTTCTCTGCTGTCACTCTAGCCATCTTTGCACGTCTTTGTAGTAATACCAGAGTTTTAAGTTCTGATTTCTCCAGCGTGGGGTACTGGCTCTAAACTGCTGAGCACAGTTATGTTTCAGTTCACACTATTCGGAAGAAAACTTAATTTTATAGTACATCAGTGAACAGGTGCATTGTTACCCAATGAGAATTCTGAAGGTGTGTACACGCATCCAATTTTCATTGGCTTCATACTAATTGGAAGTGGTAAAATTGGCCAATCAAAACTGGATAAGGGTACAAATATATACAGTACTCCGTATAAGATAAGGCAGTGTAGGGTGTTGTGATTAGCACTCTTGTCTTGCAGTGCTGGAGTCCCAGGCACAATTCTGTTTGTATGTGCTCCAAATTTTCATGGATTTCATCCCGGCACTTGCAGGTTTCCTCTCACATTACTAAAATATACTGATAAGTGAATTGCCTTTATAGACTGGGAGGACATTAGACTATGACTGAGGTAGGGACTAGATTATGAGCCCCTCTGAGGGGCAGTTAGTGAAATAACTATGTACATTAAGTGCTGCAGAAGATGACCGTGTGACTATGGTAGGGGTTAAAATGTGTGTTCCTCTTAGGACAGTCAGTGACATGACTATGTACGCTGTAAAGTGCTGCAGAAGATGCCAGTACTATATAAATATATAATAATATGGTAGGAACATTAGACAATGACTGTGGAGGTGATTCCTTTGTTTGCTCCTCTGAGGGTAGTCTGTGACTTGACTATGTACTGTGTAATGCATTGCAAAATATGTCATTGATAAATACATATGTAATAAGAATACTGTACATAATGTTGTTACATAGTTACATAGTTATTTTGGTTGAAAAAAAGACATACGTCCATCGAGTTCAACCAGTACAAAGTACAACTCCAGCCTGCTCCCTCACATATCCCTGTTGATCCAGAGGAAGGCGAAAAAACCCTTACAAGGCATGGTCCAATTAGCCCCAAAAGGGAAAAATTCTTTCCCGACTCCAGATGGCAATCAGATAAAATCCCTGGATCAACATCATTAGGCCTTACCTAGTAATTGTAGCCATGGATGTCATTCAACCCAAGGAAAGCATCTAAGCCCCCTTTAAATGCAGGTATAGAGTTTGCCATAACAACTTCCTGTGGCAATGCATTCCACATCTTAATCACTCTTACTGTAAAGAACCCTTTCCTAAATAAGTGGCTAAAACGTTTTTCCTCCATGCGCAGATCATGTCCTCTAGTCCTTTGAGAAGGCCTAGGGACAAAAAGCTCATCCGCCAAGCTATCATATTGCCATCTGATGTATTTATACATGTTAATTAGATCTCCTCTAAGGCGTCTTTTTTTCTCTAGACTAAATAAACCCAGTTTATCTAACCTTTCTTGGTAAGTGAGACCTTCCATCCCACGTATCAATTTTGTTGCTCGTCTCTGCACCTGCTCTAAAACTGCAATATCTTTTTTGTAATGTGGTGCCCAGAACTGAATTCCATATTCCAGATGTGGCCTTACTAGAGAGTTAAACAGGGGCAATATTATGCTCGCATCTCGAGTTTTTATTTCCCTTTTAATGCATCCCAAAATTTTGTTAACTTTAGCTGCAGCGGCTTGGCATTGAGTACGATTATTTAACTTGTTGTCGATGAGTACTCCTAAGTCCTTCTCCAAGTTTGATGTCCCCAACTGTCTCCCATTTATTTTGTATGGTGCTAGACCATTGGTACGACCAAAATGCATGACTTTACATTTTTCAACATTGAATTTCATCTGCCATGTATGTGCCCATATAGCCATCCTATCCAAATCCTGTTGCAATATGACACTATCTTCCTGAGAGTTGATGATTCTGCACAATTTTGTATCATCTGCAAAAATAGCAACATTGCTCACTACTGCATCCACTAGGTCATTAATAAATACATTGAAGAGCACTGGACCCAGTGTGCCTAATGTTTTCCTATTTTCTTGCTGAACCTGTATGTGCTGTAGTATTTGGTTTGTTTTTCTCCGGATTTGTTTTCCTTAATGAACACTTACAGGTATGAGGTGACATCCACAAAATACACAAGGGACGTGTACAAAGAGCTGCTCATCTCGCTGGTAGCCTCGCTGTTCATGGGATTTGGAGTCTTATTTCTTCTGTTATGGGTTGGAATCTATGTGTGACCCTTCAGGTAAGAAATGCTGTATGAAATACAGAGTTGTATTTATAGCATTGCTTGGTGGTCATTATAATGATAATGTATTGATTGCCTATTGGCCCATCAGGCATGTGTAATATATTTACATGCTCATTAGCCTCATTATTTCCTGGCTGATATTTCTTTTTATACTGGATACAGAATACATAAGGGAAACAGACTTTTAAATAAACTGCAGATAGTATAAAGTAACAGGGAATAAAATTAAAGTGAAACTTATGTTAAACCCGTGTTCAAACCGTCCAGATTACTTAATGTTAGAGGAACTTCAGCCTAAACAAACATACTGTCATTAAGTTACATTAGTTATGTTAATTAAAATAGATAGGTAATATAATCTCTTACCCACCCTGTTTTAAAGGAACAGGCAAATGTTTGATTTCATGAGGGCAGCCATCGTTTTGGTTTAAAAGGAGGTGACAGGGAGCATGAGACACAGTTCCAACTGTCCTGTGTGCTGATCACACCTCCCAGTTGCTAGGCAACGTGAATAACAGGAAATCCCATTATGCTTTGCACAGCATCAGGGAAAAAAAGCCCGGGCAGTTTTTTGATGGGTGGAGCTTAGCTAAAAATACAGCTAAAAATGATGCTTTGGTAAGAAAAACAAAGTTCTAATGCTGTGAAACTGTTAAACGCCAAGCCTTTTCATTTCTGCTGAGTAGATTTTTAGTCCGGAGGTTCACTTTAAAGAAGAACTCCAGTAAAAATAATGTAATAAAAAAAGTGCTTCATTTTTACAATAATTATGTTTAAATTATTTAGTCAGTGTTTGCCCATTGTAAAATATTTTAAATCCCTGATTTACACTCTGAAATTAAATACCTGGTGACATTTTTACCGTTGGCTGGTGATGCAGCTGCTGCATGCTTTTTTGGCAGTTGGAAACAGCTGTAAACAGCTATTTCCCACAATGCAACAAGTTTCACAGACAGGAAACTGCCAGGAGTCCTCAGTTTCTTGTGGGAGGGGTTTCACCACAGTATCATTCATACAGCGCCCCTTGATGATCTGTTTGTGAAAAGGAATAGATTTCTAATGTAAAAGGGGGTATCCGCTACTGATTGGGATAAAGTTCAATTCTTTGTCAGAGTTTCCCTTTAAGTTCATTTCTGCTAATTTAGGCTCAGTTCCCAGTATTGTGGAAACGGTCATTCTTTTTGTCCGTTTTACCGCATCAGAACAACTGGAGTGACACATGAAATCGATTAGTCTAAAACATGCTCATAACCAGAGATATTTTGTGGGGTCTCTGTTTTAAGGCATCACGCTCATGACAATAGTCTTGCTGCCTGCCACAAACTCACTATGTCATAGGAATGCAGACAGCTAGGGTATGCATGAGGAGATAACAGATTGTTTGCAAGCTGTGGACAGTTGTGACCTCCCTCGATTCTTTATGATTGCTTAGATCCTTATTTCAGAAAGACCCATTTTGATGATGCTTACCAATCAGTCGCGCATTTAGGTCTTTGATAAGATCTCTATCACTTATTTGTAAGCGTAGAGCTGATCTACTTGGCCATCTGCTCCCAGCCCTTTCTGCTCTCTCACTTTAGGTGTACTTTAAAAAATTCTAAATAGGAAATGAGGCAATGCCCGAAATAGGGACAGAGTGGGTTAAAATAGTCAGGTTGTTTTTATTGCAGCTTAGTAAACTCCTGTAGGTGTTTTTTTTCCAGCAGTAGGCTATTTTGCTACACCCATCCATATGCTCCTGCTTTCTGATCATAGTCATGCCATAGCATATCTCATCTGTGGATCTCTGCAGCTTCTGCAGTCACCTGTTCTTACTTGTTTTACTAATGGTGGGCACTGATGATTCAATCTTTTTCATCCTTACCAAAGCTATACAGGATCTTCTAAAAAAATTAGCATATTGTGATAAAGTTCATTATTTTCTGTAATGTACTAATAAACATTAGACTTTCATATATTTTAGATTCAAATACACACAACTGAAGTAGTTCAAGCCTTTTATTGTTTTAATATTGATGATTTTGGCATACAGCTCATGAAAACCAAAATTTCCTATCTCAAAAAATTAGCATATTTCATCCGACCAATAAAAGAAAAGTGTTTTTAAAACAAAAAAAGTCAACCTTCAAATAATTATGTTCAGTTATGCACTCAATACCTGGTCGGTATTCCTTTTGCAGAAATGACTGCTTCAATGCGGCGTGGCATGGAGGTAATCAGCCTGTGGCACTGCTCAAGTGTTATGGAGGCCCAGGATGCTTCGATAGCGGCCTTAAGCTCATCCAGAGTGTTGGGTCTTGCGTCTCTCAACTTTTTCTTCACAATATCCCACAGATTCTCTATGGGGTTCAGGTCAGGAGAGTTGGCAGGCCAATTGAGCACAGTAATACCATGGCCAGTAAACCATTTACCAGTGGTTTTGGCACTGTGAACAGGTGCCAGGTCGTGCTGAAAAAATGAAATCTTCATCTCCATAAAGCTTTTCAGCAGATGGAAGCATGAAGTGCTCCAAAATCTCCTGATAGCTGGCTGCATTGACCCTGCCCTTGATAAAACACAGTGGACCAACACCAGCAGCTGACATGGTACACCAGACCATCACTGACTGTGGGTACTTGACACTGGACTTCAGGCATTTTGGCATTTCCCTCTCCCCAGTCTTCCTCCAGACTCTGGCACCTTGATTTCCGAATGACATGTAAAAGTTGCTTTCATCCGAAAAAAGTACTTTGGACCACTGAGCAACAGTCCAGTGCTGCTTCTCTGTAGCCCAGGTCAGGTGCTTCTGCCGCTGTTTCTGGTTCAAAAGTGGGTTCATGCTTCCATCTGCTTAAAAGCATTTTGGAGATGAAGATTTCATTTTTCAGCACGAACTGGCACCTACTCACAATGCCAAAACCACTAGTAAGTGGTTAACTGACCATGGTATTACTGTGCTCAATTGGCCTGCCAACTCTTCTGACCTGAAACCCATAGAGAATCTGTGGGATATTGTGAAGAAAAAGTTGACGCAAGACCCAACACTCTGGATGAGCTTAAGGCCGCTATCGAAGCATCCTGGGCCTCCATAACACATGAGCAGTGCCACAGGCTGATTGCCTCCATGCCACGCCGCATTGAAGCAGTCATTTCTGCAAAAGGATTACCGACCAAGTATTGAGTGCATAACTGAACATAATTATTTGAAGGTTGACTTTTTTGTTTTAAAAACACTTTTCTTTTATTGGTCGGATGAAGTATGCTAATTTTTTGAGATAGGAAATTTTGGTTTTCATGAGCTGTATGCCAAAATCATCAATATTAAAACAATAAAAGGCTTGAACTACTTCAGTTGTGTGTATTTGAATCTAAAATATATGAAAGTCTAATGTTTATCAGTACATTACAGAAAATAATGAACTTTATCACAATATGCTAATTTTTTGAGAAGATCCTGTATAGTAGAAGAGTAAACTGAGTGAATTATATTGAATGGATAATATAGACTGCCCCTTATATCACATAGAAATGGATTGGATGAAAATGATTGGATCATTAGTGGCCACCTTAATGCCTTCTTATTAGGTCACTGAATTGGTGGATGAATAGTGGTGTATACTTTTTTGCTGTACACTTTTTTTTTTTTTTTTTTTTTTTTTTTAAATTGTAGCATTGAATTTAATGATTCCCCAGAGGAGGATTAAAGAGAACCCGAGGTGGGGTTCTGAAATGCTAGCTGCACACAGAGGCTGGGTCTGCCTATACAGCCCAGCCTCTGTTGCTATCCCAATCCCCCTTAGCCCCGCGTGGGCTCTGCTATCCCCCATAAATCACAGCTGTGCTGTCGACATGCAGCGTGTCGCAGCGGGCTGTGTTTATCTCTGTACTGTCAGTCTGCTGCTCCCTCTGCCTCCTGCATAGCTCCGGTCCCCACTGCTAGTGGGTCCCAGGCCTCAAGCACACTTTTCTCCTCATCCCACCCTCCATAGCAACAGAGGCCACGTCTCTACAGCATAAACTCTTGCCCAAGTAATCAAATACGCGTATGTGTGTACAGGGCTTTAGTGTTGGGCATCTTATTTACAGTGGTGTGAAAAACTATTTGCCCCCTTCCTGATTTCTTATTCTTTTGCATGTTTGTCACACTTAAATGTTTCTGCTCATCAAAAACCGTTAACTATTAGTCAAAGATAACATAATTGAACACAAAATGCAGTTTTAAATGATGGTTTTTATTATTTAGTGAGAAAAAAAAACTCCAAATCTACATGGCCCTGTGTGAAAAAGTGATTGCCCCCCTTGTTAAAAAAAATAACTTAACTGTGGTTTATCACACCTGAGTTCAATTTCTGTAGTCACCCCCAGGCCTGATTACTGCCGCACCTGTTTCTATCAAGAAATCACTTAAATAGGAGCTATCTGACACAGAGAAGTAGACCAAAAGCACCTCAAAAGCTAGACATCATGCCAAGATCCCAAGAAATTCAGGAACAAATGAGAACAAAAGTACTGTAATTGAGATCTATCAGTCTGATAAAGGTTATAAAGCCATTTCTAAAGCTTTGGGACTCCAGCGAACCACAGTGAGAGCCATTACCCACAAATGGCAAAAACATGGAACAGTGATGAACCTTCCCAGGAGAGGCCGGCCGACCAATATTACCTCAAGAGCGCAGAGAAAACTCATCCGAGAGGCCACAAAAGACCCCAGGACAACATCTAAAGAACTGCAGTGGGGAGGTAGAGGAGATGAAGCTTCAGCACACTCAAGATGACAGCAAGGGACTGGACTGGACTCTATTCAGCATAAGACCGTGGCAGTGTAATCCCCTTTTAATAGCGTGCACAGGCTGTATGGCAGCAGGCAATTTATGTAAGAGGGAGAGATGAGGTGGAGCCAGCACTGCAATTAGGGTGATTTATTGAAGCGCAACGAGCGGTTGTTCACCGCAATGGGGAAGAGTAGTCATACTCTTCCCCATTGCGGTGAACAAGCGCTCATTGCGCGAAACTGTCGTCCGCAGGGGGATATAGACCTGGCGCCCACCTTCCCGCTTTGCATCCGACTGTGCATCTGTTTTTATCCATTCAATAAATCACCCTAATTGCAGTGCTGGCTCCACCTCATCTCTCCCCCTTATCTAAAGAACTGCAGGCCTCACTTGCCTCAATTACGGTCAGTGTTCACGACTCCACCGCAAGAAAGAGACTGGGCAAAAAATGTCCTGCATGGTAGATATCCAAGGCGCAAACCACTTTTAAGCAAAAAGAACATTAAGGCTCATCTCAATTTTGCTAAAAAAACATCTCAATGATTGCCAAGACTTTTGAGGAAATACCTTGTGGACCGACGAGACAAAAGTTGAACTTTTTGGAAGGTGCGTGTCCCGTTACATCTAGCGTAGCAGTAACACAGCATTTCAGCAAAAGAACATCATACCGACAGTAAAATATGGTGGTGGTAGTGTGATGGTCTGGGGTTGTTTTGTTGCTTCAGGACCTAGAAGGCTTGCTGAGATAAATGGAACCATGAATTCTACTGTCTACCAAAAAATCCTGAAGGAAAATGTCCGGCCATCTGTTCGTCAACTCAAGCTGAAGCGATCTTGGGTGCTGCAGCAGGACAATGGCCCAAAACACACCAGCAAATCCACCTCTGAATGGCTGAAGAAAAACAAAATGAAGACTTTGGAGTGGCCTAGTCAAAGTCCTGACCTGAATCCTATTGAGATGTTGTGGCATGACCTTAAAAAGGCGGTTCATGCTAGAAAACCCTCAAATAAAGCTGAATTACAACAATTCTGCAAAGATGAGTGGGCCAAAATTCATCCAGAAAGCTGTAAAAGACTCGTTGTAAGTTATCGCAAACGCTTGATTGCAGTTATTGCTGCTAAGGGTGGCCCAACCAGTTATTAGGTTCAGGGGGCAATTTCTTTTTCACACAGCTCCATGTAGGTTTTGAGGTTTTTTTTTTCTCACTAAATAATAAAAACCATCATTTAAAGAGACACTGAAGCGAAAAAAAAATATGATATAGTGAATTGGTTGTGTACTATGAATAATTACTAGATTAGCAGCAAAGAAAATATTCTCATATTTTTATTTTCAGGTATATAGTGTTTTTTCTAACATTGCATCATTCTATAATATGTGCAGATTACACAACATTCAGCATTCAAAATGAGTCTTTCAGAGCAGTCTGTGCACTAATGACCTCTCCTCTAGCAGAGAAAAAGAAAACAGTTTGAGATAATAAAAATCAGATAACAGCCCTCTCCACGACTAAACTTAGTCGGAGAGTTAATGGCTTGTTTGCATAGAGATAACAACTGGAGTTTCTTAACTCTTCCTGTACTGGAAACAATTAGACTGATGTATCTGATCTTAATGTTTTATTTCTTAGCTGTACTACACATACAAATAATATCATAATTTTTTTTTTCGCTTCAGTGTCTCTTTAAAACTGCATTTTATGTTCAATTATGTTATCTTTGACTAATAGTTAATGGTTTTTGATGAGCAGAAACATTTAAGTGTGACAAACATGCAAAAGAATAAGAAATCAGGAAGGGGGCAAATAGTTTTTCACACCACTGTATATTAGCCAGCTGTGACTGTGGCTTCCCCTGCTCTTCACACATTTTCTGTTTTAATGCTCCCATCCTCTGGGACTTTCCAGGCACAGGTGTATTTATTTTAAGATCAGTTGAAACCAGGGCTGTGGAGTCGGGCAATTTTGGGTGCCTGGAGTCGGAGTCGGGAAAAAATGCTCCGACTCCTAATGAATTTGTAACTGTAATTAAAATAGAAAATATGATAAAATGTTCTATTTCTCAGATAATAGTCATTAAAAATAATGTATATATAGAGTATATATACAGTAATAGCTGTGCTTAGTCCACAAAAATGAAATAAACCAATCAAAATTAGTTACTTGTGCTGCTTCAATAAAGCAGTCCCCGTATTTTTAAGGTCAGATATACATATCTGATTGTGACTGTATATATGATGTGTACACAGGAATCTCTTATATATACTAAATAACATCTATGCTGTAAGAATAAAGCCTGATGTGTAGCTGTGTCACTAATAGAGATGGTCAATGAGATGGAAATAATTCTGCATTGATGCTGATTTATGCAAATGTATGCACTTCCTTTGCTGATGAAATCAAATAATTTGATATGTTGTTAAAATTTGGTTTGGTGACTACAAATTAAAGGGTAACTGAGACGGATGAAAAGTTTTATACATACCTGTGGCTTCCTCCAGCCCCCTTCAGGCTAATCAGTCCCTCGCTGTCCTCCACCACCCGGATCTTCTGCTATGTGTCCTGGTAATTCAGCCAGTCAGCGCTGTCCGGCCGCATGCCGCTCCCACAGCCAGGAACATTCTGCACCTGCGCAATAGTGCTGCACATGTGTAGTATGCTCCTGGCGGCGGAGTGTGTGCATGCGCACTACGCCCGACTGGCTCAAGTACCTGGACTCATAGCAGAAGATCCAGGTGGTGGAGGAGGACAACGAGGGACTGATTATCCTGAAGGTGGCTGGAGGAAGCCCCAGGTATGTATAAAACTTTAATTTCATCTGTCTCAGGTTTACTTTGTTACACAGTAGTACTATACTCTACATATGCACTCCCCACAGAGCTGCAGGGAATCCAATGAGAATGCTGTGCACATTGAACACAGAGGTGTTGTCTGTTTACAATCTCCTCATTCCCCTGCATAGTACCTGCACATCATTATTACATGTACCCACACTTACATTGCCTAGGGCCTGATAGATGTTCTTTGTTCCGGTTTGTACCTTTTACAAGTACTCTTACCAAGGACTAGTTTTAGTCTAAAGGGAATAAATATAGTAGTCTACATATCCTTCTCACTTCAATTGTCTTGTAAAATTCCTAAGCGTTGGCAGTTAAGAGACGAATTTCATGTTACATACTTTTAATCAACAAAATTGTAATATGCAAATTAGAGGAGTCGGAGTCGGTGGAATCCTAAACTGAGGAGTCGGAGTCGGTGGATTTTTGGACCGACTCCACAGCCCTGGTTGAAACTTTAATTGTACACAGGTGGCTTTTACTCATCTAATTATGTGACTTTTGTAGGCTTTGTTGCCCCAGAGATCTTGGTGAAAAAATATGTAATCAAGACTTTTCCAGTTATTTCTAAATAACTCTGCAAACAGTGTAGTGCGTTGATATCCAAATTAAATTTATCTCCAGGTTGTAACCCTAGAGAATGTTGAGATTCTAAAGGAGGTTTTGTATGCTTTATAAGGAATTGAGAAGCTTTTGTGGTTCCTGCAGGAATTTGGTAGACCACATATGAACTCACAGCCAGAAGCTGGCCACAGACATCAGTGGATGGGGTTATACACCTGTTCTAGTGATCCTTACAAATACATGCATGTGAGATTTATGACCCCATCACCACCATCTCCTCTCAAATTTTCCAGTATACATCAATTGGCATGTGTGGCACATTTGAATGAAGTTGTCACAAACTACTTGGGTTAAAATAGTTGTAGCTTGGCTTCCATGATTGACTTATTAAATCTGGGTATAGCTGCAGTTGTTTTTTTCCAAGTTGAACCCACAGCTTTAGCACGGCCATAGGCTGATTTTATAAAGATTAGGTAGAGTCCATTGCCAAGCAGTACCTCAGTGTATGTATGTAGTTACCCGGAATCGAAATTTTAAATTAGATTGGGCTGCCCACGGCCGAAGGGGGGTTAACTTAGACAATGCGTCCTAAGTTGTGTTCCACATCACTCCCATGCTTCAGTCATCAACCTGAAAGAAGGAAGAATGGAAGTGACGTGGGACACGAATGGGGCGCATCGTCTAAGGTGGACACATTGGGTAAGTTAACCCCCCTCGGCTGTAGGCAGACAATCTAAATTCAATTTCAATTCTGAGCAGCTATGTACTCGTAGCTACTCCATATGCTCACTAGGGATGATCACTGAGGTGCATATATTTCATAGTTCATGCATAATCATTTTTATGCAAATATATGCAGCTTGAAAATGGACCAATCCGGTACCATCAAGGTATAAGCTGGACCAATCCGGTACCATCAAGGTATAAATTAATTAGTCCATTTTCAAGCTCCATATAATTGCATACACATTTGCATAATCCTACAGGAACTATGAAATATTTGCATCTCATTGATCATCCCTAATGATCACCACTATCCAGCACTTCCATTAAAGATAGTCTGAAGCCTTAAAAAAATTACCTTTTTATTTTAGAATGCTCTTCAGCCTTAAAGCGGACCCAAACCAAACATTTTATTTTAATTAAAAATATTTAGTTGCACCACTCTGACACATACAAAGATAAATAAACACTCCTTCAAGCCTATGAGCATTTCAGTGCATGCTTTTCACCCTTCTCTTTTCATAACTAGGATTATACTGGGGGCAGCCATTAGCAATTCCTCCATTGCCGGACACCACCTACTTCACCAGTTTGCCGGATTTTTTCCCGGCAATTTGAAAGGAAGGGAGGGGTTTCTCCAATAAATGTAAAATATTTTATATTTGTCATCATGCAGCTGAAAAAAGGCTGCTATTTAGTATTATATTTTAGAAAATAGATTTTATTTCTGAAATCTTGTATTTTTAATTTGGGTCCACTTTAAGAGCAAAGATGATTTGCCGCATCCCCGTGGCTGTACGAGGTCTTTATCCCCCCCCCCCCCCCCCCCCAATCTCCGTAGCAGAATATCCTAGAGGAGGCAGAGCTACAGCACAAAGCTCTGCCTCCTCCAGTAAATTAAGTAGCAGATTTTGCTGCCCGGGAGAGGCAGAGCTTTGTGCTGCAGCTCTGCCTCAAGTGCACTCAATCACCGCTGTTCGCCATCTCTCCCCGCCCCTCTGGCTTCTTTCACTGAGTGGGGCGGGGGAGGACAGAATAAAGACCTTGTACGGCTGCGGGGATGTGGCAAGTCATCTTTGCTCTTAAAAATTACTTCTATTTCAGAATGCTCTTAAACTTTAAGAGCAAAGATGACTTATGTAGGGGAGGTAGAGCGTTGTCTCCTTGCAAACCCAGTATGTCACTAGTTTTCAACCTATGTGCATGACACACTTATGTGTCGGTGGTAGCCTCGGGTATGTGTCACTGCTCACTCTGTCCTACTCTTCTCTGCTGCCTCCTTCTGCTCCAACTGTAGTATGCATTTTTGGACCTCAGTGGCCATTTTTATTTTTTTTTAGCCCTGCTTTAACTAACAGCAGAGCAGAGTGGGAATACTGCGAAGGGGTGGCTATGGAGTGGTGAGTTAAGGAAAATCATGCCCTTTTACATATAAAGGGTGTGACTTCCTTTCACAGACATTTTGATCTGTGAAAACACAGAGAAGCATCTCTGCACTAGGTGGCAGCAGCATATTGTCCCTGTATCCCCCTTATTGTACTCGTAGCAGCATATTGTCCTTATCGTCCAAACCTTATTGTACCTTACTGTATGTATTTTTCTATCATACATACAGTATATGGCGTTTAGCGTGATTTGTCACAACCTGGAAAAGGTTGGTAACCACTGCGGTATGTCTGTCCACGTGTATTAGCATACTAACCTATTTGTTTTGTCTCCTTTCAGGTCTCTGCTGGAGGGTGATATTTTGTTTGTTTTTTACGCTGTGTGTTTGGGGACCAGTATCGGCCGTTGGTGGCATTGCACTGTCAGATCTGCCATGGAGATTGTTTTTCACAGTGATCCGCTCATCAGACACAATAAAACTCTGTTGTTACAAATGCTGTGTAATGTGTATTATTCCACCCAAACTCTTTTCTGTATGGATGCACAACACCAGTCTAAGTACAAAGGATTACTTATATATTTATATTGTGGGTATTCATATGCAGACAGGATTCATCAGACCCAGATAACAGGGTAAGAGGGAGGGGACAGCAGTGCAGTTTGTAGCAAGGAAATATAAATACAAAATCAGAAATTTAAAAAAAAAATTAAATTCTTAAGAGCTCATGGGTTCAGGATAAAAGCAGGTTTTTTTAACCCTTTCAGTACTTTGCGTCTTAGCTAGGTAATGAAAGGGTTAAAGTTCTGCAAAGCGATTAGTGTAACTTAATTACTGTAGGAAAAACCATATTTACAAGATTTTAACATTAAGAGCTGAAATTCTGAGGAGTTTTAAGCAGTCCAGTATTTTGGTCCTTAAAGAAACATTTTTTTTTTTCTTTTGCACGGCTGGGGCACACTGAGCGCTCACAGAGTCTTTGGAGTGCCCCAGCTTGCTTCCAGGCACTTTTTGGCTGCCCCTACAGGGCAAGATTTTGGTCCTTACTGCCACGTTAAGATTAAGTGCACTTTTCTGGTTAGAGAATTAAATACAAAACACAAGACAAAGAAAACAAATGACATAAAATGCAACAAAACACACACACAAAATAAGTTCAAATATTTCAGTAACGTGAGCTGGCTTCTCCAACCCCTGGCTTAGCGGCAGCTTCTAGCAGTTCAGACGGCTTGCTGACAGATTTGCAGGGGTGTTTAGTGAAGCTGGGAGATGTTGCTGCCCTCCTGGTAACTGATTAAGAAGGGGGAAGAGTCAGGAGTAAGTAGGAGGAGGCTGTAACAGAATCACAATATTAAACACATAGGAAAAATTGTGAACTGGGGAGATGCTGCACCCATTGTCAGCAATTCTTTCCCCCCTCTATTGGACTAGGGAGATTCCATGTTTCTTGCTTGGGGTGGAGTTCCCTGTGTCTCCAGTGTGAATACTCTATTTTCCAGTTGGTCCCAAAAGGTTCCAGTGCTGCTTGGTTTGGTCCAGTGTTGCACATCCAGTGACGGGTGGGGGTGACCCCGTGGCTGCCTGCAGTCTGGGGGAAATGAGGTGAGTGACACATCGGTGTCCACTATAAGGAGGGATATATATGTGGATTATCCAGCTGTTCTGTAAGCACATCAGTCGCAAAGTCGGTAAAAATTGAAATAATAGTCTGTAACTTGCGAAGAATCCACTGTAATATCATAACATCCTGAGGCCTCCTGTAAAAGATGAAATCATAAATACTGATGAACACCTTCATGGGAATACATACTGATACTAATTGGAATATACCATATAAGATACATTGTTTGGGATTATTGCATTTGCCCCTATTTATGCTACATGTGCTAGCCTATATACTAATACTAATAGTGAAGAGTGTCTCAAAGCAGAGTTCCTCAACTCTGTCCTTAAGGACCACCAACAGTACATGTTTTGCAGGAAACCACAAACATGCACAGGTGAGGTAATTAGTGGTTTTCAGCAGAGCTGATTACCTATCTCTGGGGATTTCCACAAAACATGCACTGTTGGTGGGCTTTGAGGGCAGGGTTGGGGGACATCCAAGGTGGAAATAAACAGATGAGAAAAACAATTCTATCTATCTTCCTTCTCTTTAAAAATTATTTTTAGATAGCCCACAGTTTTATTTTACATTTAAATCTAGTTTTTAAGTTGTTACATTGTCTCTGCTCAATGGCACCTTCATTGAAGTATGCCAGAGCTCAAATCTATGATCTATTGACCCTTTGTATCTCTTTCCTGCTCCAGTAAGCCATTTACTGTCAGAAAAGTATGTTATGGCTGTAATTACTTATCCAATAAGGGTTATGCTATTATCTGACTTGGTCCCGACCCAGGCAGAAACTGTCACTTGCATACCTGATTCTTTACTCTTTCAGGCAGAGAAAGAAAAAAAGGAACACAGCATAGTTATCTGTGTGCTACGCACTATACATATACATGTCTATCTCATCATGTCACCTCTGTTGTCCTTTAAGATCACATGACTTGTTGCTATGGCAGCAATGACCACCATTAATTATACTGACTGTCGCTGCACACCTGTGTGCTCTTGGAATGCATCAAAAAGCTAAACTGGACCTGCCTGTGTCATGTACCCAAAAAGGCAAGGAGGTAGCAGCATGCGGGGCTTCTGCTTTTTACCTCTCGGATCTACAGTATTCTTTCAACAAGAAATTATGTAACTCATTTGGAGGACATCTATTGTTAAAAATTGTAAAATTTAAAATGCATACATATGAATGTGCAATTCTCCCAGAACAAAATGCACTTTTAATAACTTTTTTCTTCTATCTCTATCACGGTAGTTAGTGAAAATCTGGCAGGTTTTGACTAGTCCATCTGCTCATGAGACTTTTTTTTTTTAGGAAATTGTGGGCCAGATTTATCAAGAGTGTCTGAGATAAAATATTAGTAGGTTTTTAGAAATCCGTGCAGAACTGTCTCAGGCATCTTAAGAAATCATTAGATAGTGCAGATTCCATCTAAAACTGTTGTAAGATAGGAGTAGCTAGGAAGGTCTCTCATACAGTGCAGTGTGTGTGAGGGAAATTGCTTTTGCTGAGGTAACAAACACACCTGCAGCAGGCTCTGAGGAGGAATTCAGCAGGTGGAAGGGGCACATCACAAATCATGTATAGCCTGCACTCTGCAATCATGTCTAGCCAACAGTTCTACATCTGTAGAACTGCTTTCAAGCACTTTTTAATCTGCGCCAGTTTAGGGATGGATTTGCACTTCTCTTAACTGTAGTGCAGCTCTAGAAATCCACGGCAAACTGCCACGATTACTAGGATTTAAAGAGAACCCGAGGTAGGTTTGAAGAATATTAACTGCATACAGAGGCTGAATCTGCCTATACAGCCCAGCCTCTGTTGCTATCCTAAACCCCCCTAAGGTCCCCCTGCACTCTGCAATCCCTCATAAATCACAGCCACTCTGCTGACAAACAGCTTGTCAGAGCTGGCTGTGTTTATCTCTATAGTGTCAGTCTGCGGCTCTCCCCGCCTCCTGCAGAACTCCAGTCCCCGCCTGCATCCCTTCCCTCCCTGCTGATTGGAGGGAAGGGACCGGAGCTATGCAGGAGGCGGGGGAGCAGCTGAGACTGACACTACAGATGTAAACACAGCCTCACAGCACGGCTGTGATTTATGAGGGATTGCAGAGTGCAGGGGGACCTTAGTGGGGTTTGGGATAGCAACAGAGGCTGGGCTGTATAGGCAGATCCAGCCTCTGTATGCAAATAACATTCTTTAAACACACCTCGGGTTCTCTTTAAGAAGGTTCTTATCATGCAGAACTGTTCTCCCTGCTGGTTAGAACAGATTAAGAAGATAAAACTGTCGGTAATGCGTTGATAAATTTCCCCCACTGAACGTAAATTGCTCAGTCCAGGTGTCAAAATGGCGTGCAGGAAGCTGACTGACATCTTTGTATGGATCCTCTCTAGGGACTGCTTTTGTAAAGAATAAAGTTAAAGTAAACCTGTAAGGAAAAAAGTGCCCCTAGGGGATACTTACCTCAGGAGGAGGAAGCCTCTGGATCCTACACCCACACACACACACACACACACACACGCACACGCACACGCACACGCACACGCACACACACACACACACACACACACACACACACACACACCTTCTGCTCTGAAGCCCCTGAACTCTCCAGAATAATAACAAGCCAGTGATGTGTCTCATGAAGGCACACTATCGTCTTACTGCTCAGCATCAGGTGGAAATAGTCGAGCCCAATTGGTCTGCTCTACTGGGCAGGCGCAGACCCGATTAGGCTTGACTATTCAGCTGCTAGTGTGGCGGTGCAAGGCACGTCACAGGCTTTTTATGGTTCAGGAACCCGAGCAGTAACCTGCGTGCCATCAAGCCCTTTTTGGCATTCTTTCACGCAGGAACAGGGATGATGAGGGAAGCCTCTTTAGGATTCAGAGCCTTTAGAGCCCATTCACACATAATCAGTTAGTATGTGTTAGTACACGTTTTTCCATAGCAGTGCATTGTGAAAAAGATTTCAGTTAAACCGCATTAGGTGTGAAAGGTGCCATAGGAAAACATGGGCATTACTTTGAAAATCAGTTTTCTTTCAGTTATAACAGAGCAACTGATTAAGTGTAAAAAGGCCCTTAGGATTCAGGGGCATTTTTTTTTTAATCAATATAGGTTAACAGGACACTTTTTTCTTTTCCTCACTGTAGGGGTTAAGAATCTAGGCCTGTAAATACATTTCTGGGGAAGCACCTACACCAGGTTTGTATATGTTCCTTATTCTCATTAGGGCACTAACAGCTGTAAAAAAAAAATAATCTACTTAGGCCGGTTTCACACCTGGACTGTGTTTTTGCAATGTTATGTCCCGCCCTGTTGCAACACACGTCAGTCATATGACCCTGTGCCTGAGTGCCCCCCACCCGGAAAAATTGCAGAAAATGAGCTTGTTGGTTGCTGATTGATGTAAAGATGCAATTTTGATTGGCCAGTTGCCGACCAATTTTATCACTTCCATGTAGCATAAGGGCCAACAGATTTTGAATACTATGAACACATTGTGAAGGTAAGCTCTTATACTAGATGGAGGTGGTAAAATTGGTCAGTGATTAGCCAATCAAAATTTCATGCGTGTATGCACCCTAAGAGGTGAATGGCTTACCGGTGGAGACACCCGCAGGTGGAATGAAAAGTCCTGGGATGGATACAGCTGGAGTGACCACAAGTGGTATGATGATGGGGCTGGTGTGGCACAAGTGCCTGAGACCTGGGGAGACATGAGGGTAAAGTCACACAGGGGGTTAGTATGCAGTGTCTTCTTTTTTCCCAATAACTTCTATAGGATAAATCACTGTGCCTCAGGCACCAACCATCTGCTATTCAATGAGCAGCAGGGAGGCGTAGAGGTAAATTGGGAGTTTTCAACAATCAAGCAACAAAGCAGCGACTACTTGGATACAAGCTAACTGTATACACCATCTTCTTCCAGTTATTATTATTATTTTTTAAAGTGGATCCGAGATAAACTTTTACTCATTGCATAATTGTATTCCATACATATAGTTTATAGGGCATTCCTCAAGCCAAATACTTTTTTGTTTTGTTTTTGTTTTAACTCTCTTAATTCCCTATAAAACTAAACAAGCCTTGCACACAGCTTTTTCAGAGTGCCTTGGCACTGTAGCAAGGGCTTATGGGAGCTCAGTCTGGGCAGGAGGAGGTTACTAACCAGAGATGCAGATGGGAGGAGGAGAGGATACTGAATTTGTCACAGGCTGAGGGCTGGAGATGCTATCAGCTTGCCTGTGTGTCACGTGACAAACAAAAATGGCTGCTGTCGTATCACAGGAATAAATTATCATAAACTGTTGAAGCTGTTTGCAGCTAGAGTTGCTGTGTAAACTATCTACACTTTGGATAAGATATATAGAAAAGTTACTTGTTATAGATAGTTTTTCATCTCGGATCCGCTTTAACCTCTACAGCTACATAGGGGCTGCCACTGCACCAAGTTACTACACAAGGGGAGACTAACTGCAGGCAAAGGCCACACACATACAACTAGGTATCTCTAATGCAGAATAAAAGCAATGTTACCTAAGGCTATTCTGCCCTTTGTTTGCATCATATATTGCATAACTGCAGCATTGTAATCACTGTAAAAGTCTACATAAGCAGTTGCTTTTACCTTCAGTATCATATGCTTTAATGGCTGCATCTGTTGTAATAAGGATTACTCCCTTTCTAGAGGGACCTTTTTATAATGTTATTTGAACATGATATAATAATATATGACCTCTAAAGTAAATCTGCAAGGAAAAAAAAAGGCTGATACTTATGAAGAAGGAAGGTTCTGGATCCTATTGAGCCTTCCCTGTCCCCTCATTCCAGCACTGTCACTCTGTTACATGTATTTGACCCACCTGTCGAACATCCCTTCGAGGACCCTCACAAGGTGTCGGCAGCACTTGGGAACACGAGTACTCCTGGAGGTGGCGTGACTTAACGGGACAGTGGGAAAACGAGAACACAGAGGGGACAGCGAAGGCTTGATAGGACCAAGAGCCTTCCCTCTCCATAGGAGAGAAATGTGTAGTGTGGAATAATTATAAACAGCAGCTTGTTTAATAATGGAAACAGTTGTGTGGAACTGTAATGTTAATATAGGACAACCAGAAGACGGGGGCCACAGGGCAATTACAGGTACCCGAGGGGGCAGAAAGGAGAACGGAGGGAGCGGTATGCATCAGGACAGCTCACCATATATGTCTGCTCCCACCATTTCTCATCTTCTATTGGGCTCTGGTATCCTTTAACCACTTAACTCCAAAGGGGTTTTTACTCTAACAGACATGAGCGATTTTCACCTTTCATTGCTCATCCCTTTCATTTGCCAATAGCTTAATCACTGCTAATCACAATGAAGTGATCTATATTTTGGGTTTTTTCACCTCCAAGGACCACCAAGACGTTTTAATATGCCTGCTTGTATTTAAGTGGTTAAAGTAGATTATTTGAAGTTAACTGACGATGTAATGTAAATAAATATATAAGCTAAAAGAGAGAATCAATACCCAGCACTGGAAGGGTTAAGCACAGGACAGCTTCACAGGACACCTGGCAGCCAGGGGGATGGAGGGGGGAGCACTTCCCAAATCATGCCTAGCCTGCACTGCACTGTAGAAGTGCTATTAAACCGGATCCGAGATTAAAAACTAACTAAACAGCTTCAATAGTTTATGATTATTTATTCCTGTGATACAATGAGGGCAGCCATGTTCTATTTGTCACAGGCTGAGGGCTGGAGATGCTATCAGCTTGCTTGTGTGTAATGTGACAAATTCAGTCCCCTCTCCTCTGCCTCTGAAATCTCTGGCTAGTAACCTCCTCCTGCCCATACTAAGCTCCCATAAGCCCTTGCTACAGTGCCAAGGCACTCTAAAAAGCTGTGGGCGAGGCTTGTTTAGTTTATAGGGAATTCGAGTATTAAAACAAAAGTATTTGGCTTGACGAATGCCCTATAAACTAGAGTAAATGAAAGGAACACAATTATGCAATGAGTAAAAGTTTATCTTGGATACACTTTAAAGTGACTCCGAGCTCAGACTAAAAATAAAATTTGAACTTACCCGGGGCTTTCTCCATCCCAGCCCTGGTCGGGACGTCCCACGCCGGCCTCCTGGCTTCTCCCGGCGGCTGTCCGCATAGCGCGTACAGGCCGGTCCCCCGGGCGACACTGGCTAGTGTCGGGCCTTCTTCCTTATACGTCACGAATGACGTCACACGCCGACCGCCGCGCGTCATGACGGCGGCCGGCGTGACAGCACGGCGCATGCGCAGTTTAATCGCACATGCGCCGTGCTGTCAGCCGGCCGCTGTCATGACGCGCGGCGGCCGGCGTGTGACGTCATTCGTGACGTATAAGGAAGGAGAAGGCCCGACACTAGCCAGCGTCGCCCGGGGGACCGGCCTGTACGCGCTATGCGGACAGCCGCCGGGAGAAGAGCCAGGAGGCCGGCGTGGGACGTCCCGACCAGGGCTGGGATGGAGAAAGCCCCGGGTAAGTTCAAATTTTATTTTTAGTCTGAGCTCGGAGTCCCTTTAAGCACTTCTTAATCTGCGGCAGTGTATGGATGGATTTGCACTTTTCTTAACTGTAGTGTACTTCTAGAAATTCACGCTAAACTGCCGCAATTAAGTAGGATTCATGACGTTTTTTTTAATATCGTGCAGAACAGTTCCTCCTGCTGGTAAGAACTGTTTAAGAAGGAAAAATGTTGGTAATGCTTTGATAAATCTGGCCCCGAAAGATGGAGTCACTGGCCAATTTCTTGCTAGGCCCATCAGTGTTCTCTTACATACACACCTGGGAGCAGTCCTGATATTCTGAAGATGGTTTGGTTACAGGCATCTGGCACTTCTCCCCTAGTGACGATTCACATAGATTCACAGACACAGGGGAAGTGGCACTAAATGGCAACAAGCAGAACAGATAAGTGTCTCATAGATACAACAGTAGAGAACAAATGTGGAACGGAACTATATAGGCACTCACTTAAACTCCAGTGTCATTTTGCCGGTCAGTGGGCTGTGCTTGCTGAGAGGGAGTGAAAATGTATAATTTCCTGCACTGTAAAGACAGACAAAAATAATTTATTGCATAAGCAAGTTAGCTAAACTATGACTTCAACATAATGCAGTAGTGTGTTTTTTGCATTATTGTTTTATTTAATGTGTTTTGTGCCTCACACTGAAATAATTCTTTTTTAAGATACATAGAGGTGCTGCTAAGGCCACCCCCAGTATCGACATCAAGTGTCTGCCCAGAATAGACAGCCAAAGGTCAAATAGGTCTACATTTTCTATTCGCCACAATTGCACCGTGAACCGTCGCAAACGGAGTGTAATCGCACCAAAAATTGTGCAGGCAGACAATTGCAATGTAAGAAACAACAAAACTCGCTAATGGAAAATGAGCACTGCGATTTACATGTAAATCACGGTGCTGTTGCGATCGGAGAAAAGGCCGCAATCCGCTATTTGGAGCGGATTGCAGGAAGTGGAAAAGGGCCATTTGTTCTCTTGTTGCTGGAGATAATTTTCTGCACATCCTCCCAAGGTAGGACATGGCTGACAGCACTCAACAAAACTTTTTTGAATGAGGAAGAAGTACAGCTTCTGTCAACGTCACTCACATCCTCCCCTTGTGACACCACTGGGTCAGATTCAAGCGCTTGGTGTCAAAAGGGCAGGAAGTGAGCAGATTTTTGTCCAGAATGAGGACAATGAAAGCAGTAAGAAATTTAGGCTAATGTATAAAAAACTGAAAAACAAATAGGCTAAAGCTGAGCTTCTGTGTCACTCTAGTGTACTCCAGAGCACCAGGGCCGGTTTACCGAACAGGCAACAAAAGCAGTCGCTTGGGGCCCCTATTCAGAGTCAAAGGGGCCCCATCAGCACATAAACCAGCCCTCGCCATCCTGTCAGCGGTGGCTGGATGGCATAATGGTTAAAGAGACTCTGAGCAGTGCAGTAACTATGGAAAGATGCATATCATTTTATAGCTCTCTTTCTCCTCTTTCCAATGAAATATAAACAGCCGCCCTAAGCCTTTTAGTTTTCGCTATTTTCACAATCGAAATCGCGGCCATGGCAATTTCGATCTCGAAAATAGCAAAAACTAAAAGGCGTAGGGTGGCAGTTTATCTATCAAGAAAGAGAGCTTCAAAATGATATGCATCTTTCCATAGTTACATTGTATTACACAGGACGACTTTTCTCCAAAGTCGGCAGCTCGATTCAGCACAATGCATGAAATATAAGGAACCCAGGGGGATATAATTACAAACATCATGCTGGTAGGTGTGAGGATGTAATTAATTAGTTGTGGGTATGCTTAAAGGTATACCCACAGGCACTGCTCGGAGTCCCTTTAAGGGCTCTGCCTCTGACACAGGAGACTAGGGTTCGAATCTCGGCTCTGCCTGTTCAGTAAGCCAGCACCTATTCAGTAGGAGACCTTAGGCAAGTCTCTCTAACACTGCTACTGCCTATAGGGCACGTCCTAGTGGCTGCAGCTCTAGTGCTTTGAGTACGCCAAGAGAAAGACGCGATATAAATGTTATTTGTCTTGTCAAATGATGCCATGCGCTGCTAATTGTCTTCAGAGCCAGCTCCTGCTACTGTGCGCTCTGCCACTGCCCACTCCTCTCTCCCTTCCCACAGAGAACCACAGCTGCAGCAAGAATGATAGCAGCAGATGGCAAACGCTCACTCACCTATCCATGATCCAAGCGACAGAGATCCCATCATCTGAAACCCATCTGTCTCTTCTACAGTACAGCCACTCGCTCTGAACTTTCTGATTCTCAGATCAGACAGGAAGTAGTAAGTAGTAATAGTAGTAGTAACAGAGCGACAGAACTCTAGAGGAGACAGATGGGCTCCGGATGACGGGATCTCTATTGCTTGGATCTTAATAGGTGAATGTAAGTCATCTGGTGCTGTCATTCTCCCCCGCTGCGGCTGCCTTCTCTGCTGGACTATCGTATTCACTAAGATGGAGGCTGCATGGTCGCTGTCTAGTTTGGGAGGAAATCGGTTGTTCGGTGGTGGGGGTGGTTATGTAATTCTGTCTGGGGAACGGCTTCCGGTTTGGCGGTGTCCAGAGCTTTCTGCTATTGCCAGGCTGGAGATGCAGGGGGAAAGTGCTGCTGCTGTGATATCTGGCGCCCTCTTCACAGGGGTGCCCCAGCCCCTGAGTGCAAATGTCCCAGCCATTCATCTCTCACTCTGCATTTTGCCACTGCTATTCCCTGCATTGTGCACCCACAGAGGAAAGCGGGCTGTTGCCCATAGCAACCAGTAGCTCGGCTGCCCCGGTGTGTGCGGCATGTTGCTGTGCAGCTGCATCTTCTGATTCTATTACGACATGATGGGGGGGCCCAAATCAGTTACTTTGCTTAGGGCCCCATTTAGCCTTAATCCGGCTCTGCAGAGCACAACTCACCCACAGGTGTGTTGGGAGGCACAAAGCTGATCTGTGATGAGAGTGTCCGTCTCCAAAAGCCGGATGGAAGAGACAACAGCACGGGTATCTGCAAAACACAAAAATCCCACAAAACACGTGACATTTCAGTAATCAGTGATAGAAAATGTAACAGGAACCACTCAAATACTCTCCCTTCCTTTATAAATTATCGAGACTCTGGCTACATAGCTACCGGTATATAAAAAGTATTTTTTTAAAAAAAAGTATAAATAGCAGTATAAAAAGCTTAGCTAATGGCTGGTAACTGCTTCTTTAGGGTTCTTTCGCACTACACACAGCATGGGCATCTTATTGTGTTAAGGCCCATTTCCACTAGGAACCTGCGGCCATTTCTGATTCGGCCATGGCTCCCGCTCTGCTGTGTAGTCGCAGCCCGAATCGCTAAGTGGTGCCATGCACAGCTACAGGGATTCAGCTGCGTGCTGCATAAATCTGCAGCAAGCCGTCTAAAATCGCACCGCAGTGCTATCTGGACGTCAAGCCATTACAGGGATAGGCAGCATTTCCCCATGCAGCTCACATGCAGGGAAACGCTGCAGATTTAGCCCGATTCGGGCGTTGTTCAAATAGGCCGTTATGGTGCAGACTTTGGCGGGCACAACACAATAGAACTGGATGGGAAATTGCATGCATTGTGTGATAAAACGTTCCTGGCCATGTTACATCACAACTTGTGGAAATGCACAGCTGTACTGTGTGTGGACTTACATATTACCATGCGGATCTCACGCTATGTGCAGTATGTCACAACTGACAGCAAAGCACAGTGTGAACGAATCCTTACAAATACCAACATTGTTTGCTGACATTCCCAGCACAAGTGATTGGCAGACATCATTTTCATTATTATTTATATAATCAATGATTGAAATTGACCTTTTTTTTCCAATTGAAAACTTTATTGCTACAACAAAAAAAGACATCACAATGATCGGCTTAAGATTTAAAAAAACCTCAAAAACACATGCGTGTGCAGGATTACACAGAATCTAGTGTATGCAATGTTAATAAAAGACAATTGAAGTGAGGGGGTATGGAGGCTGCCATATTTATTTCCCTTTAAAGGGAACCTGAAGCGAGTAAAATTATTTAAAATAAACACATGACGTAGCTGCAAATGAATATTACATACTTACCTCACCGTCAGTTCCTCTCAGAAGCTCACCGTTTTCTTCTTAAAGTGATTCCTTCCAGTTCTGACAATATTTTGTCAGAACTGAAATATACCAGTTGCTGTCAGTTATAGTTCAGCAGCTGTCAGTTACAACTGAATGTGCAAGGTAATGTCCACGTTTCCCTATGGCTCAAGTGGGCAATATTACAGTTTAACAGTGTGCTGACCACAGGGCCGAGGCATAGGCTGGAGAGGTGTAGGAGGGGGCGCAGAATTCATTCACCTGTCATTCCTAATTGTGTATGAAGCAGAAAGAAATAAGAAAAGGGGATACATGGCAGTGACTGCAAGCCAGATAACTAGATATTAAGGTGTTGGGGAGGTTGTGGGCAATGTGGCGCCTCTTGGTCTAATAGCAATCAGTGTGTGACGGCTAGGGTGGGAGGGATGGAGGGGCGCACTTTGGTGTCTCAGCATTGGGTGCTGGAGGACCTTGTCCCGGCTCTGGCTGACCAGGAAGCTGTTATGGGGTAATGGCCATTTTTTAAAATAGAGGACGGAGAATTCCATAGATCACAGTGGACAAATGGGACGCAGGAGAGGAGAAAGAGAGTGAGGAGTACATTACATAGGAGGTAAGTATGACCTGTGTATGGTTATTTTGACTTTTTTAATTTCAGCTCAGGTTCTTTTTAAGCAATACTAGTTGCCTGGCTATCCTGCTAACCCTCTGCCTCTAATACGTTTAACCATAGCCCCTGAACAAGCATGCAGCAGATCAGGTGTTTCTGACATTATTGTTTACGGTGACCATACGTCCCGCTTTACCCGGGACGCGTCCCGCCTTCAGGGGCGCTGTCCCAGGCTGCATGAGGTCCCGGGAAACGTCCCGCTTTTAGCAGCGGGACGTCCCGGCCTCGGGACTCTGGCCATCGTACAATGAACTAGCTGCAGCGTCTCCTAGACGCTGCGCTAGTTAATTCCCCGCAGCCCCGCTCCAGCCTGCATTGTCCTCCTCCAGCAGGCACAGGCAGAGCAGGGCTACGGGAAGATGGTGCCCGGAGGCGGAGCCCTGTACTGGAGACTATTTCAGTCTCCAGTACAGGGCTCTGCCTCCGGACGCCATCTTGCCATAGCCCTGCTCTGCCTGATAGCCTGGGGAGCTGCGCACACACACGAGAGGCCGGCCGGCTGGCTGACTGACTTATGTCAGGTAAGTAAATGCTTTTTTTTTCCAGGTGAAATGTTTGCCCCCATTGCGTTCATTTTGTGCTGACATGTTTGCCCCCATTGCGTACATTTTGTGCTGACATGTTTGCCCCATTGCGTACATTTTGTGCTGACATGTTTGCCCCATTGCGTACATTTTGTGCTGACATGTTTGCCCTGATTGCGTACATTTTGTGCTGACATGTTTGCCCCATTGCGTTCATTTTGTATTGACATGTTGCCCGCAGTTCGTTTATTTTGTACGGACATGTTTGCCCGCAGTGCGTTTATTTTGTACTGACATGTTTGCCCGCAGTGCGTTTATTTTGTACTGACAAGTTTGCCCGCAGTGCGTTTATTTTGTACTGACATGTTTGCCTCCATTGCGTTTATTTTGTACTGACATGTTTGCCCACAGTGTGTTTATTTTGTACTGACATGTTTGCCCGCAGTGCGTTTATTTTGTACTGACATGTTTGCCTCCATTGCGATTATTTTGTACTGACATGTTTGCCCGCAGTGCGTTTATTTTGTACTGACATGTTTGCCCGCAGTGTGTTTATTTTGTACTGACATGTTTGTCCCCTTGCATTTATGTTGTACTGACATGTTTGCCCCCATTGCGTTTATGTTGTACTGACATGTTTGCCCCCATTGCGAGAGTGAAAGGAAAGGTGTGTAAGGTATATTGGACTGTCTTTGAGATGTGGAGCAAGTAGTTCTGTAGTTTTCCACACGTAATGTGAACATGTAACACTCACCATTCCGCTGTGTGACACCGGCACTAGTGGACAGTCTGGTTGTTTCTGACACACTTCTCCTGTTGCGAGGGTCCATGCCGGGGAGGCTGTTGGGGCTGTGTTTTGTTTTGCTTTGTGTATATTGTGGTGGAGGACTTACAGGGCGGACTGGAGTCTGTAGAGAGTTGCGACTTTTATCCAGGACCCGCGATTTTGCCTTTCTGATGGTGCCGGATGAAGTATTGTCTGTGGCAGAGATTTATAGATGTGATTGACACAAAAACAAATAGGCAAAAAAACAAAACAAACATCTAGTAGATATGTCAAAGAAATTGTAGGATCATACAATAAAACAATGACAAATTTTGTAAACACAATAGACATAAAACTGCTTGTATAGCTGACTAAGCAGTACCATTACTGTCCAAAACTAAAGAGGCCCCTTTTACACTAGTATGGTAAACCTGCGTTGTGTTACCCTATTCAGCCACAAGAGGCCGCAAAAGCAATGACAATCTATGGAGACTTTTTCACTTACTGCAGGTTGTTGTGGGCCGACAGCACATAGTTTTGCTATCTGTGGCTGCTAAAGGGTTAGACATGCTCCAACCTTGGGCAATAAACTCACTAGGTAGGACTTCCAGCAAGGGTAGGTAGAAAGAATAGGTCCTGAGGAGCTCTCACGTGTATGGTAGTTCAAAAAGAAAAAAAAACATCATCATTATAGTGGGACGGGAGGAGGAGCCTCTACCTGTGGATGTCGAGCCAGGGGAACATGTGCTTGTACTGTACATCATGCAACCAATGTGTTTATATTAACATGCACGACCCATATACTAGCAAATTAATAATATTATTAACAATGAACCCAAGTTCCCGGAGGCTCGACACTTATGGGGTGCTCCTAATGAGGCACACGAAGGCATCTCTTTCATATACCACTGGATAGAAATATCTAGAATTTGCATGCAATTTTAAAGTCTGTAGCACATTTGAGAGCAAGAGGTGTGTGTGTATGGTGGGGAGGGGGTGGGGAAGGGGTTGGGGTTCTAGGGTATGGCCACACTGCCTCTCCAAACAAGATAAGTGTTCACCTTGTAGCCATTAGCACACTTTTCTTGGTCTGGGTTTAGCCTTTTAATTGCACCTGCTATATGAAAGATCCCCACCTGTTACTGAGGTCTCTGGTCGAGAAGCCATTTTGCCGAATGTGACAGCAGGAGAAGAAGAGACACTATGAGAGGCAGAACAGCAGACTTCTTGGCACGGCGGTTCTAAACATAGATTTATTGTGATGGAAGGATGCTGATTGTGTTCCCAGTCTATTTAGGAAAGAAAAACAGACACAAAGGTTTACCGTATAGGACAATTCCAGAAATAAAACCAACAATATAGATATGTCAGGAGGGTGACCAACCTGTGCTGTCCGTGGCCTGTATTGGGGGAGTGGTGGAGCTTCTTAGTTGTGTGGTATCAAAATTCTGACTTGAGCTACAGAAATAATATAAGTGTCAGTCAAGGCAAGAAAGGAACATGGGGCTGAAGGATGGCACTGCACTCTAGATGTCAATAACAGTGATGAGGTGAGATCTGTGAAAGAGACATACCGTACGCACACAGCAAATGGTAGAGTAAGGCGGATCTGTCTGAAGAAAGTCAGAGTACACGTACCAGGTGGAGTGAAAGCACTGCTAGAGGTAGACAGCGAGAGGACAGACACAGCACCAAACACAGGGCAAGAAAAGGAGACACACACATCAGTGTAGATCAAGACAAAGCGCACTACAGATCCAGAATTTTACTACAAATACCATTAAGATTGCTTTAAAGGAAATTCATTGTAATGGAAATAAAAGTAAAGCCAGGTACACACCTTCAGTTTTGATAGGCCAATGATTGGCCAATTTTACCACCTCATACTACATGGAGGTGGTAAAATTGTCCATTGATTGGCCAATCAAAATTGGAGCTGTGTAACAGGCTTTAAATTTAAGCCTGGTACACACACCAAGTTTTAATTGGCCAATGACTGCCCAATTTTACCACCTCTAAGTAGTATGAGAGTCAACAGATTTTAAATACTACTAACAGACTGTGTAGGTAAGCTCTCACACTATATGGAAGCAGAGCCGGGACAAGGTCCTCCAGCACCCAAGGCTGAGACACCAAAGTTCGCCCCTCCATGCCTGCCACCCCAGCCATCACACACTGATTGCTATTAGAATAAGAGGCGCCACATGGCCCACATCCTCCCCAACACCTTAATATCTAGTTATATGGCTTGCAGTTACTGCCATGTATCCCCTTTTCTTATTTCTTTCTGCTTCAAACACAATTAGGAATGACAGCTGAATGAATTATGCGCCCCCTCCTACACTGCGCCCTGAGGCTGGAGCCTCTCCAGCCTCTGCCTCGGCCCGGCCCTGTATGGAAGTGGTACTATTGGCCAATCATTGACCAAGCAAAACTGGATTTGTGAACTACTTAATTCCATAACCAAAACACCTCACTTGTACTGCAAGTTTCTGCAACCTACATACACCTCTTTGAAATATGTTTATTTTCTTTCCTTTCCCTCTAGATTGTCTTTCCCTGTGTAAACAGCAGCAGCATTATATTGGAAAGAATAAAGCCTGGTACACAAATTTAATTTTCAATGACTACTTATCACTTCATACTACATGGAGGTGGTATAATAAGTCAGTCAGCCAATCAGAATTGGTTGTGTGTACTAGGCTGCAATACTAGGCTATCTCATGCTATGGACGTAGCCAAAGGCAAAGGGTGCTCAGGACAGCCTGCCAGAGTCTGAAGCAGAGACCAGTTTTGTTCTGATGTGTAGTAGCCCTTAATAGCAGAAATTCACACTGAAATCTTGTCCCATAATTAACCTATCTGGCCAGTTTCTCAAAGCCACCTCCCCGTCCAGCTGATATCTAGTGAAGTTGTCACTCATCATTCTAATGATCTAGCCATAGGGATTCCAGTACATATGCCTGGTGGCAGTGGCGTAGCTAAGGAGCTGTGGGCCCCGATGCAAGTTTTACAGTGGGCCCCCCAAGCACTCTATACATAGCAATTGATACAGCGCACCAAAACCTGCCAATGGCAACTACAGTGTCAGAGGTGCAAGAAGGGATGGGGAACAGCTTGTTAATGATTACCACTATTCAAAGTGTCTATAGAAGTGTCTATAGAAGTGATTATTATGAGCAAAGGACCAATAGAGAGCTAATACTGTAGTTAAGGGAGGGCCCTTCGGGGCCCCTCTGGCCCAAAGGCCCCGATGCGGTCGCTACCTCTGAACCCCCTATTGTTACGCCTGGTGGATTTAGAAGTGGTATACGCGGAGGGAGCACCACTTTTAGGGTTAAAAAAAAGCATACAATGGATGTGTTCCTTAAAAGCTGGCAACCTTGGCTCTCCAGTGTGAAGAACTTGGGCCTGCAATCCCTGGTGACCTCTGTCTAGGAAGATTGCCCTGTTTTCTGCTCTCACTGTTAAGCCCCAAGCCATGCACAACCCGATAAACATATGTTCTGATATATGTCATATATTGATAAACTTGACGTTTTCCTGGCTATTCCGAATGTTATTTTCTCTCTTTGTATATTTGTTGCTATTATGCTATTATGCAACCACCTGACCTGCTCCACATGTGGGGTTAAATATAGGAATTACTATTGTATGTCACATTTTTTGACAATAAAACTCTTTCAAACTAAAAAAAAAAAAAACATACAAAAATGTGTTAAATTCAATTTGAGCCCCTCAAAGGCTTATTGGTTGCAATTAATAAATGTTTTTCTTTGTTCAAATGTTCCCAACAAGATGATCACAGAAGACAGATTAGCATATCATGAACTAGAACTATGTTTATTCTAACAATGGGCTTTATTCACAAGACTTCTCATAAATGACTTATTTAACACCTAAGTAAAGTGGACCCAAATTAAAAATACAAGATTTCAGAATTAAAATCTATTTTCTAAATCATAATAATAAAGCATGCACTGAAATGCTCATAGGCTTGAAGGAGTGTTTATTTATCTTTGTATGTGTCAGAGTGGTGCAACTAAATATTTTGAATTAAAAAAATGTTTGGTTTTGGTGCGCTTTAATAAAAATAACCTTTTTATTAATTAGGGGTTAAAGATTAAAAATAGCCTTTCAGCACATTTACAAGCAAAATAATCACTCAAAATAAAGGTAGCCAGTCGATCGACTAGTGACCCACACACTACAAATGTGATCCTATGCGATTCACCTTCACATATGATCTGACCGATGTTGTGTCTCCATGCTCTGAATGCAAAAATCGATTCAGAGTCAATCGAATGACATGTGAACAGTAGCCAATTCCTGTGCGATTGACCAATATCTTGCATCCTGCTCCATCAACTAAGCTGGTCGATTTGGCATAAAATCAGCCACTTTTCATCGATTGGGAATCCTGGAAGACACTCGATTCTTTCTTGATTCTATAAAATGATCGAATTGAATGGTGGATCGTACAGCCAAATCGCTTGATCCTCGATGTATGACTTCCTTAACCTCTAGAGGACCGGGGGTTTTACCCCCCCTAAAGAACAGGGTATTTTGGTAAAAAAAAGGCCACTGCAGCTTTAAGGCCAAGCTGCAGGACCGCACAACACAGCACACCAGTGATTCCTCCCCCCTTTTCTCCCCACCAACTGAGCTCTCTGTTGGTGGGGTCTGATCGCCCCCCCCCCCCCCCAGTGTTTGTTTGCTTGTTTCGTATAAATATTGTGTTTTGTTTTTTTATAAATCTGTCGCGCTTTTCCCTCCCTCCCACCCCACAGCCAGCCAATAACGGCGATCGGCTGTCATAGGCTTCTGCCTATGAGAGCCGATCGCTCTATAGTGTCCCATGGGGACAGCCATGTCACACGGCTGTCCCCAGTACAGCGCTGCTGCTGATCGCAGCGCTGTACAATGTAATTAGACGGCGATTCCGCCGTCTAACAGTCTCCGCTCGGAGACTGAAGGCGGAGCTCTGCTCCGCCCACTAACAGGAGATGTGCGCGCAACCTGCGCGCGATCTCCTGCACTGCGAGCCCCAAGGACTTTACGCCAATCGGCGTGAGCTGGTCCTGGGGCTGCCGCCGCGGCTACGCCCATTGGCGTGACGCGGGCGGCAAGCGGTTAAAGGGAAGGTTCGAGCACCATAAAAATCACCTCGGGCTTCCTCTAGCCCACTGCATCTGTTCCGTGCCCTCACCGCAGCTCAGGTGGCTTCCGGTCCCCTCCGGTGCAGATGCCAACCTTGCCAGGTCGTCATCTGGACTGTACTGCGTAGGCGCAGAACTAGGCGCAGTACAGTCCTGATGATGTAAGTGCGGCTCTGAGACCCGCTCACGCAGACGCATTGGACATCTTGCGCCGGAGGGGACCCCCAGACCATCTGCGTGGAGCTGAGCTGCGACGAGAGCACAGGACAGCTGGCAGAGGCTGGTGGAAGCCTCAGGTAAGTGGATTCTTTTATTTTTAGCGTTCTCGGATGTGACCTTTAAGTTCCTGATTAACTTAATTTCAATATTACTTTTCTTACCTTCATTATATTATATTTTTGTTTTTTTGAAAGCTTAAAAATGTAACATAGATAAGGTAAAAACGCTTTGTGAATCATGCTCATTGATTTCAGAATACTGCACTTACCCATCCATGTCCAAAATATCATCCTCACTGCGTAAATTCAACACGTAGAGAGTTGTCATGGAGATAACACTGTAAAATTAGGGAATGGAATTATCATTTTTACACTGTTTCATAAATCTGCTTCACTGTACTGTACTATATTAGCTATTGCACTCTTTGATACATCTTCTCCACACAGGTATTTCACCTACAAATGATACAGGAGGTCAAGTGGCTTTCACACTTCTGATCTTCTGATACAGTTACTCTATGATCTAAGATACCTGCTTGTAATTGATTTGGCTACCTTCTGAAAAGGAACTGATAACAAATTAGGTTTAATGCTGGGCATAAATGGTTATATAGTTCTTATCAATGAGCCGCTGATGGCTCGATTGATAATATCCAACCGGTCCGATCACCGCGGCGGATCGATTCTGCGCTTGATCCCCGCGGGTGGACAATGGAAAAAACGAGCGGCTGATAAGGAAGTGCCCGCGGGGACGAGCGGGAATCGATCCATGCACCCGCGCGGACTAGCGGGGACGCGCCAGCACCGAGCCAGCGGCTCGATTCCGGCGCATAAACGCACTGTGTATGCCCAGCATTAGTAAGAGCCATATAACAAATCATCGTAAACTATCAACTCAAGTTTAATCATTAATGCTGGGAACCCACCATACAATTATTATTTCTGATTCCTTTTTCAATCGAGAAACCTTATCAGATCGGAAGATTTTCAGTTTGGTTATCGCAAGGCAGCATGCGATTTTAACCACTTGAGGACTACAGTGCTAAACCCCCCTAAAGACCAGGCCATTTTTTGCTTAATTGGCCACTGCAGCTTTAAGGCCAAGCTGCAGGGCCACACAACTCAGCACACAAGTGATTCCCCCCCCCCCCCCGTCCTTTTTCTTCCTACCACCAGAGCTTTCTGTTGGTGAGGACTGTTCGCCCCCCAGTTTTTTCTTTTTTTTTAAATAAATATTTATTGTCATTTTTTTAAATAATTTTTTTTCCACCCACCCTCCCCCGGCCAGCCTATCACAGCAATCGGCTGTGATAGGCTTTAGCCTATTACTGCCAATCGCTCTTTTGTGCCCCAGGAGGACAGCTGTGTCACACAGCTGTCCCCAGTACAGCGCTGCCTCAGATCGCAGCGCTGTACCCAGTAAAAAGACGGCGGTTTTGTCGTCTATCAGTCCCCCAAGCGGCGATCCCCGCTGGGAGACTGAAGGCGGGGCGGAGCTCTGCCTCCCAAGCAGGAGATGCGCGCGCAGCCTGCGTGCGATCTCCTGCAGTAGCCGTCCCGAGGACTTGACGCCAATTGGCGTTAGGCGGTCTTGGGGCTGCCGTCGCGGTCACGCCCATTGGCGTGAGGCGGTCTTAGGGTAGTTAAGGTCAGTATTGTTCGGTTTTTCTATCGAAATTACATTGGACAGGTTGGAAATTATTGATCAAAAATACGATTCTCGTACCATGTGGTTATGTGATCAATATTTTCGCTTGATTATGTTATTGTTAATTGCTGTTCCTTGTCAGTGTACCAGCCCCAACCACAAGCACAGTGTCATCAAGAGTGGGAGGGCTGCAGGAGGTGTTGAGTCCTCAGTGGGAGGTGTTGTCAGTGTGAGGTATTGAGTCCTCAGTGGTAGGAGTTGTCAGTGTGAGGTACTGAGTCCTCAGTGGGAGGTGTTGTCAGTGTGGGATATTGAGTTCTCAGTGGGAGGTGTTGTCAGTGTCAGGTATTGAGTCATCAGTGGGAGGTGTTGTCACGGTGAGGTATTGAGTCCTCGGTGTGAGGTATTGAGTCCTCAGTGGGAGGTGTTGTCAGTGTGAGGTATTGAGTCCTCAGTGGGAGTTGTTGTCAGTGTGAGGTATTGAGTCCTCGGTGTGAGGTATTGAGTCCTCAGTGGGAGGTGTTGTCAGTGTGAGGTATTGAGTCCTCAATGGGAGTTGTTGTCAGTGGGAGGTATTGAGTCCTCGGTGTGAGGTATTGAGTCCTCAGTAGGAGGTGTTGTCATTGTGAGGTATTGAGTCCTCAGTGTGAGGTATTGAGTCCTCAGTGGGAGGTGTTCTCAGTAAGAGGTATTGAGTTTTCAGTGGGAGGTGTGGTCATTGTGAGGTATTGAGTCCTCAGTGTGAGGTATCGAGTCCTCGGTGTGAGGTATTGAGTCCCCAGTGGGAGGTGTTGTCAGTGTGAGGTATTGAGTCCTCTGTGTGAGGCATTGAGTCCTTTATAGGGAGGTGTTGTCAGTGTGAGGTATTGAGTACTCAGTGGGAGATGTTGTCAGTGTGAGGTATTGAGTCCACAGTGGGAGGTTTAGTCAGTGTGAGGTGAGTTCTCAGTGGAAGTGTTGTCATTCAGGTATATTGAGTCCGCAGTGGGAGGTGTTGTCAGGGGGAGGTATTGAGCCCTCTGTGTGAGGTATTGAGTCCTTGGTGTCAGGTATTGAGTCCCCCGTGGGAAGTGTTGAGTCCCCCGTGGGAGGTGTTGTCAGTGTGAGGTATTGAGTCAGTGTGAGGTGTTGTCAGTGTGAGGTATTGAGTCCTCTGTGTGAGGTATTGAGTCCTCAGTGTGAGGTATTGACTCCCCAGTGGCAGGTGTTGTCAGTGTGAGGTATTGAGTCAGTGGGAGGTGTTGTCAGTGGGAGGTATTAAGTCCTCAGTGTGAGGTATTGAGTCCCCAGTGGGAGGTGTTGCCAGTGTGAGGTATTGAGTCAGTGGGAGGTGTTGTCAGTGTGAGGTATTGAGTCAGTGGCAGGTGTTGTCAGGGGGAGGTATTGAGCACTCTGTGTGAGGTATTGAGTCCTTGGTGTGAGGTATTGAGTCCCCCGTGGGAAGTGTTGAGTCCCCCGTGGGAGGTGTAGTCAGTGTGAGGTATTGAGTCAGTGGGAGGTGTTGTCAGTGTGAGGTATTGAGTCCTCGGTGTGAGGTATTGAGTCCCCAGTGGGAGGTGTTGTCAGTGTGAGGTATTGAGTCAGTGGGGGGTGTTGTCAGTGTGAGGTATTGAGTCAGTGGGAGGTGTTGTCAGTGTGAGGTATTGAGTCCTCTGTGTGAGGTATTGAGTCCTCGGTGGGAGGTGTAGTCAGTGTGAGGTATTGAGTCTAATTGCATTTTTTTTATAATTGATGCAAATAGAGCTAGTGCATTTCCTGCTGACTTCTAGGATTGAACAGACTGGCTCCTGAATTGTATGCTAATTCGTCCACGTCTGCTAAAAGTACAACCCCACTTTAAGGTTTTGTTAAATCTCAAGGATATAATACCTGAAAGCCATGATGATAACTAAGGCTATGATGGTTGCTTGAAGGAAGCGTTGGCTAACACAGCTCTGATCAGGTGAAGGAGGCACTGGCTAAAGTGAAGAAAGAAACAAAATGACATACACCACAACACAATAATCAAATATATGCCCTGAAGTCACATGGCCTCACCCACTTTATCTTTTTCTGACTATGCTATTCTAGAAGTGTGTTGACTATTGGAAATTGCACAGGTTTGGGAGCAGGAGTGTGGGCAGCAGGGCAAAGTTGGGTAG
Organism: Hyperolius riggenbachi; assembly: GCF_040937935.1. Classification (NCBI taxonomy): domain Eukaryota; kingdom Metazoa; phylum Chordata; class Amphibia; order Anura; family Hyperoliidae; genus Hyperolius; species Hyperolius riggenbachi. The sequence continues at coordinate 88,061,281 of NC_090656.1, forward strand.
AAGCACTCAATGGAGATGATAGGATACATTTAAGTCATGACTTGAGAAAACCTGTACTGAAAGGGATATGGAAGGCAACATCTTTATTTCCATTTATACCAACTACCTGACTGTTGTGTTGACATTTTAACTTCAGTAAAGTCAAAACTTCAGATTTTTGTTCTTAATCTGCATAAATGATTCAAAAAATATTAGGGAGAGAGAATCAGCTCAACAGCCAGACAAACATGGCAGCTTACATATCTTTCTCACCACCAGTTTTCTTTAATAAAACTTCTAAAGCTTCCATTATCATCGGTGATGTAATAATTAATGCACATGTGCTGTCTACTGAGAACTTGGTGGTGTAATAGTTAGTGCTCAACTATTGCTGCTTACTTTGTCCATTGTGATATAGCAGTTAATGCACTTCTGTTGTCTGCAGTGACCCTGGTGGTGTAGTAAGATGTTACACCTCTGTTGTCTGTAGGGACCCTGGTGGTGTAAGTAGATACTACACCTCTGTTGTCTGTAGGGACCATGGTGGTGTAAGTAGATACTACACCTCTGTTGTCTGTAGGGACCCTGGTGGTGTAGTATATGTTACACCTCTGTTGTCTGTAGGGACCATGGTGGTGTAAGTAGATACTACACCTCTGTTGTCTGTAGGGACCCTGGTGGCGTAGTAAGATGTTACACCTCTGTTGTCTGTAGGGACCCTGGGGTGTAGTAGATATTACACCTCTGTTGTCTGGAGGGACCCTGGTGGTGTAGTAGATATTACACCACCATGGTCCCTACAGACAACAGAGGTGTAAGTAGATACTACACCTCTGTTGTCTGTAGGGACCCTGGTGGTGTAGTAAGATGTTACACCTCTGTTGTCTGTAGGGACCCTGGTGGTGTAGTAGATATTACACCTCTGTTGTCTGTAGGGACCCTGGTGGTGTAGTAAATATTATACCTCTTTTGTCTGTAGGGACCCTGGTGTTGTAGTAGATATTACACCTCTGTTGTCTGTAGTGGCCCTGGTGGTGTAGTAAATATTATACCTCTTTTGTCTGTAGGGACCCTGGTTGTGTAGTAGATATTACACCTCTGTTGTCTGCAGTGACCCTGGTCATAGGCAAACGCAGGGGGGGGGGGGGGGGGGGAATTACAGCTGCCCGGAATCCCACCTCAGACCAGAGCCGGTGCATTGTCTGGGGACAGGCACAAATTAAGACACCAGAAGATCTGCAGGCCTCCTGCAACTCACAGCACTGCCCCCGTTCTTTCCCTGCTGCAGCTGACTTTAGATGGAGCAGCAGCGTGTATACAGAGCATGGAACAGCACTGGGGAACTTTACAGAGCACATAGCAAGGTATGAACACAGCCCTGTGCCCCTGCTGTGTGGAGGCTTCACTTTCCCCTTCATTAGCAATGTCAGCTGTCCTCATTATTATCTGTATCCAAACTGCTCCTGATTGATCCCGTTGTCGATCTCTAACAGATTGGACATTTAGGAAATAATTGTCAGATCCCGTCAGTCGGATGGGAAATTGCATTATGTTTACCCAATATGATGCCCTACCACAGGCTTTCTCAACAAGGGTTCCCTGGAACCCCAGGGTTCCTTGAGGACTCTGCAGGGGTTCCTTGGCATTTTTCCCCATCGTGGGGGGAAGTATGATAGTGCACATTATAATAGGGGATACTGTAAAAATTAGCACTAAATTGGGGGTCAGAATAATAATTTTCACATTAATAAAAAAGCTCTCGGATAAGGAAACAGTATAATGAGGGGCAGTGTAATAGGGGGAAGAAAAATAAACAGCCTCACCGACTTTTAAAGCCCATGCCTCCTGAAAAATAAATGCAGGGGTTCCTCGAGATAAAAAAATTGTTTGCAGGGTTCCTCTGGGGTAAAAAGGCTGAAAAAGGCTGCCCTACCATATTATTATACTACATTGTGCGTGACTGAGGGAGACCTTTCAGGAATCCCCCCCTTGAAAATCCTGGGTTTGCCCCTGCTGGTGGTGTAGTAGATATTACACCTCTGTTGTCTGTAGGGACCCTGGTGGTGTAGTAGATATTACACCTCTGTTGTCTGTAGTGACCCTGGTGGTGTAGTAAATATTATACCTCTTTTGTCTGTAGGGACCCTGGTGGTGTAGTAGATATTACACCTCTGTTGTCTGTAGGGACCCTGGTTGTGTAGTACTGTAGATATTACACCTCTGTTGTCTGTAGGGACCCTGGTGGTGTAGTAGATATTACACCTCTGTTGTCTGTAGGGACCATAGTTGTGTAGTAGATATTACACCTCTGTTGTCTGCAGTGACCCTGGTGGTGTAGTAGATATTACACCTCTGTTGTCTGTAGGGACCATGGTGGTGTAGTAGATATTACACCTCTGTTGTCTGTAGGGACCATGGTGGTGTAGTAGATATTACACCTCTGTTGTCTGTAGGGACCATGGTGGTGTAGTAGATATTACACCTCTGTTGTCTGTAGGGACCATGGTTGTGTAGTAGATATTACACCTCTGTTGTCTGCAGTGACCCTGGTGGTGTAGTAGATATTACACCTCTGTTGTCTGTAGGGACCATGGTTGTGTAGTAGATATTACACCTCTGTTGTCTGCAGTGACCCTGGTGGTGTATTAGATATTACATCTCTGTTGTCTGTAGGGACCATGGTGGTGTAGTAGATATTACACCTCTGTTGTCTGTAGGTACCCTGGTGGTGTAGTAGATATTACACCTCTGTTGTCTGTAGGGACCCTGGGGTGTAGTACACATTACACCTCTGTTGTCTGTAGTGACCCTGGTGGTTTAGTAGATATTACACCTCTGTTGTCTGTAGGGACCCTGGGGTGTAGTAGATATTACACCTCTGTTGTCTGTAGGGACCATGGTGGTGTAGTAGATACTACACCTCTGTTGTCTGTAGGGAACCTGGTGGTGTAGTAGATATTACACCTCTGTTGTCTGCAGTGACCCTGGTGGTGTAGTAGATATTACACCTCTGTTGTCTGTAGTGACCCTGTTGGTGTAGTAGATATTACACCTCTGTTGTCTGTAGGGACCATGGTGGTGTAGTAGATATTACACCTCTGTTGTCTGTAGGGACCCTGGGGTGTAGTAGATATTACACCTCTGTTGTCTGGAGGGACCCTGGTGGTATAGTAGATATTACACCTCTGTTGTCTGTAAGGACCATGGTGGTGTAGTAGATATTACACCTCTGTTGTCTGTAGGGACCCTGGTGGTGTAGTAGATATTACACCTCTGTTGTCTGTAGGGACCTTGGTGGTGTGGTAGATATTACACCTCTGTTGTCTGTAGGGACCCTGGTGGTGTGGTAGATATTACACCTCTGTTGTCTATAGGGACCTTGGTGGTGTAGTAGATATTACACCTCTGTTGTCTGTAGTGACCCTGGTGGTTTAGTAGATATTACACCTCTGTTGTCTGTAGGGACCATGGTGGTGTAGTAGATATTACACCTCTGTTGTCTGTAGGGACCCTGGGGTGTAGTAGATATTACACCTCTGTTGTCTGGAGGGACCCTGGTGGTATAGTAGATATTACACCTCTGTTGTCTGTAAGGACCATGGTGGTGTAGTAGATATTACACCTCTGTTGTCTGTAGGGACCCTGGTGGTGTAGTAGATATTACACCTCTGTTGTCTGTAGTGACCCTGGTGGTTTAGTAGATATTACACCTCTGTTGTCTGTAGGGACCCTGGTGGTGTGGTAGATATTACACCTCTGTTGTCTATAGGGACCTTGGTGGTGTAGTAGATATTACACCTCTGTTGTCTGTAGTGACCCTGGTGGTTTAGTAGATATTACACCTCTGTTGTCTGTAGTGACCCTGGTGGTGTAGTAGATATTACACCTCTGTTGTCTGCAGTGACCCTGGTGGTGTAGTAGTAGATATTACACCTCTGTTGTCTGTAGTGACCCTGGTGGTGTAGTAGATATTACACCTCTGTTGTCTGTAGTGACCCTGGTGGTTTAGTAGATATTACACCTCTGTTGTCTGTAGGGACCCTGGTGGTGTAATAGATATTACACCTCTGTTGTCTGTAGGGACCCTGGTGGTGTAGTAGGTAAGGCATCTCTGCTGCCTGCTGTTTTCTGCTCTGACAATGCTGGTATAGTAGGTAATGCACCTCTGCTGTGACCCTGATGGAGTAATAGGTGATGCTCTTCTGCTGTCTGCAGTGGCCCTGGTGCATACGTATGAAATTGCCACCGGGAGATTTGGGTGCAGGATACAGCCGGTACACGGCTTATCCTGCTGCTGCACAAAATTACTATTCCCCCTCAAGGTCCACGTGAATGGTGAGAAATGCTGTAATTCGGCTTCCAGCTACTGCTGGCGGCCGAATTACAGTGTTTTAAATGTAACTTCAGCTCCATCTTCTGATGGCGCCGAAGTTACTCAGTGTACGCTGCTATAGCCGTAATTCCTATTACGGTCTATGGTGGCGCCGGCTGCGCCCAAATCTCGTGTGCTGTATTCAAGTTGCTCGGCCATGATGGTTTAGTAGATATTACACCTCTGTTGTCTATATGGACTAGTGACTCTGGTGGTGTAATAGGTTATGACACTGGTGGTGTAGTAGATAATACACCTCTGCTGTCTGCAGTGACCCTGGTGGTGTAGTAGGTAATGCACCTCTGCTGCCTGCTGTGACACTGCTGGTGTAGTAGGTAATGCACCTCTCTGCTGCCTGCTGTGACACTGCTGGTGTAGTAGGTAATGCAACTCTGCTGCCTGCTGTGACACTGCTGGTGTAGTAGGTAATGCACCTCTGCTGTCTGCAGTGACCCTGCTGGTGTAGTAGGTAATGCACCTCTGCTGTCTGCAGTGACCCTTCTGGTGTAGTAGGTAATGCACCTCTGCTGTCTGCAGTGACCCTGCTGGTGTAGTAGGTAATGCACCTCTGCTGCCTGCTGTAACACTGCTGGTGTAGTAGGTAATGCACCTCTGCTGCCTGCTGTGACACTGCTGGTGTAGTAGGTGATGCACCTCTGCTGTCGGCTGCGACACTGGTGGTGTAGTAGGTAATGAACCTCTGCTGCCTGCTGTGACACTGGTGGTGTAGTAGGTAATGCACAGGGCCGGATTTAGGCCAAGGCCACTTTGCCATGGCCTAGGGCACCACTGGAGCAAGGGGCGAGTGGGCAGCAGTCTACACTGGTGCAGCATTTGCAAGCAAGATCGGGCAAGCACCTGACTGCGGTGGCTGATAGAGACGGAGCTTCTGCCCTAAAGAAGAGCGGAGATGTCAGTGACATTGATGGCTGCTGCGGTGTGGAGTCAAGCTGGCTACCAATACTGAAAGGTTGGGGGGGGGTTCATCTTGCTACCTATACTGAAGGGGGCGGCTGGTGACAGTGGCCTTGGGCGGTAAAGAGTACAAATCCAGCCCTGGTAATGCACCTCTACTGACTGCAGTGACAGTGGTGATGTAGTGATTAATCTGCCTGTGCTGTATTCTGTGAGGCTGGTGGTGTAGTAGGTAATGCACCTCTGCTGTCTGCTGTGACACTGGTGGTGTAGTAGGTAATGCACCTCTGCTGTCTGCAGTGACCCTGCTGGTGTAGTAGGTACAGGTAATGCACCTCTGCTGTCAGCTGTGACACTGGTGGTGTAGTAGGTAATGCACCTCTGCTGTCTGCTGTGACACTGGTGGTGTAGTAGGTAATGCACCTCTGCGGTCTGCTGTGACACTGGTGGTGTAGTAGGTAATGCACCTCTGCTGTCTGCAGTGACCCTTCTGGTGTAGTAGGTAATGCACCTCTGCTGTCTGCTGTGACACTGGTGGTGTAGTAGGTAATGCACCTCTGCTGCCTGCTGTGACACTGCTGGTGTAGTAGGTAATGCACCTCTGCTGCCTGCTGTGACACTGCTGGTGTAGTAGGTAATGCACCTCTGCTGCCTGATGTGACCCTGCTGGTGTAGTAGGTAATGCACCTCTGCTGTCTGCAGTGACCCTTCTGGTGTAGTAGGTAATGCACCTCTGCTGTCTGCAGTGACCCTGCTGGTGTAGTAGGTAATGCACCTCTGCTGCCTGCTGTGACACTGCTGGTGTAGTAGGTAATGCACCTCTGCTATCTGCAGTGACCCTTCTGGTGTAGTAGGTAATGCACCTCTGCTGTCTGCAGTGACCCTGCTGGTGTAGTAAATAATGCACCTCTGCTGCCTGCTGTGACACTGCTGGTGTAGTAGGTAATGCACCTCTGCTGCCTGCTGTGACACTGCTAGTGTAGTAGGTAATGCACCTCTGCTGTCGGCTGCGACACTGGTGGTGTAGTAGGTAATGCACCTCTGCTGCCTGCTGTGACACTGCTGGTGTAGTAGGTAATGCACCTCTGCTGTCTGCAGTGACACTGCTGGTATAGTAGGTAATGCACCTCTGCTGCCTGATGTGACACTGGTGGTGTAGTAGGTAATGCATCTCTGCTGCCTGCTGTGACACTGCTGGTGTAGTAGGTAATGCACCTCTGCTGTCTGCAGTGACACTGCTGGTATAGTAGGTAATGCACCTCTGCTGTCGGCTGCGACACTGGTGGTGTAGTAGGTAATGCACCTCTGCTGCCTGCTGTGACACTGCTGGTGTAGTAGGTAATGCACCTCTGCTGTCTGCAGTGACCCTGCTGGTGTAGTAGGTATAGGTAATGCACCTCTGCTGTCAGCTGTGACACTGGTGGTGTAGTAGGTAATGCACCTCTGCTGTCTGCAGTGACCCTGCTGGTGTAGTAAATAATGCACCTCTGCTGCCTGCTGTGACACTGCTGGTGTAGTAGGTAATGCACCTCTGCTGCCTGCTGTGACACTGCTAGTGTAGTAGGTAATGCACCTCTGCTGTCGGCTGCGACACTGGTGGTGTAGTAGGTAATGCACCTCTGCTGCCTGCTGTGACACTGCTGGTGTAGTAGGTAATGCACCTCTGCTGCCTGATGTGACACTGGTGGTGTAGTAGGTAATGCGCAGGGCCGGATTTAGGCCAAAGCCACTATGCCATGGCCTAGGGCACCACTGGAGCAAGGGGCGAGTGGGCAGCAGGCTACACTGGTGCAGCATTTGCAAGCAAGATCGGGCAAGCACCTGACTGCGGTGGCTGATAGAGACAGAGCTTCTGCCCTGAAGAAGAGCGGAGATGTCAGTGACATTAATGGCTGCTGCGGTGTGGAGTCAAGCTGGCTACCAATACTGAAAGGGTGGGGGGGGGAGGAAATAAGGGAGTCATCTGGCTACGAATACTGGAGGGGGGGTTCATCAGGCTACCTATACTAGAGGGCACGGCGGGGTGGGGGGGTCATCTTGCTACCTATACTGAAGGGGGCGGCTGGTGACAGTGGCCTTGGGCGGTAAAGAGTACAAATCCAGCCCTGGTAATGCACCTCTACTGACTGCAGTGACAGTGATGATGTAGTGATTAATCTGCCTGTGCTGTATTCTGTGAGGCTGGTGGTGTAGTAGGTAATGCACCTCTGCTGTCTGCTGTGACACTGGTGGTGTACTAGGTAATGCACCTCTGCTGTCTGCAGTGACCCTGCTGGTGTAGTAGGTAATGCACCTCTGCTGCCTGCTGTGACCCTGCTGGTGTAGTAGGTAATGCACCTCTGCTGTCTGCAGTGACCCTTCTGGTGTAGTAGGTAATGCACCTCTGCTGTCTGCTGTGACACTGGTGGTGTAGCAGGTAATGCACCTCTGCTGCCTGCTGTGACACTGCTGGTGTAGTAGGTAATGCACCTCTGCTGCCTGCTGTGACACTGCTGGTGTAGTAGGTAATGCACCTCTGCTGCCTGCCGTGACACTGTTGGTGTAGTAGGTAATGCACCTCTGCTGCCTGCTGTGACACTGCTGGTGTAGAAGGTAATGCACCTCTGCTGTCTGCAGTGACTCTGCTGGTGTAGTAGGTAATGCACCACTGCTGTCTGCAGTGACCCTTTTGGTGTAGTAGGCAATGCACCTCTGCTGTCAGCTGTGACACTGGTGGTGTAGTAGGTAATGCACCTCTGCTGTCTGCTGTGACACTGGTGGTGTAGTAGGTAACACACCTCTGCTGTCTGCAGTGACCCTTCTGGTGTAGTAGGTAATGCACCTCTGATGCCTACTGTGGCCCTGCTGGTGTAGTAGGTAATGCACCTCTGCTGCCTGCTGTGACACTGGTGGTGTAGTAGGTAATGCACCTCTGCTGTCTGCTGTGACACTGGTGGTTTAGTAGGTAATGCACATCTGATGCCTACTGTGACCCTGCTGGTGTAGTAGGTAATGCACCTCTGCTGTCTGCAGTGACCCTGCTGGTGTAGTAGGTAATGCACCTCTGCTGCCTGCTGTGACACTGCTGGTGTAGTAGGTAATGCACCTCTGCTGCCTGCTGTGACACTGCTGGTGTAGTAGGTAATGCACCTCTGCTGTCGGCTGCGGCACTGGTGGTGTAGTAGGTAATGCACCTCTGTTGTCTGCAGTGACACTGCTGGTATAGTAGGTAATGCACCTCTGCTGCCTGATATGACACTGGTGGTGTAGTACGTAATGCGCAGGGCCGAATTTAGGCCAAGGCCACTATGCCATGGCCTAGGGCACCACTGGAGCAAGGGGCGAGTGGGCAGCAGGCTACACTGGTGCAGAATTTGCAAGCAAGATCGGGCAAGCACCTGACTGTGGTGGCTGATAGAGACGGAGCTTCTGCCCTGAAGAAGAGCGGAGATGTCAGTGACATTGATGGTTGCTGCGGTGTGGAGTCAAGCTGGCTACCAATACTGAAAGGTTGGGGGGGGAGGAAATAAGGGAGTCATCTGGCTACCAATACTGGAGGGGGGGTTCATCAGGCTACCTATACTAGAGGGCACGGTGGGGTGGGGTGGGGGGGTCATCTTGCTACCTATACTGAAGGGGGCGGCTGGTGACAGTGGCCTTGGGCGGCAAAGAGTACAAATCCAGCCCTGGTAATGCACCTCTACTGACTGCAGTGACAGTGATGATGTAGTGATTAATCTGCCTGTGCTGTATTCTGTGAGGCTGGTGGTGTAGTAGGTAATGCACCTCTGCTGCCTGCTGTGACACTGGTGGTGTAGTAGGTAATGCACCTCTGCTGCCTGCTGTGACACTGCTGGTGTAGTAGGTAATGCACCTCTGCTGCCTGCTGTGACACTGGTGGTGTAGTAGGTAATGCACCTCTGCTGTCTGCAGTGACCCTGCTGGTGTAGTAGGTAATGCACATCTGCTGTCTGCAGTGACCCTTCTGGTGTAGTAGGTAATGCACCTCTGCTGTCTGCAGTGACCCTGGTGGTGTAGTAGGTAATGCACCTCTGCTGCCTGCTGTGACACTGCTGGTGTAGTAGGTAATGCACCTCTGCTGTCTGCAGTGACCCTTCTGGTGTAGTAGGTAATGCACCTCTGCTGTCTGCAGTGACCCTGCTGGTGTAGTAGGTAATGCACCTCTGCTGCCTGCTGTGACACTGCTGGTGTAGTAGGTAATGCACCTCTGCTGCCTGCTGTGACACTGCTAGTGTAGTAGGTAATGCACCTCTGCTGCCTGCTGTGACACTGCTGGTGTAGTAGGTAATGCACCTCTGCTGCCTGCTGTGACACTGGTGGTGTAGTAGGTAATGCACCTCTGCTGTCTGCAGTGACCCTTCTGGTGTAGTAGGTAATGCACATCTGCTGTCTGCAGTGACCCTTCTGGTGTAGTAGGTAATGCACCTCTGCTGTCTGCAGTGACCCTGGTGGTGTAGTAGGTAATGCACCTCTGCTGCCTGCTGTGACACTGCTGGTGTAGTAGGTAATGCACCTCTGCTGTCTGCAGTGACCCTTCTGGTGTAGTAGGTAATGCACCTCTGCTGTCTGCAGTGACCCTGCTGGTGTAGTAGGTAATGCACCACTGCTGCCTGCTGTGACACTGCTGGTGTAGTAGGTAATGCACCTCTGCTGCCTGCTGTGACACTGCTAGTGTAGTAGGTAATGCACCTCTGCTGTCGGCTGCGACACTGGTGGTGTAGTAGGTAATGCACCTCTGCTGCCTGCTGTGACACTGCTGGTGTAGTAGGTAATGCACCTCTGCTGTCTGCAGTGACACTGCTGGTATAGTAGGTAATGCACCTCTGCTGCCTGATGTGACACTGGTGGTGTAGTAGGTAATGCGCAGGGCCGGATTTAGGCCAAAGCCACTATGCCATGGCCTAGGGCACCACTGGAGCAAGGGGCGAGTGGGCAGCAGGCTACACTGGTGCAGCATTTGCAAGCAAGATCGGGCAAGCACCTGACTGCGGTGGCTGATAGAGACAGAGCTTCTGCCCTGAAGAAGAGCGGAGATGTCAGTGACATTGATGGCTGCTGCGGTGTGGAGTCAAGCTGGCTACCAATACTGAAAGGGTGGGGGGGGAGGAAATAAGGGAGTCATCTGGCTACCAATACTGGAGGGGGGGGTTCATCAGGCTACCTATACTAGAGGGCACGGTGGGGTGGGGGGGTCATCTTGCTACCTATACTGAAGGGGGCGGCTGGTGACAGTGGCCTTGGGCGGTAAAGAGTACAAATCCAGCCCTGGTAATGCACCTCTACTGACTGCAGTGACAGTGATGATGTAGTGATTAATCTGCCTGTGCTGTATTTTGTGAGGCTGGTGGTGTAGTAGGTAATGCACCTCTGCTGTCTGCTGTGACACTGGTGGTGTAGTAGGTAATGCACCTCTGCTGTCTGCAGTGACACTGCTGGTGTAGTAGGTATAGGTAATGCACCTCTGCTGTCAGCTGTGACACTGGTGGTGTAGTAGGTAATGCACCTCTGCTGTCTGCTGTGACACTGGTGGTGTAGTAGGTAATGCACCTCTGCTGTCTGCAGTGACCCTTCTGGTGTAGTAGGTAATGCATCTCTGCTGTCTGCTGTGACACTGGTGGTGTAGTAGGTAATGCACCTCTGCTGCCTGCTGTGACACTGCTGGTGTAGTAGGTAATGCACCTCTGCTGCCTGCTGTGACACTGCTGGTGTAGTAGGTAATGCACCTCTGCTGCCTGCTGTGACACTGCTGGTGTAGTAGGTAATGCACCTCTGCTGTCTGCAGTGACCCTGCTGGTGTAGTAGGTAATGCACCACTGCTGTCTGCAGTGACCCTTCTGGTGTAGTAGGTAATGCACCTCTGCTGTCAGCTGTGACACTGGTGGTGTAGTAGGTAATGCACCTCTGCTGTCTGCTGTGACACTGGTGGTGTAGTAGGTAACGCACCTCTGCTGTCTGCAGTGACCCTTCTGGTGTAGTAGGTAATGCACCTCTGATGCCTACTGTGGCCCTGCTGGTGTAGTAGGTAATGCACCTCTGCTGTCTGCTGTGACACTGGTGGTTTAGTAGGTAATGCACATCTGATGCCTACTGTGACCCTGCTGGTGTAGTAGGTAATGCACCTCTGCTGTCTGCAGTGACCCTGCTGGTGTAGTAGGTAATGCACCTCTGCTGCCTGCTGTGACACTGGTGGTGTAGTAGGTAATGCACCTCTGCTGCCTGCTGTGACACTGCTGGTGTAGTAGGTAATGCACCTCTGCTGTCGGCTGCGACACTGGTGGTGTAGTAGGTAATGCACCTCTGTTGTCTGCAGTGACACTGCTGGTATAGTAGGTAATGCACCTCTGCTGCCTGATATGACACTGGTGGTGTAGTACGTAATGCGCAGGGCCGGATTTAGGCCAAGGCCACTATGCCATGGCCTAGGGCACCACTGGAGCAAGGGGCGAGTGGGCAGCAGGCTACACTGGTGCAGAATTTGCAAGCAAGATCGGGCAAGCACCTGACTGTGGTGGCTGATAGAGACGGAGCTTCTGCCCTGAAGAAGAGCGGAGATGTCAGTGACATTGATGGTTGCTGCGGTGTGGAGTCAAGCTGGCTACCAATACTGAAAGGTTGGGGGGGGGGGGGGGGAGGGAGGAAATAAGGGAGTAATCTGGCTACCAATACTGGAGGGGGGGGGGGTTCATCAGGCTACCTATAATGAAGGGGGCGGCTGGTGACAGTGGCCTTGGGCGGCAAAGAGTACAAATCCAGCCCTGGTAATGCACCTCTACTGACTGCAGTGACAGTGATGATGTAGTGATTAATCTGCCTGTGCTGTATTCTGTGAGGCTGGTGGTGTAGTAGGTAATGCACCTCTGCTGTCTGCAGTGACCCTACTGGTGTAGTAGGTATAGGTAATGCACCTCTGCTGTCAGCTGTGACACTGGTGGTGTAGTAGGTAATGCACCTCTGTTGTCTGCAGTGACACTGCTGGTATAGTAGGTAATGCACCTCTGCTGCCTGATATGACACTGGTGGTGTAGTACGTAATGCGCAGGGCCGGATTTAGGCCAAGGCCACTATGCCATGGCCTAGGGCACCACTGGAGCAAGGGGCGAGTGGGCAGCAGGCTACACTGGTGCAGAATTTGCAAGCAAGATCGGGCAAGCACCTGACTGTGGTGGCTGATAGAGACGGAGCTTCTGCCCTGAAGAAGAGCGGAGATGTCAGTGACATTGATGGTTGCTGCGGTGTGGAGTCAAGCTGGCTACCAATACTGAAAGGTTGGGGGGGGAGGAAATAAGGGAGTCATCTGGCTACCAATACTGGAGGGGGGGTTCATCAGGCTACCTATACTAGAGGGCACGGTGGGGTGGGGTGGGGGGGTCATCTTGCTACCTATACTGAAGGGGGCGGCTGGTGACAGTGGCCTTGGGCGGCAAAGAGTACAAATCCAGCCCTGGTAATGCACCTCTACTGACTGCAGTGACAGTGATGATGTAGTGATTAATCTGCCTGTGCTGTATTCTGTGAGGCTGGTGGTGTAGTAGGTAATGCACCTCTGCTGCCTGCTGTGACACTGGTGGTGTAGTAGGTAATGCACCTCTGCTGCCTGCTGTGACACTGCTGGTGTAGTAGGTAATGCACCTCTGCTGCCTGCTGTGACACTGGTGGTGTAGTAGGTAATGCACCTCTGCTGTCTGCAGTGACCCTGCTGGTGTAGTAGGTAATGCACATCTGCTGTCTGCAGTGACCCTTCTGGTGTAGTAGGTAATGCACCTCTGCTGTCTGCAGTGACCCTGGTGGTGTAGTAGGTAATGCACCTCTGCTGCCTGCTGTGACACTGCTGGTGTAGTAGGTAATGCACCTCTGCTGTCTGCAGTGACCCTTCTGGTGTAGTAGGTAATGCACCTCTGCTGTCTGCAGTGACCCTGCTGGTGTAGTAGGTAATGCACCTCTGCTGCCTGCTGTGACACTGCTGGTGTAGTAGGTAATGCACCTCTGCTGCCTGCTGTGACACTGCTGGTGTAGTAGGTAATGCACCTCTGCTGTCTGCAGTGACCCTTCTGGTGTAGTAGGTAATGCACCTCTGCTGTCTGCAGTGACCCTGCTGGTGTAGTAGGTAATGCACCTCTGCTGCCTGCTGTGACACTGCTGGTGTAGTAGGTAATGCACCTCTGCTGCCTGCTGTGACACTGCTAGTGTAGTAGGTAATGCACCTCTGCTGTCGGCTGCGACACTGGTGGTGTAGTAGGTAATGCACCTCTGCTGCCTGCTGTGACACTGCTGGTGTAGTAGGTAATGCACCTCTGCTGTCTGCAGTGACACTGCTGGTATAGTAGGTAATGCACCTCTGCTGCCTGATGTGACACTGGTGGTGTAGTAGGTAATGCGCAGGGCCGGATTTAGGCCAAAGCCACTATGCCATGGCCTAGGGCACCACTGGAGCAAGGGGCGAGTGGGCAGCAGGCTACACTGGTGCAGCATTTGCAAGCAAGATCGGGCAAGCACCTGACTGCGGTGGCTGATAGAGACAGAGCTTCTGCCCTGAAGAAGAGCGGAGATGTCAGTGACATTGATGGCTGCTGCGGTGTGGAGTCAAGCTGGCTACCAATACTGAAAGGGTGGGGGGGGAGGAAATAAGGGAGTCATCTGGCTACCAATACTGGAGGGGGGGTTCATCAGGCTACCTATACTAGAGGGCACGGTGGGGTGGGGGGGTCATCTTGCTACCTATACTGAAGGGGGCGGCTGGTGACAGTGGCCTTGGGCGGTAAAGAGTACAAATCCAGCCCTGGTAATGCACCTCTACTGACTGCAGTGACAGTGATGATGTAGTGATTAATCTGCCTGTGCTGTATTTTGTGAGGCTGGTGGTGTAGTAGGTAATGCACCTCTGCTGTCTGCTGTGACACTGGTGGTGTAGTAGGTAATGCACCTCTGCTGTCTGCAGTGACACTGCTGGTGTAGTAGGTATAGGTAATGCACCTCTGCTGTCAGCTGTGACACTGGTGGTGTAGTAGGTAATGCACCTCTGCTGTCTGCTGTGACACTGGTGGTGTAGTAGGTAATGCACCTCTGCTGTCTGCAGTGACCCTTCTGGTGTAGTAGGTAATGCATCTCTGCTGTCTGCTGTGACACTGGTGGTGTAGTAGGTAATGCACCTCTGCTGCCTGCTGTGACACTGCTGGTGTAGTAGGTAATGCACCTCTGCTGCCTGCTGTGACACTGCTGGTGTAGTAGGTAATGCACCTCTGCTGCCTGCTGTGACACTGCTGGTGTAGTAGGTAATGCACCTCTGCTGTCTGCAGTGACCCTGCTGGTGTAGTAGGTAATGCACCACTGCTGTCTGCAGTGACCCTTCTGGTGTAGTAGGTAATGCACCTCTGCTGTCAGCTGTGACACTGGTGGTGTAGTAGGTAATGCACCTCTGCTGTCTGCTGTGACACTGGTGGTGTAGTAGGTAACGCACCTCTGCTGTCTGCAGTGACCCTTCTGGTGTAGTAGGTAATGCACCTCTGATGCCTACTGTGGCCCTGCTGGTGTAGTAGGTAATGCACCTCTGCTGTCTGCTGTGACACTGGTGGTTTAGTAGGTAATGCACATCTGATGCCTACTGTGACCCTGCTGGTGTAGTAGGTAATGCACCTCTGCTGTCTGCAGTGACCCTGCTGGTGTAGTAGGTAATGCACCTCTGCTGCCTGCTGTGACACTGGTGGTGTAGTAGGTAATGCACCTCTGCTGCCTGCTGTGACACTGCTGGTGTAGTAGGTAATGCACCTCTGCTGTCGGCTGCGACACTGGTGGTGTAGTAGGTAATGCACCTCTGTTGTCTGCAGTGACACTGCTGGTATAGTAGGTAATGCACCTCTGCTGCCTGATATGACACTGGTGGTGTAGTACGTAATGCGCAGGGCCGGATTTAGGCCAAGGCCACTATGCCATGGCCTAGGGCACCACTGGAGCAAGGGGCGAGTGGGCAGCAGGCTACACTGGTGCAGAATTTGCAAGCAAGATCGGGCAAGCACCTGACTGTGGTGGCTGATAGAGACGGAGCTTCTGCCCTGAAGAAGAGCGGAGATGTCAGTGACATTGATGGTTGCTGCGGTGTGGAGTCAAGCTGGCTACCAATACTGAAAGGTTGGGGGGGGGGGGGGGAGGGAGGAAATAAGGGAGTCATCTGGCTACCAATACTGGAGGGGGGGGGGGGGTTCATCAGGCTACCTATACTGAAGGGGGCGGCTGGTGACAGTGGCCTTGGGCGGCAAAGAGTACAAATCCAGCCCTGGTAATGCACCTCTACTGACTGCAGTGACAGTGATGATGTAGTGATTAATCTGCCTGTGCTGTATTCTGTGAGGCTGGTGGTGTAGTAGGTAATGCACCTCTGCTGTCTGCAGTGACCCTACTGGTGTAGTAGGTATAGGTAATGCACCTCTGCTGTCAGCTGTGACACTGGTGGTGTAGTAGGTAATGCACCTCTGTTGTCTGCAGTGACACTGCTGGTATAGTAGGTAATGCACCTCTGCTGCCTGATATGACACTGGTGGTGTAGTACGTAATGCGCAGGGCCGGATTTAGGCCAAGGCCACTATGCCATGGCCTAGGGCACCACTGGAGCAAGGGGCGAGTGGGCAGCAGGCTACACTGGTGCAGAATTTGCAAGCAAGATCGGGCAAGCACCTGACTGTGGTGGCTGATAGAGACGGAGCTTCTGCCCTGAAGAAGAGCGGAGATGTCAGTGACATTGATGGTTGCTGCGGTGTGGAGTCAAGCTGGCTACCAATACTGAAAGGTTGGGGGGGGAGGAAATAAGGGAGTCATCTGGCTACCAATACTGGAGGGGGGGTTCATCAGGCTACCTATACTAGAGGGCACGGTGGGGTGGGGTGGGGGGGTCATCTTGCTACCTATACTGAAGGGGGCGGCTGGTGACAGTGGCCTTGGGCGGCAAAGAGTACAAATCCAGCCCTGGTAATGCACCTCTACTGACTGCAGTGACAGTGATGATGTAGTGATTAATCTGCCTGTGCTGTATTCTGTGAGGCTGGTGGTGTAGTAGGTAATGCACCTCTGCTGCCTGCTGTGACACTGGTGGTGTAGTAGGTAATGCACCTCTGCTGCCTGCTGTGACACTGCTGGTGTAGTAGGTAATGCACCTCTGCTGCCTGCTGTGACACTGGTGGTGTAGTAGGTAATGCACCTCTGCTGTCTGCAGTGACCCTGCTGGTGTAGTAGGTAATGCACATCTGCTGTCTGCAGTGACCCTTCTGGTGTAGTAGGTAATGCACCTCTGCTGTCTGCAGTGACCCTGGTGGTGTAGTAGTTAATGCACCTCTGCTGCCTGCTGTGACACTGCTGGTGTAGTAGGTAATGCACCTCTGCTGTCTGCAGTGACCCTTCTGGTGTAGTAGGTAATGCACCTCTGCTGTCTGCAGTGACCCTGCTGGTGTAGTAGGTAATGCACCTCTGCTGCCTGCTGTGACACTGCTGGTGTAGTAGGTAATGCACCTCTGCTGCCTGCTGTGACACTGCTGGTGTAGTAGGTAATGCACCTCTGCTGTCTGCAGTGACCCTTCTGGTGTAGTAGGTAATGCACCTCTGCTGTCTGCAGTGACCCTGCTGGTGTAGTAGGTAATGCACCTCTGCTGCCTGCTGTGACACTGCTGGTGTAGTAGGTAATGCACCTCTGCTGCCTGCTGTGACACTGCTAGTGTAGTAGGTAATGCACCTCTGCTGTCGGCTGCGACACTGGTGGTGTAGTAGGTAATGCACCTCTGCTGCCTGCTGTGACACTGCTGGTGTAGTAGGTAATGCACCTCTGCTGTCTGCAGTGACACTGCTGGTATAGTAGGTAATGCACCTCTGCTGCCTGATGTGACACTGGTGGTGTAGTAGGTAATGCGCAGGGCCGGATTTAGGCCAAAGCCACTATGCCATGGCCTAGGGCACCACTGGAGCAAGGGGCGAGTGGGCAGCAGGCTACACTGGTGCAGCATTTGCAAGCAAGATCGGGCAAGCACCTGACTGCGGTGGCTGATAGAGACAGAGCTTCTGCCCTGAAGAAGAGCGGAGATGTCAGTGACATTGATGGCTGCTGCGGTGTGGAGTCAAGCTGGCTACCAATACTGAAAGGGTGGGGGGGGAGGAAATAAGGGAGTCATCTGGCTACCAATACTGGAGGGGGGGTTCATCAGGCTACCTATACTAGAGGGCACGGTGGGGTGGGGGGGTCATCTTGCTACCTATACTGAAGGGGGCGGCTGGTGACAGTGGCCTTGGGCGGTAAAGAGTACAAATCCAGCCCTGGTAATGCACCTCTACTGACTGCAGTGACAGTGATGATGTAGTGATTAATCTGCCTGTGCTGTATTTTGTGAGGCTGGTGGTGTAGTAGGTAATGCACCTCTGCTGTCTGCTGTGACACTGGTGGTGTAGTAGGTAATGCACCTCTGCTGTCTGCAGTGACACTGCTGGTGTAGTAGGTATAGGTAATGCACCTCTGCTGTCAGCTGTGACACTGGTGGTGTAGTAGGTAATGCACCTCTGCTGTCTGCTGTGACACTGGTGGTGTAGTAGGTAATGCACCTCTGCTGTCTGCAGTGACCCTTCTGGTGTAGTAGGTAATGCATCTCTGCTGTCTGCTGTGACACTGGTGGTGTAGTAGGTAATGCACCTCTGCTGCCTGCTGTGACACTGCTGGTGTAGTAGGTAATGCACCTCTGCTGCCTGCTGTGACACTGCTGGTGTAGTAGGTAATGCACCTCTGCTGCCTGCTGTGACACTGCTGGTGTAGTAGGTAATGCACCTCTGCTGTCTGCAGTGACCCTGCTGGTGTAGTAGGTAATGCACCACTGCTGTCTGCAGTGACCCTTCTGGTGTAGTAGGTAATGCACCTCTGCTGTCAGCTGTGACACTGGTGGTGTAGTAGGTAATGCACCTCTGCTGTCTGCTGTGACACTGGTGGTGTAGTAGGTAACGCACCTCTGCTGTCTGCAGTGACCCTTCTGGTGTAGTAGGTAATGCACCTCTGATGCCTACTGTGGCCCTGCTGGTGTAGTAGGTAATGCACCTCTGCTGTCTGCTGTGACACTGGTGGTTTAGTAGGTAATGCACATCTGATGCCTACTGTGACCCTGCTGGTGTAGTAGGTAATGCACCTCTGCTGTCTGCAGTGACCCTGCTGGTGTAGTAGGTAATGCACCTCTGCTGCCTGCTGTGACACTGGTGGTGTAGTAGGTAATGCACCTCTGCTGCCTGCTGTGACACTGCTGGTGTAGTAGGTAATGCACCTCTGCTGTCGGCTGCGACACTGGTGGTGTAGTAGGTAATGCACCTCTGTTGTCTGCAGTGACACTGCTGGTATAGTAGGTAATGCACCTCTGCTGCCTGATATGACACTGGTGGTGTAGTACGTAATGCGCAGGGCCGGATTTAGGCCAAGGCCACTATGCCATGGCCTAGGGCACCACTGGAGCAAGGGGCGAGTGGGCAGCAGGCTACACTGGTGCAGAATTTGCAAGCAAGATCGGGCAAGCACCTGACTGTGGTGGCTGATAGAGACGGAGCTTCTGCCCTGAAGAAGAGCGGAGATGTCAGTGACATTGATGGTTGCTGCGGTGTGGAGGCAAGCTGGCTACCAATACTGAAAGGTTGGGGGGGGGGGAGGGAGGAAATAAGGGAGTCATCTGGCTACCAATACTGGAGGGGGGGGGGGGGGGGTTCATCAGGCTACCTATACTGAAGGGGGCGGCTGGTGACAGTGGCCTTGGGCGGCAAAGAGTACAAATCCAGCCCTGGTAATGCACCTCTACTGACTGCAGTGACAGTGATGATGTAGTGATTAATCTGCCTGTGCTGTATTCTGTGAGGCTGGTGGTGTAGTAGGTAATGCACCTCTGCTGTGTCTGCAGTGACCCTACTGGTGTAGTAGGTATAGGTAATGCACCTCTGCTGTCAGCTGTGACACTGGTGGTGTAGTAGGTAATGCACCTCTGCTGTCTGCTGTGACACTGGTGGTGTAGTAGGTAATGCACCTCTGCGGTCTGCTGTGACACTGGTGGTTTAGTAGGTAATGCACCTCTGATGCCTACTGTGACCCTGCTGGTGTAGTAGGTAATGCACCTCTGCTGCCTGCTGTGACACTGGTGGTGTAGTAGGTAAATGCACCTCTGCTGTGACACTGGTGGTTTAGTAGGTAATGCACATCTGCTGCCTACTGTGACCCTGCTGGTGTAGTAGGTAATGCACCTCTGCTGCCTGCTGTGACCCTGCTGGTGTAGTAGGTAATGCACCTCTGCTGTCTGCTTTGACCCTGCTGGTGTAGTAGGTAATGCACCTCTGCTGCCTGCTGTGTGAACTAATTTAAAAAGAAACTACTGAAAATAATGCATGGATAATAAAATTGCTTGTTTTTTAAAATATTACTTCATAAATTATTTTGCTAGTGTTTGTCAATTTGTAAAATCTTTCCCTTCCCTTTCCTCACCCTGAATTACATTCTAAAATGTATCACAGGTAGTGGCACCTTCTTTAGTGCCGTCAGGGGATCTCTGTCAAATCTATATTTACTGAGCATTCCAAAGCTAGTGGAACTAATACCTGGTCTCCCAAAATGCTCGGGGGAGGGATTCTGCACAGCTTAACAGCCTAGGCTAAGCGGCACTGGGAAGGCAAGGCTACATGCCAGTATACAGCAATATATAGACAGAGATAAATGTTTCTGATGCTGAAACAGGGATATTTAACATAAAAGTGGGTATCCTGAATAATGTATTACATTTTTCTATTTGTCACTACAGTGCCTCTTTAAAGAACTTGATTGAACTTAATCCCAATCAGTAGCTGATACCCCCTATCCCATAATAAATCTTTTCCTTTTCTTAAACAGATCATCAGGGGGCTCTGTATGGCTGATATTGTAGTAAAACTCCTCCCACAGTGATGTCAGGACCATGATTCTGACGTCACAGTGTGGGAGCCTTGTTGCATGGTGGGAAATAACAGCTGTTTCCAACTACCAAAAAAGCAGCATCTCCTTCCACAGACATCACCTGCCAGCAGTAAAAATGTCACCATGTGATAAATGTCAGAATGTAAATCAGGTAGAGAAAAGATTTTACAATTAGCAAACACTGACTAAATCATTTATAAATAATTATCGCAAAAATTAAGCACTTTTTTTTCAATACATTATTTTCACTGCAGTTCCTCTTTAGGGCAGTAACAGAGTGAACACAAAATGCCAAGTGCAAAGTGAAGAAATCCACCTACCAGAATCCAGCTTACTGAGGTCAAAATAGATGGTGAATTTTGAATGGTTACTGCATTCTGCAATCATTGTTTTACTCTGTATGCTGAGTTGCTGAATACGGCTTTGAGGGCATAATTCACTACGTTTCTTGAGGGCTGGAGAATAGTTGAGTTCATTGGAGTACCGAGACACAGCAAAACTGGCATAGATGTAACTGTTATAACTGTGTTATAAATGTATTTCTCTTCTCCTCTAGTAACACCTACATAGATACAAGGCATCCATGTTATGGATCACATTCTTGGAGCATACCTTGCCGATGACTTTGGAAGGACGTTGTTTGAAAGGAAGACTTCCTGCCCGACTGAACTGACTTCCTGTGTGACTGAAGGACGAGTTAAAAAAAGGGAATCAAGACTTATATTGTGTTATAGTGTAAATAGTAAAACACTAGTGATAAAGGTTGAAGAAAATAAGCATCCAGAATAATTCATAATAGAATGAAACACATACCTGTTGGTGCTCTTCATGCTGTCGAGCCGTCGAAGTTTGGCCAACTTGCGACTCCACCTCTCCAGTTCATCAATTCGCGTCTCTAAATTGTCAGTTAGCTTACAGAGCTCTTTGACGGCACCCACATTCTCCATGAATATTCTCTCCTAGCAGTCAAACGACACAAGAACATTGATTTGGAGATTTCACCTTACTTAAGAAATTCAAGCAGCGACCATTACTTAACAAGTTAATACCTATAGCAACTGCCAAGTCTACAAAACACTGCTGTGCCTGTTCAGGCCAGGAGGAGCTTTTGAGTGCCCCTTTTATCAATGTAAAGGTGCCCATTAATGGTACAATTTTTTCATCAGATGTGATCGTTCGACGCTCTTTCTACGCTCGAATGTAATCCGAGGGTAATTCTCAATTGTTCCCATAAACAGGGGGAGTAGGACATTTTCTCTCTTTAGATACGAATTTTCACTTTCAATTGACCAAAGAATCGTTTTACATCGATTTTCACCAAACACTGCACTTTATTCTGTACAATTCCATTGTAAATACTGCGTTGAATGATTGTATCTGATGAAAATATTGCACCGTTAATGGATACCTTTACATACAGACCATTACCTTGATAAAAGGCACCCAATCATCAGATCATGGAATGATTTATGTAATTGATTTGTGCATAAATGATGTTTTTCATGAAATAAAGTGTGTAACCCTCTCTCAGATCTTATGTCTATGAAGTGGCCTCCTGGCTGTGTCTGAGGTCTCCCTCATCATCCTTGTGTCCCATTAATTACACTAATAACAGTAGCCAGAAACACCTGAAATCAGCAAGACTTTACTGGCCACATAAACTGGACAGATTTATCAATATCAGCTATTAATATACATATTGTACATGTGACACACTCATTATAAGGCCTACCTTGTTAACTACTAAGAAGCTTTCAATGGTTTCACCGTTGGCACACACCACATCTCCAGTCTCCTTTACTGCCTCAGGGAGAATCTCCTGCACCTCCTGAGCAATCACTCCTGGAAGAGGGGAAAATGTTAACAAGACAGCAGTGGCGTCCTCTACAGAGCTTCTGTTGTCTTTCAGTACCCATGAACACTGGATGACATGGATGTTGCCTTTGCATTCAACAAAGATTAGATGTCTCTAGAGCATGCATGTCAAACTGAGGCCTGCAGGCCAAATCTGGCCCTCAGTGCCATTAAATTTGGCCCCCAAGTGGATTTGCCACTTTGTATTATGTTTGCCCACTCTAGACCACCAGGGAAGCTATATTGGAGGTGAAGCCCTAGAACTCCAGGGAGGCCATATGGAGTAGGGAAAAAGCACGAAATGCTAGGGAACTGTATTATGTGGGAGGGTGGGAGTCCCTAGACACCAGGGAATTGTATAGAGGTGGGGATTGGGCAGTAGACACCAGGGAACTTTATAAGGGAGGGAGTTGGACACTAGGCATTGAGGTTGGCCTGCGACTAGGTGCTAGTGTTACATTTTGTAGAACAGTACACTAGCTAATTGGCTGGCACTGTCATCTTTCAGTTACATCCTATTCCTGGACAGGACAGTACCTGCATGAAATCTGAATGTGCTCTCTTTTAATTGCTAAGATATCTGGCTTCACATTGACCCAAGATTGTGCCAGCCTGCCAGGGATCAGTGGCCTAACTACAAATCATGCCCGCCCCCATCCCCCCCCCCCCTCGCAAAGCCAATGTTCACATCCTTCCCCTTGTCTACCACTGGTGACCCTCAAGGACGGGGGGCCCATCTTGTTATAAAACAAGCATGGACAGCATAATCTTCACAACCATAATAAGTGTAGCCACAAAAGCATCTCATCTTTAGGATGGACCCCTTTATCATAAGGAGTGAAGTAGTACTTGAGGACCCCTTACAGCTCCCCCCGTCCAGTTGCAGAGTCTGCCTCCCTTGTAAACTATTGTAAAGTAAATTATTAATCTTCAAGTAACCCACAATAGTCTTGTACGACCCAAAGAAAAGTTGCAAACTTTTGTTAACGACAAATCATTTAAAGGGGAACTGAAGTAAGAGGTATACGGAGGCTGCCATATTTATTTCCTTTTAATCAATACCAGTTGCCTGGCAGCCCTGCTTGTCTATTTATCTGCAGTAGTATCCGAATAACACCAGAAACAAGCATGCAGCTAGTCTTGTCAGATCTGACTTTAAAGTCTGAAACACCTGATCTGCTGCATGCTTGTTCAGGGGCTATGGTTAATAGTATTAGATGCAGAGGATCAGCAGGGCTGCCAGGCAACTGGTATTGCTTAAAAGGAAATAAACATGGCAGCCTCCATATACCTCTCCCTTCAGTTCCCCTTTAAGAAAAGGTCCTATGAAGATACTGAATTCTGGTGTATTTGAGTCTTCATTTTAGATCGCTTTTACAATATGTGACACTGACTGTACCTGTTTCTGCTCGGTCATCCAGCCCTACTGTGCTAGCAAACTCCGGCTTATAATGATACTGGACAAGACGCATCTGAGAGATTCGCTTCAGCTGTTCAGTGGTGTCAACCTGAGAAGATACAAAATCAGAAAAAAAAAATCAGAACTTTTTTTTTTTTTTAACAGAAAAGCACTGAAGAAAAACGGAAATCCCATGACGTAGAAAACGGGGCATCAGTGCAATGGTGGTTGGTGAGACATAGTGACATAGTGTAAATAAACAATGATGTAACGGGGGAATGGAGAGGAGCACAACTCCAACTTAAAAACATTATGCAGGCTAAAGTACAGGCCAAAAATGTATTTTTATAAACAACTGCTCTATGAACAAGGGGAGATAACGGCACTATAGTAGCTAGAATGGCTCAAGATAGGATGGTGTCTTCTGGTGTTATTTCTAGTATTAAAGAAGCTTCCTAGAACATTATCACAGGCCATTCATAAGCAATTTGCTGAATACTTTCAAGATTTATATTCTTCTACGTCCATTTTCACCCAAACTGATGCAGAGATATTTTTTGTCTGAAATCAACCTGCCCTGACTTGTTCCAGTCCAGAGAGAGCTACTAGATGGCAAACTCACTCAGGAGTGTATAGAACTAGCCATACATTCAGGGGTGTTGCTAGGATCCTAAGAGATCCAGGGCACTTTTGGGCACTCCAGATGAAAATGGGTGTGGCCATGCAGCACCATAATGTGGGTGTGGTCATGGGTGGAGCAAAATTTACATGAACTAAACAGCAGTTTAAGTAGGCCTGGCCATAAAAATGCTGGATTAAGCCCTCCTCTCCATTATTACAAAATTAAAATGCATGCTGGGTGCTGTGTAGCACCATGCAGGGTGCTGTGGGGTCATGCTGAGTGCTGTGGTGCCTCTATGGGGCATACTGTTGCAGTGACATGCTGACATACTGTGTCATACCCCCCAACATTTTAAAATTTGAAATCGAGACACAGGCCACACCCCTAACCACACCCCCTAGCCACGCCTCCCATAATGGTTTTTGAATATGTTTTATTAATGAAGGTTGATGGCCTTATAATTTTTAATAAAAATAACCCTCATATACCCTGCACGTGGGTGAGGAGGAGGGTAAGGGTGCCCATGGGTGGGGAGGAGGGTGAGGATGGGTGCCACTGTAAAAAAATATGATTGAGGCGCCAGCCGCGCCTAAGTGGGATGTGGGATGCCGGCAATACATTACTACCTACCTCCCTCCCTTTAAATCTGCCCCCTGTGTCCCCCCCCCCCATGAGCAGAGTGCGCAGGGCAGCGGAGCGGGCTGCCATCTTACCTCCGTCCATCGATGCGTACCGACATCTGGCTTCAATCAACTTCCTGCTTCCTGTGACGTCACAGGAAGCAGGATACCGGTACGCATCGATGGACGCCGGTAAGGTGACAGCCCGCTCCGCTGCCCTGCGCACTCTGCTAACGGGGGGGGGGGGGGGGATGACACAGGGGGCAGATTTCAAGGGAGGGAGGGAGTAATGTATTGCCGGCATCCCGCATCCCACTTAGGCTCGGCTAGCCCCTCGATCATTTTGTTTTACCCTCTCTGGCCAGTGCCGCCCAGGACTTGGGGGGCTCATACCGGGATAGCGGGAGAGCCCCCCAAAATCGGTACAGTCCTGACGAAAACGGGACGGTTGGGGGTTATGACTGTGTTGTAGTGACATGCTGGAAGCTGTGGAGCCTCCATAGGGAGCATGCATGGTGGTGTGTGTCCTCACTGTTCCTCCTCCCAAACCTCCCCTTCCCAGCAGTGTAGGACAGCGGGAGGAACTACACTTCTCCTCCATCTACTCTCCAAGTCTAGAGAGATCCTCTGTAGTTGGCGATTCTCCCCCTAGCACCTGAGAATCAGACACTAGGAGCTCTGTCTGATTCCTTCTCAGACACTAAGTGGAGAAGCCCAGAAGAGATGTCAGCAGAATCTGGAGACCAAGTGGCTAGAGATGGGTACTGCCACCTGATGCATGACTCTCCCTGGGGGACATCCGGGGCACTCCAAAATAGATTCGGGGCACGTGCTACTGATCTTTGGTGCTAGCAACGCCCCTGCATACATTCCTTCCCCAATAAAAACGCAGCTGGCCTTGATGGCATCCCTGGGGAAATTTATAAACGGTTCTCTGAAATCCTGGCTCCACCATTGCTCCAGACCTTCCAAGACGCTTTTGATAAAGGTACTCTTCCCTCTGCACACAACCCTCATAGAACTCATCCCTAAGCCGGGCAAAGATGTATCACAATGTGACTCCTTTCGCCTGATTTCTCTCTTGCCTCTAGACGTTAAAATTCTGGCAAAAACTCTGGCCTTCAGACTCAATCAGGTCATTATTTTTCCGTATCCACAGAGACCAGACGGGCTTTATGCCTGTGAAGAAGACTTCTCTAAATATTAGAAGGCTCTTTGCCAACATGCAAGCTGAACATGTAAACAAAAAGCTGCGAGTAGTGATGTCACTTGCTGCCGCTAAAACATTTGATGCAGCAGAGTGGCCCTTTTTTGTTGGGGGTGCTATCTAGGTTCGGCTTTGGAGAGAACTTTATTAGATGGGTCCAGATACTTTACTGTACTGTATGCTAATTACTATTTCCCCTCCAAGCCGCCATGGACTTAAAGGGAACCAGAGATGAACGTTTCACACAAAATAAACATATCAGTCGATAGCTTGTAAAGAATAAATGCTCTACCTGATAATTTCACCGCTCTGGTGTGCCTTTTTTAGTGTTTTTTATCCGTTATTGCTCCAGGAAAAATCAAATATGGCCGCCGGCTCAAATCCCTTCTGCTTCCGGGTTATGAGTTGTCCTGGATGTGCCGTCTAGGCTATATGAGACTAGGCTGCTATCTAGGCTATATGAGAAAGGCTGCAGCCTTTCATCTGTGTGCTTTCATTTTGGTGTGAGATGTGCAGCTGCCTGTAGGAAGTCTCTTTCATAGGAATGAAACTGCAGTCATCATCCGTATCTATGCAGACAGAGTGCACACACAGAGCACACAGATCATATTGCCACAAGTGTCTGTTTCAGAGATTCTCTCTCAGCAGCAGCAGCCCCTCCCATGTCATCACATCTCTCAGTATGCAAAGCAGGAAATCTGATCCAGGAGGTGGCAGGCTTGGGCTTGAAAAGACTCCACAGAAGAGTGACTCAGCTCGAATGATTCCAGGTCAAACCTAGACTGAGCCAGTCGGGGATTATTATCACAGCTGATAATAGACTAATTAAGCAGATAAGAATGAAACTAAAAGCAGGGTAGGTGTTTACTGTCATGTTCCCACTGATAAATGTAATAAAATACATGAGGATGCTTCGTCTCTGGTTCTCTTTAAGGGAAAGATGCAATTCAGCAGCCGAATTAAGCTGTTTTTATAGTAATTTGGGCTCCATCCTTTGACGGCGCCCAAATTACTGTCTGAGCGCCACTATTGCCGTAATCCATATTAAGGCTTATGGCAGTGCATGTTTTGACATATAGCTGCCTCTTTTAGGCATACACTGTATAGTACCCTTTATTTGGGTTTTGCTTGCGTCTGATGAAGGAGACCACAGTTCGAATCTCGGCTTTCCCTGTTCAGTAAGCTGGCACCTATTCCATAAGGAGACCTTGGGCAAGACTCCCTGACACTGCTACTGTCTACTGAGCGTGCCCTAGTGTTTGCAGCACTGGCGCTTTGAGTCCGTCAGGAGAAAAGCGCAATAGAACTGTTTTGTGTCTTGTCTTGCCTTGTGTATCAGGAATGGCCACATGTTCATGGCCAGCGCATTTCAAGCGTATGCTTAATAAATATTATTGACAGACATTTTTAGATATTTCCAGCTTTTTACATTTCTATTTACTGGTTTTTCCATTGATCAGTCACATAAATCACTGTTTATTCAGGCTGACTCACACTATACCCAAATTCATTGAAACTCCAGTTTCAGGATTTGCCACAGAATCCATTCTGTGTTAGGGGGAAGAGTTGTTCTTATTAGCATTAGCATTACTTTGAGCCCCTCCACATTTGCTACTACCTGACATGAGAGAAAGTTTGCTTTTTGGATGGACATTCTATCCTGACCTTTTTTTTTCAGTCTATTGAGAATGTTCTTGCCATTGTAATATGTCAACTCTCACTGCATCTGACATGTGTGGCTCTTTCTCACCTCCTCAATGTCCTCCTTGGCTCGGATGTCAGAGGGATGCATGAGTGAGCCCATGATTTTGACATTCCCATGTACCACAAGGGCTTCAT
Source organism: Hyperolius riggenbachi (assembly GCF_040937935.1). Classification (NCBI taxonomy): domain Eukaryota; kingdom Metazoa; phylum Chordata; class Amphibia; order Anura; family Hyperoliidae; genus Hyperolius; species Hyperolius riggenbachi. The sequence continues at coordinate 88,089,023 of NC_090656.1, forward strand.
CCGGCCTTTCTGTGTTGATGCCGATGCGTCCGTGATGAAATACTGTGTCCGGGAGCTGGCCACGTTGCCAGAGCACTTCACTGTCACTCTCAAACTGACCAGGATTTGATGCCTGAAAAAGATCCGCATAATATGGACAGCAGCCCAAACATATACATATGCTGCTATACCATACAAAATACCACCACAGTTTATAATCAGTGATAAGAACAACATATTCTTGAAGGTGCCCGAGCCACACAATTTCAGGAGAACTACCCAGAGATATGAACATCTATCTAAAGCCTTATGTACAGTATTGGTAGGTGAACAGAGGCGCCAGAAGGATAAAAGTACATACAATTTTTAAAAAATTACTGGGAGGAAGTGGTGGACTCACCTCCGTTAAAGCAGACACCAAGGACTGTAAATATATAGATATACACATTTATTGAAAATACCCCAAAGATGCAACGCGTTTCGCAGGCGCAGCCCACTTCTTCAGGCAATAAGCAGGGGATAAACAACAGCAATTCAGTTATAGCAAGCAGAACGCCTCTGTCAAATTTATTTTCAATAAATGTGTATATCTATATATTTACAGTCCTTGGTGTCTGCTTTAACGGAGGCGAGTCCACCACTTCCTCCCAGCAATTTTTTTTAAAATTGTATGTACTTTTATCCTTCTGGCGCCTCTGTTCACCTACCAATATAGTTGAGTCCAGCCCAGGTGGAGGGGGGGATCTACCCCCTTTCTTCCTATCTACAGAGAGTGACTTCTTAATCCTGAGTGAGGACAGGTCTAATCTCCTCACCTGCCTAATGAGTGGTTACCTAGGTGGTAACCCGTGTTTGTGAGTATTACCATCTCACGGTTTCATTTATCCAATCAATTTTGACATACCACACCATATTGGACTCTCGATTTCTCTTCAATTTATGTACAGTATTGGGCATTTTCAATAAATTAGGCATTACATCCTATAAAAATAACATATTATGTAGGTAGAAAAAAATAAAGTCTTGTAAAAGTACCGTATATTCTGGTAAGACGACTGGGTGTATAAGACGACCACACAGCTTTTCCAGTTAAAATATAGAGTTTGGGATATACTCTCCGTATAAGACTACCCCTCTTCCAACGCACACCAAATAAAAAAAAACACACAAAAAATCATATACTGGTGCTATGTATGAACAGATATTGGTGCTGTACTGTATGCGGTACTCATTATATAAAAGTATATAGGCGATTGACTGGTTGGATTGGTCAACTCTCCCTCTCCCTAAGTAGATTGGTCAGCTCTACTTGTCTACCTGTTTATCAGAGCGGTATGGAAGAACAGATCACGCTGTGCCCATAAAACACGCCTCTTTCACCCATCTGGCCCACCCTTGTATCCTATTTACCTTCTTTTCTGCCTCTCAGATCTCGCATATGTGTGTTTTTATTATATAATATAGAAAGAAATAGGCAATTATAAAGTGTAATGCCCTAAAAAATGTCCAAAAGGCACAAAAACAGGGACTTCAAAACTTGGTCTCGGATCCACTTTAAGTACAGACTCAGCAGCGAGATCTGAGAGTTGGTAACAGGATAAGGCATATCATCCGGCATCAATGACACCTGGGGCCATATGCAATTCACTTTTTCACCTGACTTTTCTCCTAGGTGATATTTTTAAATTTGTCAATAAAATTCAGTTTAAGCCATCAGCAAGCAAGAAAATACTCAAAATAATTTTGATAGTACTTTTTCAATTACTTTTTGGTATTTTTTAGTTGAAAAGTGCTGAAAAGTTGTTTTAAATAGAAGATGAAAAATTATCTCCTAGGAGAAAACTCAGGTGAAAAAGTGAATTGCATATGGGCCCTGGCATTTAAAAGGACCCCTTACTTTTCAGAAGATTTTCAAGCGTTAAAAAGTAGTCTTATACGCGAGAATATACAGTAATACCTTTTAATGGCTAACTGATAAAGTTAAATTATGCAAGCTTTCTGGGATCTAGTCCCCTTCTTCAGGCATATTTCCAGATGTTAGCTAAAGTTTCAGTTAGCCATTAAAAGGTATTACTCTTACAAGACTTTGTTTTTTTCACCCTACATCATTTGTTTGGCTTACATGGGACGGAAACATTTTTACTACTATAAAAATAACATCAAATTCTTCTAAGTTTCCATGGTGGATCCACCGTGGTTACACAACCTCCAACCGCTTTTGGATGGGAGGTAAATTTATATCTTTTTGAAATGCTACAATCTGGTATGGACTTACCGAGAACTCAATATTGTCAGCTACAACATTTTTTTTTACCTCTAATTCGAACCCCTCAGGTTTAGCTAACAATACCTTTTATGAAAACCTTTTCTTGGCACCCCTTATGGGTTCTGGGATGATCTCACAAATCTACTCATATCTTAGTAGCGCCGTCTCATACCAAAAGACAAAATACATGATTGATTGGGAACAAGATCTCCAACAGAATTTTGCTAGTAATGATTGGAATAGTCTTATAAACAATCTTCATAGGGTAACTAAAATGTCAGCTGTTAAGGATACGACATTAAAACCTGTCTGGTATAGAACTCCATGTAAATTGCACAAAATGTTCCCCTCAGTATCACCTTGCTGCTTTAGGGGGTGCCAAGAAGAGGGTTCAATCCTCCATATATGTTGGGACTGTCCGGCGGCTGGGAGATTATGGGGTACATTTTTAGATGGCTTTAACAATATCACCAATAATAATGTTACATTAACAGCGTTGCAAGCATTACTGTTTGCCCCTAACCATACAGTCCCACGGAAATGGAAGAGGGTATATTATGTATTTATAGGATCAATCCATTGGGCTATAGACAGAAATTGGAAACAACCCACTATATTATTTAGTTATGTCTTATTATTTAGAAGATTTGAGAACTATGGACCTTATATATCACTCTATGTCAAATAATTTACAGAAATATCCCAGAATGGGATGATTGGAGTATATCTAAATTGTACCCTAATTGGAGTATATCTAAATTGTACATCAGGGCAGTTTCTAGTTTAATTTGCACTCAGGGCGGGGGTATAAAAATTGCACCCCCTTACCCCCCACCCCCGTGGACTCGTGAACCCTTACTCTTTAGGGACAGTCGCACAGCCACAGGTCACAAGTAGATCTGCCTACTTACTAGTGACCACACTGACCAGCCGCTCATTCAGGAAGAAGCAGGGACCAGGAAAATACACAGGTGAAGAGAGCACGGAAAGCCAACTCCTCCATGGGCGCCGCGCACTGACAGTCTGCAGTACCGCTACAGGCCATTAGGTGTCATCATGTAGTGGTGACGCGATGATGACTTGATGACGGACGCAGGCAGCCCAGGAGGAGACAAGGAAGGCTATTGCGCTGGTAATCTTCTTTCTTCTTCCATTTGGCTGCACCGCACGTCACCAGCTCCCTAGCGGTTATGTCCTTCTGCCTGCGCCCCCCCATCTTCTACTTGCCGGTCTGCGCCCAGGGCAGTCGCCCTGCCCGTACCACCCAAGAAACGGCCCTGGCATACATAGTGCAGCTTGTGTTATACAAACAACATGTACGTTGCTACTATGATGCGTGTTACGCATAGCGCATAGTCATTTTTCCTGGCCTTTCATGAATCAGCCCCATAGTCAATTAAAGCATTTTATTACAATTGTCACACTTAATGGAAGAATCTATGTTTGCAGTACAGTTTAGTTAGAGAACCTTAGCTCTGCTTTAATGTAAAGTCAATGGGATGGCTTATATTACCCGGACTATGATGCGTTCTGAAGACTGGGCTGCTACCAGATACGTCTGATTCTGAGCCTGGGCTTGGAGCGCCACAACTAGGAGGAAATACCTGCAAACAGCACAAAATGTTCAACATAAAATGCATATACTTTAGCAGCATAGGGAAGAGAACTGGGATAAGCTGACGGGGAAACAGGGTGGTGAGAGGAAGGAAAATTCCATGCAGTCAGGGATTAAATCCCACTAAACCTAATACAATACATCTACTGAGGCAGTAAAGTGAACGGTAATCTTAGGCTGAACATCAGAAACGTGACAATCATTTTACATTCTCCTAGCAGGCTTAGCCAAGCCTTCTTCCATCCACCCCTTGCTATTCAGTTTCAGCTGGTTACAGGTACTGCTATAGACAACAGGCCTAATTTACTAAGGCAGTTTTACACTTGATGTTTGCAATGCGATGCATTGCAAGCACAACAACACACCGCAGATATAAGGCTTTATATGACCCTGCACCACGGTGCGGCCACAGGGTCATATGCATAGGCCCGCCCCTGGCTAGTGCTGGGCAGGAAGTACTTCATTGGGATTACCGGCAGTCCACGCATGCGCGCCGCGCTGCCATCGTGCACACTTACTGCGTCGCCCATGTATTTGCATTACTGCATAATACGTGCGGTAGGCACGACGGATCGTACAGTAAGGCACTGCAACCTTTGCATCAGCATTGTGTAAATTTGAATACTTTAAGAACACTGCGCCGCATCACGTGTAGTGTGCAAGTCTCCATAGACTTGCATGGCCCTTGTGGCGGGGATGCGGAGTGGAGTAACGTTGTGCGACGCAGCGTGCAAATGTGCAAATGGCCTAAAGGTGGCCATGCACAATTTAAAAACGTTTTTTCTATTTTAAAAAATTGTATAGCAAAATCAAATACAATATTCGATTATTTTTTTATTCGATTTTAATGTAAGTCAATGGGAGGGTTTTTAATAAAAACCGCTCAGAAAGAGCTCAGAGTGTGTCTACAGCCTTAAAGAGGAACTTCAGCCTAAACAAACATACTGTCATTAAGTTACATTAGGTATGTTAATTAAAATAGATAGGTAATATAATCTCTTACCCATCCTGTTTTAAAAGAACAGGCAAATGTTTGATTTCATGGGGGCAGCCATCTTTTTGGTTGAAAGGAGGTGACAGGGAGCCACAGTTCCAACTGTCCTGTGTGCTGATCACCCCTTTCAGTTGCTAGGCAACATGAATAACATAGGAAATCCCAACATGCTTTGCACAGCATCAGGGAAAAAAAGCCTTGGCAGTTTTCTTTGATGGGTGGAGCTTAGCTAAAATGCAGCTAAAAATGATGCTTTGGTAAGAAAAACAAAGTTCTGATGCTGTGAAACTGTTAAAGAAACACCAAGCCTTTTCAGTTCTGCTGAGTAGATTTTTAGTCCGGAGGTTCACTTTAAGTAGGTTGGTGAGTGTCCACAAATGTACTCACCTCTGGTCTGGATTGGGTTTTCCTTTCTTCCTCATATTATTCGCCGTAGTCTCACTGAAATGGAGACGCCCCACCGTCACTTTGGTCACCTGATCTGGAGGAAGAGTGAGCCTAAAAGTGCCAGATAAACTATTATTCTTCGTAAATCTCCACTCTAGCTCTTCATGCACATAAACCAGACAGAGGTCGTTATTACTGGAGTTCTCCTATACTTACGTTACTGGGTGGAAGGGACGTTTGCTGCGGTCAGACTGTGACTGCTCAATACTGATGCTCTGATTAATAGCCTCTAACTGTAAGAAGAGAAAAGCACAATGTAAATAATCATGGCTCACAGTGACAGCAACTACTTAGCAGCAGCATCAAACCACCACTACTGAAGAGAAAAGCTTGTCAAAAAAATGTATCAGCTAAAATAAATGATCATGATCATAATAGGTGCCAAGGCATAGGATTTGCCCAATGTCAGTGGCCTCTTCAGTGATCTGCTGAGTTAAGGCCCATATCTATTAGGTGACTTTCACAATGATTTTTCCGACGACTGGCAATTTTTTGAGTAATGAGCGATCGTGCCCGAGATTTTGTGACGTGGGTACAGACGCGTGATTACACAAACGACGTTTTGGGATGCGCGCCAATACTGACTTGACGATCACTTGACTTCCCCTTCACACGCGTAGTGTTCCGTCGTGTGCCGTTTCGTGGAAGATGGACTGCTGTATTACAATATAAAGCCTTACAAAAGCTGAAATTGTTGCGCAGGTTAGGAAACTAAGCTCTTTGACACACAGACTTTAGAGGTTTGTCAGTGTTCACTTAAAGCTCAATACTCACCTGACAAGGCATCGGGGAACCTCACAGCGTTGTCTCCCGACGAACGAGGCCCCCTGATCTATCTTCCTGCCTGCGGTAATACACGACAGCCGTGAACGGGAAGTCAAGCGATCGCGGTAGTTTCCACGGATTTCAGGGATCTTAAAGATCCGATCCGTCGTGACGGTCGCTATTGCAGCATCATTCGTGTAATCACGTGCCTGTACCCACGCTGCGCTTTTCTCCTGGTGGACTTGTCTTGTCGGTCTAAACAGACACCCAAGATGATGGGTAAAATGTCACTCTTACTTTTGGACACAAAGGAAAAGGTTTAAAAAAATGATTACAGATTATGTGGTATAAATCTGACTGACTGTCTCTGATACGCATACATAAAAAAAGGCGCCTGGAAAAAAGGGTGCACGGTATTGCCATTACTAAAAGATTGCTAAAATTAGCGATATTCTACTGCAGAATTTCGATAATAAAATATTGTTAAGATTTACTTATATTTTACTATGGCTAAACCTAACCCTACTCTCACACAGAACCCTCCATCTACCTTTGCCTAACCCTAAGACCACCCCTGGTGGTGCCTAATCATAAGACCCCCCACCTGGTGGTGCCTAACCATAAGACCCCCCCCCCCCCACCTGGTGGTGCCTAACCCTAAGACCACCCCTAGTGGTACCTAATCATAATACCCCCCACCTGGTGGTACCTAACCATAATACCCCCCCACCTGGTGGTGCCTAACCCTAAGACCTACCCTGGTGGTGCTTAACAATAAAGTCCTCCCTAGTGGTGCTTAACCCCAAGACCCTCCCTGCTGCTGCCTAACCCTAATCCATTGTGGTGGCGCCTGACCCTAAATCCCCACTAAACCTTTACTGTTCTCTCTATCACAAAGCTGTAATGTGTGGCAAAAGTTGGTAAATAATTTTAAATATTGGCGCCAATAGAATCCCGGGTGCCGAGGCTTGCAGAAATGCGAAATAGCGCATTGCCCCTAGAAATTTTGTGATATCAGATGTTCAATTTACCTTGGGATAAAATGATGTAGGATATGTTGACACTATCTGAATGTGTAATAATATAGACAAAATTGGGTACCGTACTCCAAAATAATAACAAGAACGATCCATTCAGACCATAGACCAATATATATGGACTGGTAACATAACTAGCCACTAGGTGGAGCCAATGTTTTCTTAATCACTTTATGAACTTTCACAACATTCTGGTGGTAATTTGTGAAAGTGAAAACTTGTAACACCAGTTGGGATGTATGAGGGTGGAGGACACTGTTGTGTCTTTTTATCTGATTGAACTTGATGGACTGATATATATAGATATATATATATATTTTTTTTTTTTTTTTTACCAAACTATGTAACTCACAGGAATCCTTAAGCCAACATGTTTGAATCTCCCAGCGTTCACACCATTCTTCCACTGGTCTGGAGTAAAGGTGCGTTTGGGACCACAAGTGATGAGATAAAATTTCAGCTAGTAGTAATTTCGCAGCAAAATCTTAGTGCAACATTTCCAACTATTGTAAAATTAATTTTGCATGTCATTGTAATTATGGTCAGTAATTTCGTAGAAGAGTGTAATTTCTTATGCCTCATGGACTTCAAAGTATTTGTGCGAAAATTATGTGAAACTGAAATTACTCATTATGATCAATACTAATGTTGGCCTGTCCCCACCTGTCTGCATTCATTTCTGATTAGCCCATGCCATGGTGATGGATCCCAAATGAACATGGGCAGGTGGGGATGGGTAGAGGTTCTGTTTCAACACACATCTTAAGTCTGGACAATTGGCAATCCTTAAATGGAAACATGCCGGTTTCAGAGATTCCTGTTAGTCAGTTGTGGAAATAAACCTTAGATAGCGAAGTGGCAGTTCCTTAAAGGGAACCCGAGGTGGGGATTTTAAGTAGAAAAAAAAACAATGCTACCTGATCCTGGGGGCTGGCCGGATCAGGTAGCTGCAAACTCCACCGCTCTCTGCTACTCCTGTGGCCTGCAATCTATAAGTTTAATTTACGCGCCCCCTGGGATAACTACACTGGAAAATCCGCTCTGAGGAGTGGAGTGCAGGGAGGCCGGGGTGCGGCTGGGGAGAGGCAGAGCTGCCCAATGGCAGCTGGAAAAAGCCTCCCAGGAACACCCGCAGTGGGCGTTTAGCATGGAGTGCTTCTCTGCCCCTACCCCCTCAAGATGTTCACATGCTGCATGACGGGAGGGGGGGGGGGGGCAGCCTCTGTATCCCATCTGCCCCTCGGATACACTTTATGTCAAACAAAAATATTACAGATGAAGAGAAGAAAACTCAGCACTTTCAAGAGTCCAACAGCAGATTTATAAGCATCTTGTACTCACCTTTACACCATTTAGCTTTAAGAAAAAGCACTCCAGCGGTAAGAATCCATCAGGGGTTTTCACATATTTAGGCTCTCCAATCATGCCAATGTATACTGTGACTTGAAAGTGATTCTTCTTCTGGCATACAAATGCATCATCTCCCACAGAGAAGTTAAACCCTTTGTCGGCATCCACTTTGTAGGTGGGCATTGGGCTGCAAGGATCAAGCGTATGGAAGCAGTCAGAGTCTGCAGCATTAATCTTTACAACATTATAGTAATTTATTTAACAGCTTCATCCTCTGCAGTCCTTTACGTTAGTACACAGGTCTATCACATTATAAGAACCCAATTTCAGCCACACAGGCAAACTTACACAGAAACTACGACCAATCTGTTTGAAAGTGCAAAAGTCTGATTGCCCCACCCACAAAATACTATGACACACCCACTTTTGGCCCCTTTAAAGCAGACCCGAATTCAGAACTTCCTCTCTGCTCTAAAAGACAAGCAACAGCATAATAACCTTTACAGAAAAACATTTCCTTGTTCCAGCTTACAGAGCTCATTCAGAAATGCTACTGTGTAGTTATTTCCTGGTTTGCTGGGAGCACAGAAATGGTTAACCTTCTGTGTTTACATATTAGCTCTCAACTCCGCAGACAGCTGGGAGCTCAAATTACACTAGCTCATTACTTGCCGAGAACGGAGAATTAGATAGGCTGTTCTCTATAAACACATACATGGTGGACACGGGGTGTATTTCTCTGTGTTCTCCTTCTCTCCTGTGCAAGAGTTCAGGTCCGAACCTCTTGCCGACCAGGGGATTTTTCAATGATCGGTGCTGCGTGGGCTCTACAGCCCGCAGCACCGATCAGGAGTGCAGCAGGGCGATCAGACTACCCCCCCCTTTTTCCCCACTAGGGGGATGTCCTGCTGGGGGGGTCTGATCGCCGCCGGCTGCATTTGCTTAGCGGGGGGGCTCTTCAAAGCCCCCCTCCGCAGCGTTCTCCTCCGTCTCGCTGCTCCCTCCCTCTCCCTCCCCCTGTGAGCTGTGCAGGACGGATTTCCGTCCTGCGCATTGAAGGATAGGCTTCAGCCTATCATGTGCCGGCGATCCCCGGCCAATCAGAGGCCGCGGATCGCCGATCTGCCTTACGGCGCTGCTGCGCAGCAGCGCCGTATGATGTAAACAGCGGGGATTTCTTCCCCGCCTGTTTACATTTTGCCGGCGAGCCGCGATCGGCGGCTCTCCGGCTGTTCACGGAGACACCCTCCGTGAACTGACATGGAAAGGCCGTTTCCATGGTAACCCGCAGACGACCAGTTTACGCCAATCGGCGTTAGCTGGTCGTCAAGAGGTTAACTGGTGCCCAGGATCTTGTGGGATCCTAGCAATGCCCCTGGGATTACATAATAAATAAAATCTATTAGAAATGAAGGCCCAATTAATCTATGTCCAAGCATTTTGTTGAATGCAGTGCTGCAATAAAGGAAAAAACTAAAGCGGAGAAGCACCCAAGGCCAAAACTGAAAAGAGTAAGTGCCTTGACTCAAACTCTTGGGACCCAAGCATCCAATGTCCACAGAAGGGTCAACATCACACTATGTATAAATAAATACTTTTTATTATTGCTCAACTGTGCAAAAAGGCAAACAACAGCTGCTGCTATGTTTTTGTACTACTGACTGAGCAATAAAAGAGCTATTTTTACATAGTGTGGTGACGACTCTTCTGTGGACATTGGGTGCTGCAATGGATGCATGGCCAAAAGAAATCATTTTTGTATCATGGAAAGTTATGCTTTTCTTTACTGAGACAAATGTCATCTTCTTACAGTTCCTTGTAGTTGCTGTCATAGAGCGCCACCCATTTATTCTGTAGGTGCGGCTGCCATTTTATGGACTGATAGTTGGGATCCAAGTAGGAACCGTTGAGACTGTCTGTGTCTTGCATAAGACCTGCAGGAGAAAGCAGGAAACGATCTGTCAGATTCCACCATATATACATCATCCCATGTGCCTCCCCCCATGTGACAGTGTTATGTAATCCTTAATAGCTGTAGAGCGTCAGATGCTTTCTCTTTATGCTACTTTTATTTTGTGCTCTCTGGTATCTGGTTCTTTATGTGCAAATTCTTTGGGTATAGGCAAGACAGTGAGTGTGTGTTAGTGTGCCATGTCTGCACTGCTACACTAGATATGAGTGTGTGAGTGTATGTCAGTGTGCCAGTACCCGGCTCCTGTTTCACCATGCCTCCATTAGATACTTGATCCCTCAAGTTCGGAGAGTCTGAGTGTTTCCTCTTCTTTGTTGGATGCACGGGGAGCCTACAATGAAGAAGAAGATCAGTCTACAAAGATGTCATGAAAAGCAAAGTACCTCTTAGGCATACTTTCCACATTTTTAAGATGAGAAAGAGGGACACTTAAGCCACGCCCCTGTCACACCCCTGATCACGCCCCGTCACAGCCCTAGTCACGCATACCATAAAGATTTCATAACAAAAATATGTTGCTTTATAATTCAAACCACACTGGACCTTTCTATCCTGGTTCATTATCCTTCATATTAACATTAGAAAATAAGAAATATATCAATTTAAAAGATGGGAATAAAGTTTAAAGGCAATTAAACACATTTTTTCAGTAGAAAAATAAATATATTTACATACAAAGAGGGACGAAGTCCTGAAAGAGGGACAAATGAGGAGGAAAAAGGGACAGAGGGACAGGGCTCCCAAAGAGGGACTGTCCCTCCAAAAGAGTGACAGTTGGGAGCTATGCTCTTAGGTGCCCTGATGCCAGAGCCACCCTTGGGTTACATTATACTCTCTGCAAAAAAGAAAGGTACTAGCATTGAGATAAAAAGAAATCCGTACATGTTACTTGATGGTGAAGGCTTGTGCTGACATAACATGCTTGGCTGCTTAATGTCAGTTTTCAGTGCAGAGCTCTTGTCACCAGCTACCTCGGTGGGCTTGGAGTGGAGCAATTCTGAGGGAATTTTTATTTGCTGGGGGCTTCTTTTCTAGAATAGAGGGTAGTGCTAGAAGGCTGATGATAGATTTTAGGGGTCTTCCACACTGAAAATCAGAATCACAATTATGGTGCGCTGCAATCACAATTTTCATGTACTTTTGAGTGCGCGTGTTGCTGTGATTATGGGTGTAATCGCAGGGCACTATTTTGATTCCTGACTTGTAAAATAACCCAACGTTTTTCAAATGTTAGATCGCATAGCAACGTGTTTGCTATGCAATTTGCATGCGCTCCCATCCATGAAACTGGGGGACCCGTAAAATGGCTGTTCACTCCTTTGCTGTTACTGTATGCACCTTACTGGATTAAACTTAACCTGGAAGCATTCATCACTGGTGCCCGGCCTTCACTTCATGTGACTGAATATCGAACTCCAAAGTCCACCCAAAACCTCTATTTCACTTACATTGGCCTCAATTCACTAAGCTTTATCAAACACTTTATCAAATGTTTGATAAATTACCTCATGGGTAAAATCTAATTTTGAATTCACTAAGGTGTTATATATTTATTGAATGTTTTATCGATAAAACATTCAATACATCTATAACACCTTAGTGAATTCAAAATTCGATTTTAACCATGAGGTAAATTGTGTTTGATAAAGCTTAGTGAATTGAGGCCATAGTCTAAACGTGGCCATACATTAGCCGACCAACCATCCAATTCGATTATTATCAATGTATAACTGTATGTAGTGTGTGTATTTATACATTACCTGTCCGGTGTCAGCCTCCACACTGTTTCCGTCCATCTCGCCGTCGGCGCATAGCGTCTGATGTCAGGCGCTATGCGCCGCTAGCGTGTATGCGGCTGTTACCCGGTGAGATGGACGGACACTGTTCGGAAGCTGCTACAGGACAGGTAATGCATAAATGCACACACTACATAAATTTATAAATTTTGGGGGCAGCGGCCAGGTGTACGCGGCGGGTTCAGCCTATTCCCTGATGATTTCATGCTAAAATCAGACGGGAGTGTATGGGCAGATTCTACCAAGAGACAACCTTATCTCTAATCAGATTCGATTAGAGATAAATTTGTCTCTTGGTCGAATCTGCCCATAATCTTCTAATGTATGGCCACCTTAACGCTACCCTTTCATATGATTTAGATACTCCAGAGAAAATCCAACCTACATGTTTTCTCATTATGACAAATAATATCACATTCAAGGTTCTTGGAAACTGAGAATTCTGAGTCTGTAAATGATTAGCCTCTCTGTTGCTAACTGGTACATACTCTGAGCCATGTTGCTGCTGCAGGAGCTGATGAAGCATCTGCGATTGCTGGGCATGGTGAAGGTCTGCTGGAGGCATTCCAGGTCCGAGGGGCGGGTACTGCGGCATCATAGACTCCACCTTCAAGTAGAGCTCCCGTTGCATGCTGGGATAGTGTTGCTGGTGTGCGGGGTGTGGTGGAGGCTGTCCTTGGAGGTGGGGTGGTGGAGGGTGCTCCAGGCGAGAAGGTGGAGTAATGTGGCATATGTTTTCAGGGGTCATAGTGCGAAGCAGGTGAGGGTCTGTAAAATGAAAAAGACACATGCAGGTAAAACGTTTCTGAGAATTCTAAATGCCTTTCCAATAAGAAGTCTGATGTAACCAAACCATGTGTTGCTATACATACAAATAATTGTTTGTACATGCCAAATAAAAGTTTTTCCTGAAAGTGAGTTAGCACAATTATAGCATAAATTTAAAGCTATCCAAAGTCATTTTGGGGTGACTGGATATAATATTACAGTGTGACTACCTACCGGTACCATCATTCTTTGTGAGCAGGTATCACGGCACAAACATGCACTGCTGGCCAAGCATACATAATGAGAGACCTTCTAAAGTTTGATAATACAATAACAATGATCTGAGGCGCACAGGCTTGGTAAAGCTAATTACACCTATTTGTAGAGCAGCCAATAGATGGCTGGTGCCTCAGTCATGTGTCTGTTCCTAACTCTAGGTAAGATGGAAATGATTCATTAGGTAGTTGCTGCAATGCTGCGCACTGCATTGTTTACATTACCTATTCCATTATAGGGGCATTGATAGTCATTATTATTGTTATGAACTTATATAGCACCAGCATCGTTTGTGGTACTCTGGATAATACATAGTCTAAACAGTTCCATAAATAATAGTGGGACACAGTTAATACATACAATGCCTTGCAAAAGTATCCCCCCTCCTTGGCATTTTTCATGTTTTGCTGCCTCACAACCTGGAATTAGAATTAGCTGTTTGAGAGTTTGCACCATTTCATTGACAGAACATGCCTACAACTTTGAAGATGTATTTGATTTATTGTGAAACAAATAGAACAAAATAACTCCCCCAAAACCAGTACTTTGTGGAGCCACCTTTAGCTAAAATTACAGCTCCAAGTCTCAGCTCCAAGTCTCTATGAGCTTGCCACATCTTGCCATCGTCTTGATGGAAGGTGATCCTCCATCCAAGTCTCAAATCACTGGCAGACTGACACAGGTTTTGCTAAAAAATATCCCTGTATTTAGCATCATCCATTTTTCGTTTGACTCAGAGCAGTTTTGCAGTCCCTGCAACTGAAAACCATCCCCACTGCATGATGCCGCCGCCACCACCACCACGTTTCACTGTGGTGATAGTTTTCTTGGGGTGATGGGATGTGTTGGGTTCGTGCCAGACATAGCATTTTCTTTGGTGGTCAAAAAGTTCAATCTTAGTCTCATCTGATCAGAGCACCTTCCTCCATACATTTGGGGAGTTGCCCACGTGCCTTTTGGCATACTCACAATGCGGCTTCTTATTTTTAACGCTCTGGCCAATCTTTCATGACGCCCAGCTCTATGAAATGCACGGTTTATTGTGGTCCTATGGACAGATACTCTAGTCTTTGGTGTGGACCTCTGCAACTCCTGCCGAGTTACCTTTGGTCTCTGTACTGCCTCTCTAAATTATGCCGTCCTTGCACAGTCTGTGAGTTTTGGTGGGTGGCCCTCTCATGGCAGGTTGATTTGGTACCATGTTCCTTCCATAAAAAAAGATGATCGATTTAATGGTGTTCCGGGTGATATTTAAAGCTTTGGATATTTTTTTTGTAACCCAGCACTGACATGTACTTCTCAACAACTTTGCCCCTGACTTGTTTGGAGAGCTCCTTGATCTACATGGTGTGATGCCTCTTGCTCAGTGTAGTTGAAACCTCTGGGGCCTTTCTGAAAATGTGTGTTTATACTGACAGATCATGTGACACTTAGATTGCACATAGGTAGACGTCATTTCACTAATTATGCAACTTTTGAATGTAATTGCATCAGGACTTTATAGGGGCTTAATTGCAAAGGGGGTGAATTCATATACACATGCCAATTTTCAGTTTATTATATATTTTTTTATGCTTTTGAATATATATTTTTCTCATTCTACTTCACTAAACTAGCCTATTTTATGGAGATGCATCACATAAAATAAGGTTATGATATATTAAAATTACAGGTCGGCAGTTCCTCTGGTTTTGGGGTCACAGCAAAAGCTGCATAACTTTCCAGGTTTTGTTTTATCTTTCGGTTGATTATTGTGATACGTTTATTTTAAAAGGTAGAATTTATGTTAATATTATTCTATCTTTCAAGACATCTTCAGTATGTACTAGTTGGTATAGACCAGTGATGGCTAACCTTGGCACTCCAGCTGTGACAAAACTACAAGTCCCATCATGCCTCTGCCTCGCCAAGTTATGCTTAGAGCTGTCAGAGTATTGCAATGCCTCATGGGACCTGTAGTTCCACCACAACTGGAGTGCCGAGGTTAGCCATCACTGGTATAGACACTGGCCGGACTATAATATGTACTAGTTACTATTAGTGTTGCTTGGATACCTCAAATCACGAATTTGAGAAAATCCGGCCATGGCAGAATCGAAATCCGCATATGCCGTGATCACGGATTTGACTTTAAAGAGTAACTGTCAGGCTGCAAAAGCTAATTTAAACCTCTATTCTCCTGTGTTAAACAGTTTAGAAGGAAGCCAAAAAGGCAATACTGAAGTTAAAAATCTCTCTTACTTTTGATGTGTGCTGAACAGCAAGGCTGTTGTTCCCAAGCTCGTAAGGAGGACGACAGGCCGCATAACATACTGCAAAGCATTCTGGGGCAGCTTCTCCCCAGTGCACTACCTTGGGTCCTCCCCTTCATTTCCCTATCACGCCCTAAGGCTGTGAGAAGTTACAGGCTCATGTTACAGCAGCCTAAACTCACAGCACTGAAAAATCACAGGGCACAAGTTCTTAGAGTATACTGCATGGGTCTGCTATTGTTCCTAGCCACATGGCTAATTAATATTCACTGCACAGTAGTGTTGTCCGATCATGAACCATTAGGATCTTTTTTGTGAGTCGAATCATCAGGAAGCAGGGAGGACATGACATCACAATTGGCTTCATAGGAGACAGACAAACATGGAACCTGCCATGAGCTGTCAGGAGCATCATTCTCTGCAAATACTATATAAAAATTCTGTGAAATCCAAACGTGGACAGTGAAATGCATATGTAATGTAAGTACAGCCAATATTTAGCTACTGATATATGTGAGACCCTATACCTAACAGCTCCTCTTTAACGTTAATAGCAAAATCCCCATACATGCTACAATCACAAAAATTGCATGGATTATCAAGGTGATCAGTGGCTACAACTTAGATTTTTTTTTTCAAAAAGACCTAATAGTTTTTGAGAAAATCGATTTTAAAGTTTCAAATGAAAAAAGTATTTGTGATTAATAGCAAAGCCCCCTTACTGGCCACCAGAAACACAGAATTTGCAGGATATGTTAAGTAGAACAGTGGGAACAGAGGGGACATTTTTTTTCCAAAAAGACCTTATAGTTTTTGAGTAAATCAATTTTGAAGTTTCAAAGGAAAAAAGTATACATGTAAATGCAGTAAATACATTAACTGTCATTTACCGCATTTAAATGTGTACTATTTTCCTTTGAAACTTTAAAACCGATTTTCTCAAAAACTATAAGGTCTTTTTGAATAATCCTGCAAATTTGGTGTTTATATCATGTAAGGGGGCTAAACTGCTAAAGTCGGCGGGTTTTGGCGGTTTAATCACGGCCCTGATCACAAGCCGGATTTGGAACACGATCACGAGTACATTTAGAACTGAATCCGTGATTGAGAGGCGATCACAAATTCGGATCATGATGTCGGATAGTAAAAAAAGTGCTTGTGAATGACGGCTATTCCGTGATCACGAGGTGGTGATGAGCATCACTGGTTACTAATGATCTATTGCTCCTCTCTCAAGCAAACGGTCTATGCGTCAATTTGCAGTATTATGATGTATATCTGTCTTGCTATTTATTTTCATGCCAATAAAAAAAAATACAGGTTGGAATGTAAAAATAGGTATAAAGCCAAACTAGGTACTTGTGCAAGGCACAGCGCTGCGTAATATGTTGGCGCTTTATAAATACAATAAATAAATAAGGCACTGTAAATAACTAGGTGGGCTGATGAATTGTAGAATGAGTTGGAAAATATACGCCCCCATCATACAGTGATAAAACACACTAGAAAAGACAGCCCAGCAATTTGTAAGCTACAATCTAACAGGGCAGAGCTCTCTCTACTACTGTATTTTAGCATTGTTGTGTAATGTGGGTACCTATTTGTCACTTCAATATACATTTCATTTAGCTGGCTTAGTTCTCTGCGATTTAGCTGTATTCCATCATTGTTTATGCAGCCTTATATAGCATATATTCTTATACCAGAACTCCTGGAGAAAAATGCAATGAAGATTGATCAAATGCCTGATTTCTAAGCCTAATTACATTTGGAAGGCTCTGAATTGCAAGGGCATAATCTTTAGCTACTGTAGGAAGTGATCACAGCACCTTACAAACAGAGGCGTTTCTAAAGGGGTGCAGGCATGGCTTGTGCCATGGGTGCCACAACACCATGGCTGCCTCTTCCTCCCACATGCTCCAACACCATACTGATAAATGCAGCTCGTAACTTATACTTTAGGGGCTAACTCTAGCAACCTATACTGGAGGGGCTACCTACGGGGGGGGGGAGCACTCGTCTAATTACTTGTGCTGGGAGGGCAACCTAAACTTGTTGACTACCTATACAGGAAGGGCTACATCTGGATAATTATCCTAGGGGGCGACCTTTGGCTATCTGGCGACTTATACTGGGTGGCTAACTCTGGTGACCTGCACTGGGGGCTCCCTTTGATTAGCAATTCTGGGGGGCTAATTTTCACTACATATATTGTGGGTACCTCTGGTTATCAATACTGGAGAGACAGCTTCAGTGTGTATATGGGGCACAATTGGATATGGTGCGCAAATGGGTATGGGGTGCAATTTAAGTTTTTGCCATAGGCGCTATATTACCCAGATACGCCCCCCGCTTACAAATCTATCATCTGATCAAACTGGTCACATGTGATGTTTCTCTATGATTTCTAGTACACGAGTAGCACTAGTGACAAGGTGATAATAATATGTCTGTGGACTCCAGCTGTCGCAGATAACGCATGGATAGTCTGCAGTTAGTAGTTTTGTAGGAAGGATAGAACACCAGAGCTGAAATGTTCATATCCATATGCTATTGTTTTCATGCGAGTTAAAGCGGACCTGAACTCTTGCACAGGACAGAAGGAAAACAGAGAGAAATGCACCCTGTATGTATTTAGAGAGTTTAGCCTGTCTAATTCTTCCTCATTTGTGACTAATCACAAGCTGTAATTTGATCTCTCAGCTTTTTCAGCTCAGGAATCTCTTCTGCCATGGCAGAGCAACTAATTTGTAAAAACAGGATGTTAACAATATGTCTGCTTCCATGCAAGCAGGAAGTAGACACACTGCAGATTTATTGCAGGATTTGTATCAGCTGTAACAAAGAAATGTTTTTCTGTAAAGCTTATTGTGCTGTTGGGTATCTTTTAGAGCAGAGAGAAAGTTCTGAGTTCAGGTCGGCTAATTCCTGAGATATCGTCCATACAGAATACAGGTCGGGTTCTGGGTGTATGATAAGTCTGTGAGCTTTAATTCTGCTAAGAAATCCAAGCTCTAGATTTGCATTATGACATTTTTAGTAAAAGTGGAATTACAGTTGGTGTTTTACGTGCATAAATACAGTTATGTGTTTGTCCCCAAAAATGGATAAAAAAAAATGTAACTTAAGGTGCCCATTAACGGTACAATATTCTCCTCAGATGCAATCATTCAATACGATTTTTATCTGATTTCAATAAAATTGTACAAAAAACAGCGCAGTACTTGGTAAAAATCAACATGAAACAATTTTATGGTCAACTGAAATATTATTATTATTGATTTATAAAGCGCCAACATATTCCATGGCGCTGTACAAAGTAAGAAACGAACATGGGGTACATTATAATACAGACAATGTAGATCAGAAAGCTGGATTTTACAATCTCATCCGAAGAGAGAAAGTGCGGGATTGAACTGTTTATGGGAACAATCATCAATTACCTTCCGATTAATTACGATTCCGCAAATCAACCAAGGATGTCCTGATACTGAGATCTACCCATTGTGGCATAGTACCTCTCCACTCATGTCAAACAGATAGCAGTAAAGAGTAACATCATCATCTCCTGTGTACCCAAAGAGGCAGACTAAGGAGTGGACTTCTTGAGATGAGTGTAAAAGTGGCCACTAGTGATCCAATCTTTTGCATCCAATTTGACCAAATCTTTGTAGTACAAGGGTAAATTGAGTAAATATATTGAATGGATAATATAGGCAGTTCCCTTATATTGCATAGTATACAAATGGTAAGATTGGATGAAAAAGATTGGACCATTAGTGCCCACCTTATGGCTGGCCAAGGCTGTGATGTCAGAAGGTCCACCCTGAAGCCCACACCAGCTGCTGTATCTCATGGCTTCTTTGGGTAAATAGAAGATGATGTCCCCATTGTTTACAACAGTCAGCATAGAGTGGGAGGGTGGAGACCAGGCTTCAGTGGCCAGCTCTCTGTAACTGGACATACTCAATAGTAAGTCAAATTTTTTGTTTTTTGTTTTAATACACTTTTATAGAACAAATCATAAACAGCCATAAAACTGTATGCATTAAAACAAATAGAGCAGTGATAATACATGCATGCAAAAAAAGTCCTTAAACTCGTCTACAATACTGTGCTTTCGTGTTCTCCAGAACCATCCACATTGTAAGGAGAAGCTGAGACATGAAAAAAGGAGATACCCTCATCCCAAGCTCAGGTAATTTTGGCTGCATAACTATAATAGAAGAAAATGCATTTCTTTCAACAGCAACCTTTTAAGATCATTACAAATTACTACATAAAAACAACAGTATAAGAACAGTGGCGTAAATTAAAATCATGAGGCCCATAGTAAAATTGGGGCTCCCAGGCCTAGGCACATTGGAGCAATGACACCACCTTCACTCCATGGATTTGAGTGTTGTGCAGTCAGACAAATGCCTGTGTGTCTAACACCCATACATGGAACTGCACCTGCACAATAACATTTACTGGGGCTTAAATATGTGTAATGGGTAAAAAACATAATGATCGTATACAAAACTTTATTTAAAACCAAACATTTAATATTAAAGCAAATACCGTTCATCGGGAATCTTTTAATGTTATCCAACCAAGGGGTTATATTACCCACAAATCAAAACGAAATCCACCAGTACCAGTAATATAACCCCCAATAAAATGTGAGCCAGCGACATACACAGTGTGGGTGGGATGCCAGTAAGCTCTGCAAATTACTGAAGCGAACAACTCTCACACACACACATATATATATATGCACCAAAATTACATTAATGGTTCTCAGAAAACCCCACTTTATTTATCCGGCTGCACATATAAAACACATGGGCATGATGTTTTCCTCTGTTTTCACCTTATCTATGTTACATTTTTCAGCTTCCTAACAGCAAAAATATAATATAATTAAAGGGACTCCAAGCACCTCTCATGGGTATGCCTAGAGACTCAGACCAGTACTGCAAAGTACGCCGTTCTACACCAACTAGTCTTCGTTCGATTTCAATTTTAAAACCACGGCTGCCATCTTGGCTATGTTATAACTTCTAGGTCACCCCTGTCTTCTCTGTTAGAGAAGTGCATCACTGAATGAAGCAGGAAGAGGAAGTGACACGCATGGCCATTGCAAGATGCTCCTCCAGAGGGTTCATAGCATGACTTTGTTGGAAATCATCTGGCTTAAAGAGACTCTGTAACATCAAAAACATCCCCTGGGGGGTACTCACCTCGGGTGGGGGTAGCCTCCGGATCCTCATGAGGCTTCCCACACCGTCCTCTGTCCCACGGGGGTCTCGCTGCAGCCCTCCGAACAGCCGGCGACAGACCTGACTGTCAGTTCAATATTTACCTTTGCTGGCTCCAGCGGGGGCGCTGTGGCTGCTTTCGGCTCCGAACTACACGGAAATACCCGATCTCAGTCGGGTCCGCTCTACTGCGCAGGCGCCGGAAACTTGCGCCTGCGCAGTAGAGCAGACCCGACGGCGATCGGGTATTTCCGCCTACTTCGGAGCCGACAGCCGTCAGAGCGCCTGCGCAGGAGCCGGGAAGGTAAATATTGACGTCATTTTTCACGGAGGGCTGCAGCGAGATCCCTGAGGGACGGAGGACGGCGTGGGAAGCCTCATTAGAATCCAGAGGCTTCCCCCACCCGAGGTGAGTACCCCCCAGGGGATGTTTTGATGTTACAGATCCTCTTTAAAGGCATACCCATGAGAGGTGCTCGGAGTAACTTTGAGGTAAGAAAAGTAATATTGAAATTAAGTTAATCAGGAACAACTTGCTTTGAGTGGTTATTGTGCTTGCAAATGTGCTAGAAGGTTATTTTTATCAATTAGGTGATAAATAAGTCATTTATGAGAAGTTTTGTGAATAGAGCCCATTGACACATATCCTATTAACTTTTCCTTGGATCTCCTTGGAAAAAACTCAGGAGAAAAGTTAATAGGACATGGTCCATTGTGTGTGACATCGTTTTTGCTGCTTTTTGATTACAGGTAAAATAATGGAAACGCCTGTCCAATGCTTAAGAAACAGCTAAACATTATAGTATTTGGCAGGACTACTGTACTCCAAGCATTCACAGTGAAAAACCCTAGCTGTAGCAAATGCTAGAAAAAAAAGACCCAAGCAATCATTTGTATGCCAAGAAAATGCTTGCCAGGTTTTCATGGCATTTGAATTGAAAATACATTTTAACATTCCCCGTTTCCCCGAAAATAAGACCTATTCCAAAAAATAAGCCCTAGCATGATTTTTTTTTTTTTTTATTTTTCAGGATTGTCAAGAATGCTCAAAATATAAGCCCTAATCCAAAAACAAGCTCTAGTTACAGTTCATAACAAAGTCAATGCAAAGCCTAAGCCAGTTACGATGTACAAGTAAAGAAGTATAATCAACTGGCAATAGCATGCAGCAGGACAGGTAGACCCTTCACAAAGGAAAGCAGACAAGCCCAAAAGAATCACACTCAAAAGACCCCACAAGACCCAAAACAATAAGGGTTGGAAAATACCGGGGTCTTGGCAAATATAGATTGTTGTAAACAAATGTTTGGACTTGTTCATGAGACAAGACAGCGCCTAATAATAAACCCGAACGCATCTTTTGGATCAAAAATAAATATAAAACCGTGTCTTATTTTCAGGGAAACACGGTAGCTTTAGGGAAGACCAAGCATCGGTGCAAAGACCAAAATGACCATAACATTATAATAATCCAATACTGAGCAACTCAACAGGATAAGAGGTGAGATAAATAGTACTGGTAGCCAATGTCCACATCACTGGCTGGAAGGAAAAAGAAAACCTATCTAACTACAACAAACAGACTTGTTCAATAATGCAAATAGCAATGGAAGGTGAAACGAGACTTGTTGGCATGGTGATGTACTTTGTACACTATCAGCACTCTATGAGCTGCCCTGTCATCTAAGGCCGTATAGCCAATACAAATCACAGAATATCAGACCCAGATCGCTATTGCTGGATACAAAAGTGTGTCTTAGTTTCACACCTTTAAAAAACCACTACAGTGAAAGAAACAAGCAGTTAAAATCTGACAGAACAGACGAGTTCTGAACTAGTCCATCTCCTCATGTGGGATTCTCATGGTTGGTTTTCTTTGTTTTCAAAAGCATTTCCAGAACAGCAGCTGCTAAGTCTAACTGTCAAAATAATAGTAAAAATAGTGAAATAGTGAAAATAGTGTGCAAGTGAATCGAGAGACTGGCTGGTATCTTACAATTTTTGCAGTTAGACTTAGCAACTGCAGTTCAGGAAATGTTTTTGAAAACAAGAAAAACCCTGAGAATCCCCCATGAAGAGATGGACTGCTGGTTGCTGGGCCAGACTTGCTAAGATCCTTCATTATAAGTGACCCAGCAACCTTGGCTTGGATTTCTTCTATGACCTGCTACTAGGTCGCAAGAGATCACAGCTTTTGACTAGGTTGCACTAGAGTGAAGGTTGCTGAAATCAGGAATCAGGAATCGTTTATTTCGCCAAGCATGACTGGGTCATGCCCGGAATTGGGTTTGGCACAGTACATTTGGCTCAGAAGGGAGGAACAGAAAAATTTACACTTACACATGTCAGTAGCACACGGTTACAATTACAATTACACATGTCAGTAGCAGACGTTTACATTTGCTTTTCAGTTGCATTTACATTGTACATTACATTTGTGTTTACAGATTTCATACCAGAGCAGCAGTTGGCTCTGTCCGTGACAGTTCTATATTGCATGGGGGTGCCCTGGTAGGGAGTATGTTGAGGGAGTTCAGGAGGCTGACGGCTGAGGGAAAGAAGGAATTACTATGCCTAGCCGTCTTTGTGGAGATGGCCCGAAGCCTTCGTCCCAGTGGCATCGGACTAAAGTAGCAGTGGCCCGGGTGAAAGGGGTCGATAGCGATCTTCAGGGCCCTCGATCTCAGTCTTTTGTTGTGTAGGAGGGCAAGTGAGGGGAGAGGTCTCCCAATGACCCTCTCCGCCGCCCTGATGACCCTCTGAAGTGAGTGCGGTTGCACCAGTGTACCAGACCAGAATGGATGAGCAGTGGATCGACTCAATGGTAGCGGAGTAGAAGTTGGTCAGAATCTCTTGGGTCATGCCAAACTTTCTCAGCTGGCGGAGGAAGTACAGTCTCTGCTGGGCTTTTCTCTGTATCGTGGTGATGTTGGGCCTCCAGGTGAGGTCACTGGAGATTGTGGTGCCCAGGAGGCGAGCGCAGGGTACTCTTGCCACCTCCGTACCATCGATGTGAATTGGGGGTGGGGTGGAAGCGGACATTCTGAAGTCGACAATTAGCTCGACGGTTTTTGCAGTGTTTAGCACCAGCCTGTTCTCCTTGCACCAGAGGGAGATTCTCTCCACCTGCTGACAGTACTCCTGGATATTGTTCTTGGTGACAAGTCCAATGATAGTAGTATCATCGGCGAACTTGATGACCTTAACTGAGTCCGCCCTGGATCTGCATCTGTTTGTGTAAAGGGAGAACAGCAGTGGAGACAGGACACATCCTTGAGGTGCACCTGTGTTTGTGGTCATACTTCGTGATTTAATGTCCCCCAGCCTGACGACTTGGGTCCTGTTGGTGAGAAAGTCTGTGATCCAGAGTCGTAGGCTTGGGTGCACTCCCAGTGCCGCTAGTTCTTCCTGCAGAATGCGTGGGCAGATGGTGTTGAACGCCGAGCTGGTCTATCCAGGTGGTCATAGATAGATTCAAGGCAGATGTTTACTGCGTCGTCAGTGGACCTGTTTGCCCTATACGCGAACTGATAGGGATCCAGAAGGGGCAAGGTGGAGAGTTTGAGGTTGGATAGAACTGCTCGCTCCAGGGTTTTCATAATGACGGACGTGAGGGCCACTGGTCTAAAGTTGTTAAGCTCGGAAACTCCCTGTTTCTTAGGGACCGGGATGATGGTCGACCTCTTGAATCAGGCGGGGACCTTTCCGTCCCTTAGTGACTTGGTGAAAATGTAGGAGAGGATGGGAGCGAGTTGCCTGGCGCAAGTTTTCAGGCAGGCTGGAGTCACGCCGTCAGGGCCAGGGGCTTTCCTGATGTTTAGTGTTGACAGGAGTTGCAGGACATCAGCCTCTCCCACCGCTGGGGAGGGGGTTGGGCTCGTGATGTTCTCCTCGGTGCGTTGAGGGGGAGTGAGAGGTTCCAGGTGCTCCCCCAATTCTTCTTGTCTCTCAAACCTGCAGTAGAACTTTCCGAGTTCTTCTGCTAGTTCTGGGCTGGGTGATGCGTGTTGAGGGGGGGGGGGGGGGGGGTTGTAGTTGGTGGTAGTCCTGAGCCCCCTCCATACAGCCCGTGAGTCATTTGAGCGCAGGTTTTGCTCCATCCTCTCAGCATATTCCCCTTTGGCGGCCCTCAGTTCCCGGTTAAGGTCGTTCCTCGCCCTCCTGTAGTCATCCAGGTTGCCGGACCTGTGTGCGACTTCCTTCTGCCTCCGGAGTTGCTGTAGCTTGTTGGTGAACCACGGCTTGTTGTTCGGGTAGACCTTGAAGGATTTGCTTGGTATGCAGGAGTCCTCACAGAAGCCAATGTATGAGGCAACGTTGTCAGCCCACACATCCAGGTTTGGCGCTTCCAGGGTCTCCCAGTCAGTGCAGTCGAAACATGCCTGGAGTTTAAGCTTGGCCTCATCCGTCCATACTTTGACGGTCTTGAGGGTCGGTTTTGCCGATTCTAGGCGTCTCCTGTAGGTGGGGATAAGATGGACGAGGCAGTGATCGGAGGAGCCCAGAGCCGCCTCTGGGACAGCCTTGTAAGCATCCTTCAGTGCAGTGTAGCAGTGATCGAGGGTGTTCGTGCCCCTGGTGGGGCAAGCCACGTACTGGTGGTAGTGTGGCATTTCCCGGCGAAGATTGGCCTTGTTGAAGTCCCCCATGATCACGAATAGTGAGTCTGGCTGGGATGTCTCCCACCGCGAGATGGTCGCACTTAGCTCCAGCAGGGCAGATTTGGCATCAGCGTCAGGAGGAATGTACACTCCGACAAGGACATAGGAGGAGAACTCGCGTGGAGAGTATGACGGCCTGCAGTTGAGTAGGGATGGTCGGAAATGCCAATTTCCGATTCCGCGGTAAATCCGCATACCGCCATTGCCAAATACCGATTCCGCATTCCGATACCAATTTTCGCATTCCAATACGGAATTTCCGCCGGAAATCGTGGAAATTCTGCCCGACTTTAACATCGATTTTCTCAAAAACTATAAGGTCTTTTTAAAAACTTTATTTTGCATCTTGTTCAGGAGATTCTGTTTAATAAACCCTGAAAATTTGGTGTTTCTAGGACTTACGGGGGCTTTGCTATTAACCGCTAAATTCGGCGGATTTTTACTGTACTGTAAATGCAGAAAATAGGCAGATGCAGATTTTCTGCATTTTACATTACAGTAAAAATCCGCCGAATTTAGCAGAAAGCCCCTTTAAGTCCTAAAAACACCAAATTTTCAGGGTTTATTAAACAGAATCTCTTGAACAAGATGCAAAAAAAAGTTTTCAAAAAGACCTTATAGTTTTTGAAAAAATCGATGTTAAAGTCGGGCGGAATTTCCGCGATTTCCGGCGGAAAGCCGCCTAACGCACTTGCATTACCGATTTCCGCATTTCCGATGCGGAAATGCAATTTCCGATCGGAATTTCGGAAATTGCATTTCCGCGGAATCCGAATGAGCATCCCTACAGTTGAGTAGTATGAGTTCAAGGTCAGGGGAGCACTTCCTGGTGAGAACTGATGAGGAGGGGCACCATGATGAGCTGATACCCCCACCTCTTTTTTTCCCGGAGAGTCCCAGGTCACGATCTGCTCGAGTGAGGCTGTAGCCTGGGAGATGGAGAGCGTTCTCAGGTATGTCCCCATGTAGCCATGTTTCCGTGAAACAGAGGACTGGAGTTGTCTTGCTGAGGTCTCTCCTGTCACAGAGGAGGCGAAGTTCATCCAGCTTGTTAGGAAGGGACCGCACATTTGCCAGGAGGACTGAGGGGATGGCTGATCGTAGACCTTTCCTCTTGAGCCTCACATGGGCTCCTGCTCGACAGCCTCTGCGCCGCTGGCCTGCCCAGAGGTCCAGGGCCGGATCCAGGATCTGTCGTATGTGATTCCAGACTAGTTTGGACAGGAGCCTGGTTGCAGGGGTAGAGGGGACACGTGGTTCCCACTGCAGGAGCTGCTCCCTGGTGTACGTGTTGCGCATGGCCGTGAGTGGGCCATGGACCTTGGTGTGGGGGCTAGAGTTGGTGGATCGCCAGGGAGGGGTGGTAGAGCATGGCATCGCAGTGGAGGCCTTCCGTATACCTCTCCTGAGTGTGCACAGGTCGGACAGCGTCCAGCATACGTTTGAAAAAGTTCAGTGTGGACACAGCAGAAGATCAGCGGTAACAGCACAGCTCAGGGATATGCGGGCAGCAGATACCCTGAAACGCAAGCTGCTAGTTTGAAGTTCAGGAGTGAAAGGTTAGTGAACTAGTGGTTGTGCATTTACACGGACATTATTTTAATACCGGTACATCTAGGACAGTCTGCGTTTATTAAAAGAGAAAAAAGTTCTAGTTGAAGTTGGGGGCATGACTGTATTAGATCAATGAGATGCAAATAATATCTCCTTCCATTTAAATTGTATGTAAACCTTGCACTGGGGCTTATAGCTCCATAGCTACGCCACTGCCTGGCTGTCTGGCTGATCCTCTGCCTATACTACTTTCAGCCATAGACCCTGAACAAGCATGCAACAGATCAGGAGTTGCTGACGTTATTGTCAGATCTGACAAGATTTTCTGCATGCTCGTTTCTGGTGTTATTCAGACGCTACTGCAACCAAATAGATCACCAGGGCTGCCTGGCAACTGGTATTGTTTAAAAAGGAAATACAGTGGGTTGCAAAAGTATTCAGCCCCCTTGAAGTTTTCCACATTTTGTCATATTACTGCCACAAACATGAATCAATTTTATTGGAATTCCACATGAAAGACCAACACAAAGTGGTGTACACATGAGAAGTGGAACGAAAATCATATATGATTCCAAACATTTTTTACAAATAAATAACTGCAAAGTGGTGTGTGCATAATTATTTGGCCCCCTTTGATCTGAGTGCAGTCAGTTGCGTATAGACATTGCCTGATGAGTGCTAATGACTAAATAAAGTGCACTTGTGTGTAATCTAATGTCAGTACAAATACAGCTGCTCTGTGAGGGCCTCAGAGGTTGTCTAAGAGAATATTGGGAGCAACAACACCGTGAAGTCCAAGTTATTGAGAAATTTAAAGCAGGCTTAGGCTACAAAAAGATTTCCAAAGCCTTGAACATCCCACGGAGCACTGTTCAAGCGATCATTCAGAAATGGAAGGAGTATGGCACAACTGTAAACCTACCAAGACAAGGCCATCCACCTAAACTCACAGGCCGAACAAGGAGAGCGCTGATCAGAAATGCAGTCTAGAGGTCCATGGTGATTCTGGACGAGCTGCAGAGATCTACAGCTCAGGTGGGAGACTCTGTCCATAGGACAACTATTAGTCATGCACTGTACAAAGTTGGCCTTTATGGAAGTGTGGCAAGAATAAAGGCATTGTTAACAGAAAGCATAAGAAGTCCCGTTTGCAGTTTGCCACAAGCCATGTAGGGGACACAGCAACCATGTGGAAGAAGGTGCTCTGGTCAGATGAGGCCAAAATGGAAATTTCTGGCCAAAATGCAAAACGCTATGTGTGGCGGAAAACTAACACTGCACATCACTCTGAACACACCATCCCCACTGTCAAATATGGTGGTGGCAGCATCATGCTTGGGGGGTGCATCTCTTCAGCAGGGACAGGGAAGCTGGTCAGAGTTGATGGGAAGATGGATGGAGCCAAATACAGGGCAAACTTGGAAGAAAACCTCTTGGAGACTGCAAAAGACTTGAGACTGGGACGGAGGTTCACCTTCCAGCGGGACAATGACCCTAAACATAAATCCAGGGCAAGAATGGAATGGTTTAAAACAAAACATATCTATGTGTTAGAATGGCCCAGTCAAAGTCCAGATCTAAATCCAATCGAGAATCTGAATCTGTGGCAAGATCTGAAAACTGCTGTTCACAAACGCTGTCCATCTAATCTGACTGAGCTGGAGCTGGTTTGCAAAGAAGAATGGGCAAGGATTTCAGTCTCTAGATGTGCAAAGCTGGTAGAGACATACCCTAAAAGACTGGCAGTTGTAATTGCAGCAAAAGGTGGTTCTACAAAGTATTGACTCAGGGACTGAATAATTACGCACACCCCACTTTGCAGTTATTTATTTGTAAAAAATGTTTGGAATGATGTATGATTTTCGATCCACTTCTCACATGTACACCACTTTGTCTTGGTCTTTCACGTGGAATTCCAATAAAATTGATTCATGTTTGTGGCAGTAATGTGACAAAATGTGGAAAACTTCAAGGGGGCCGAATACTTTTGCAACCCACTGTAAATATGTCAGCCTCCATATTCTTCTCACTTCAGCTGTCCTTTAATCCCTGTACACATGCTCAACAGGGATCTGAATCTGATCCCTCAGGTCAGGCTCGGACAGAGCCGCCGAACCACCGACGGTCCCATCGGTGGGCCCCGACCCGACTGCCCCTCCTCCTGACCTGGGGGCCCCTAGAAGGCGTGCGCTGCATGGGAGAGCCGGGGAGGGCAGCCCGACTGTTTTTTTTTTTTTTTTTATGTCCCTTAAAAAAAACTATTTTCCCCGGGGGGGCCCCCTCCTATCCTCCCCCTCCCTCACCTCGGAGGGCCCCCCTCCTGTTACGAGCGGCGGCGGTTACAGCAAAGTTCCTGCGAGGTACGTATAGCAGAAGATAGAGGTCCAGCTGCCTCCCGGGCTACGCTGTCTCCTCTATGCCGCTCGCACTGCTTCCTGGTTTAGTGCGAGCGGCATAGAGGAGACAGCGACTGGGAGGCAGCTGGACCTCTATCTTCTGCTATACCTCCCCGGAAGTTTGCTGTACCCGCCGGCCGCCGCTCGTAACAGGAGGGGGCCCTCCGAGAGTCCGAGGTGAGGGAGGGGGAGGATAGGAGGGGGCCCCCGGGGAAAATAGTTTTTTTTAAGGGAAAAAAAACAAAAAAAAAACAGTCGGGCTGCCCTCCCCGCGGCTTGTAAGGAGGGGGGACACCCAGGTGAGGGGGAGCATAGGAGTCGGGGCCCCCACTGGCTACCCACCCTCCCACCCTTCTGCCTACCCTCCCACCCGGCTACCTAACTGCCCACCCTCCCACCCTTCTGCCTACCCTCCCACCCGGCTACCTAACTGCCCACCCGGCTACCTAACTGCCTACCCTCCCACCCGGCTACCTATCTACCCACCCGGCTACCTAACTGGCTGCCCACCCGGCTACCTATCTACCCACCCAGCTACCTATCTGCCCACCCGGCTACCTAACTGCCTACCCTCCCACCTGGCTACCTAACTGCCCACCCGGCTACCTATCTACCCACCCAGCTACCTATCTGCCTACCCTCCCACTCGGCTACCTATCTGCCCACCCGGCTACCTATCTACCCACCCGGCTACCTATCTACCCACCCAGCTACCTATCTGCCTACCCTCCCACCCGGCTACCTATCTGCCCACCCGGCTACCTATCTACCCACCCAGCTACCTATCTGCCTACCCTCCCACCCGGCTACCTAACTGCCTACCCTCCCACCCGGCTACCTATCTACCCACCCGGCTACCTAACTGGCTGCCCACCCGGCTACCTATCTACCCACCTAGCTACCTATCTGCCTACCCTCCCACCCGGCTACCTAACTGCCTACCCTCCCACCCGGCTACCTAACTGCCTACCCTCCCACCCGGCTTCCCTTCTGCCTACCCTCCCACCCGGCTACCTAACTGCCCACCCGGCTACCTAACTTCCCACCCGGCTACCTATCTACCCACCCGGCTACCTATCTACCCACCCAGCTACCTATCTGCCTACCCTCCCACCTGGCTACCTATCTGCCCACCCGGCTACCTATCTACCCACCCAGCTACCTATCTGCCTACCCTCCCACCTGGCTACCTAACTGCCCACCCGGCTACCTAACTGCCCACCCAGCTACCTATCTGCCTACCCTCCCACCCGGCTACATAACTGCCTACCCGGCTACCTATCTGCCTACCATGCCATGGGCGTCCCTACATAGGGCAAAATGGGGCATGCGCACTCCCCTGGCTAGCTGCTGCCCCCCCCTAGCTACCCGGACGTGGCTGGCCCGCCCGCCCTGGGGTGGCAGCGGAGAGAGAAAAGAAGCGGCAGGCACAGCGGCGCTGCCTGCCGCATCACTTAATTCTAAAGGGGGGAGCGAGAGAGGGGGAGCCCCAAGGTGAGGGAAGGGGGAGGGGGAAACGTCCTCCCTTCCCCACCGCTTCTCTTCTCTCTCCGCTGCCACTGAGGACACCTATAGATCTGGCTATTTAAACTGGGGACACCTATAGACCTGTCTATCTATACTGGGGGGCCCTGTCACTACCTAAACTAGGGGCTCCTGTCACTATATACACTGGGGGGGGGGGGTCCCTGTCACTGCATACACTGGGGGGCTCCTGTCATACCTAAACTGGGGGTACCTGTCACTAACTGAACTATGGGGGCGCCTGTCAATACCTGAACTGGGGGCACCTGTCACTACCTGAACTGGGGGGCACTGTCACTACCTAAACTGGGGGCTCCTGTCACTACATACCCTGGGGGGCACCTGTCACTACAAACACTGGGGGCTCCTGTCACTACATACCCTGGGGGGCACCTGTTACTACCTTAACTGGGGGGCACCTGTCACTACAAACACTGGGGGCTCCTGTCACTACCTAAACTGGGGGGTATCTGTCACTAACTAAACTGGGGGGCTCCTGTCGCTACCTAAACTTGGGGGTCCTGTCACTACCTAAGCTGGGAGGCTCCTGGTGCTACCTAAACTAGGGTGCACCTGTCACTACCTAAACTATCCAGGCCAGCCCAGCATCACCACCAGCCAACCAGCCCAGAATCACTGTCAAAAAGGCCACAGCATCACCACCAACAGTCAGGCCAACATTTACTTCAACCAGCCAAGTACAGCCCAGCATCACCGCCAGGCCGGCCACAGCATCATCGCCAGGCCTTTCAGCCCACACATCATCCCCAATCCAGCCAAAAACAGTATTGCCTGGCACAGCAGCCAGTAGAGGAGAATTCAGAAGCCAGGTGAGAGGTGTCTACCATATTAAGTGGGCATTCTGCCTATTTATGTGAAATGCTGTTTATTTATGTGCCTCATGACTGCTGAATTTGTCTTGTTGGGGGCCTCATGGTTACTGAATTTGTCTTGTTGGGGGCCTCATGGTTACTGAATGTCTTGTTGGGGGCCTCATGATTGCTGAATTTGTCTTGTTGGGTGCCTCAAGATTGCTGAATTTGTCATGTTGTCATATTTGTCATATCTAACCTATGCTGAGGGAAACTATTCTGGCTACCTATATTAGCCCACTGCCTTACTGTTACAGTTACATTACAATTACCCCCCACCCATGTGATGTCATGTCCACACCCATTTTTTTTGTCGCTGCGCGCTTTGCTTTTTTGGGGGGGGGTGTTGGTAAATTATCCGCACCGGGTGTCAAACACCCTAGCTACGCCACTGGAGGGGGGCACAGCTTGGAAGGGGGGGAATTGGGCACAGAGCGGCGGGGAGGGGGGGAAGCGTCCCCCCCTCCCTCACCTAGGGCCCCCCCCCCCTTCCGCGCACCCCCCTCCTCCAGAAGTGCAGCCAGCAGCGAGCGGAGAATAGCTACAGAGATGATGCTATCTCCGCTCCGAGTCCGCATGCCGCTGCCCTGCTGGTCTCTGACTGTAGTGTGTGACGCTGTCCAATCACGTTCTCGCAGTACTTCCTGCTAGAGCGTGATTGGACAGCGTCACTACAGGAGACAGAGACCAGCAGGGCAGCAGCGGCATGCGGAGCGGAGATAGCATCATCTGAAGCTGGTAAGCTATACTCCGCTCGCTGCTGGCTGCACTTCTCGAGGAGGGGGCTGCGCGGAAGGGGGGGCCCTAGGTGAGGGAGGGGGGGAGGCTTCCCCGCTGATCTGTGCCCTCTGCCCCCCCTTCCAAGCTGGGGGGGACTTGCATTGTGTGGGGGTATCTCTGCCACCAACCTGATTGCATTGTGTGGGGGTATCTGCAGCCAACCTGATTGCATTGTGTGGGGGTATCTGCAGCCAAACTGATTGCATTTTGTGGGGGTATCTGCAGCCAAACTGATTGCATTTTGTGGGGGTATCTGCCGTCATCCTGATTGCATTTTGTGGGGGTATCTGCCGTCAACCTGATTGCATTTTGTGGGGGTATCTGCCGTTAACCTGATTGCATTGTGTGGGGGTATCTGCCGTCAACCTGATTGCATTTTGTGGGGGTATCTGCCACCAACCTGATTGCATTGTGTGGGGGTATCTGCCGTCAACCTGATTGCATTTTGTGGGGGTATCTGCTGCAATTTGACTACTTGATGAATTATCATGAGGCATGTAACTACTTGAATATACAATGTATCTGGTCGGACCTAATCTCTGTGAATAACGCCGCTACTTATTTTGTGTTTTGTATTTTTTTTTTTTAAGTCTGCCCATGACTCATCATGACCACGCCGATGTTCCAGTGCATGGTGACACCCATTTAGTTTCGCATTTAGACATATCCCTATTGGAGACTGTCCTCAGAATTGCTCACAATCTATTCCCTACCATAAAGTCATGCAAAATTTCTAAAGTACATGTGTATGTGAGCCCAAAATGGGGGGGGGGGGGGGGGGAGGGAGGAGGAGGAGGAGAGGGGGGTGGGCCCCAGGCTGAAACTTCCTTGGTGGGCCCTTGGTGTCCCAGTCCGACCCTGCCTCAGGTGCCATTGCAGGGCCAAGGCTGTGCAGAAGTGTTGTGTTCACTCACAAGTGAGTGACATGTTCTGCAGGGGTGGGGCAGAGCTAGAGTGACATCACTCAGCAGCGGAGTATGTGGGCAGGACAATACTCTCACCTGTCACTCGGCCAAAGAGATCCGTCAGGACAGATTGCTGGCTCAGCACTTGATAGGGTCGGGGGCTGCAGCGCACAGGCTTGATTCT
This sequence comes from Hyperolius riggenbachi, assembly GCF_040937935.1. Taxonomy (NCBI): domain Eukaryota; kingdom Metazoa; phylum Chordata; class Amphibia; order Anura; family Hyperoliidae; genus Hyperolius; species Hyperolius riggenbachi. Next base: position 88,122,659 of record NC_090656.1, read on the forward strand.
CGCCAGAGGCGGTTGTTACCGGCTGCATCTGCTGAGTTACATCTAGCGAGTGTACAGAGCTTAGCAAGACAACTGTTAACAAATCCAGGCCTGATTTGCTGAATTAATGATGCACCTTGTTTAGTTCCAGCCCTTGGGATTCTTAGAAGTGCCAGCAGCTGAAACCACACAGGTCCCATCCTGAAAGCTCTGTAAGCTTTTATACAGGCATTAAAGTTTGATGATTCTGGCCATCAGTTTGATGTCTATTAAAGCACACCTAAATTGACAGGAATATGGAGGCTGACATTTATTTCCTTTTAAAAAATGCACATCGACTGGCTGTCCTGCTGAGCCTCTATTTCTAATACTCTTGGCCATAGACCCTGAACAAGCATTCAGAACAGGTGTTTCTGACTGAAGTTTGAATTAGCCATATGCTGCTTGTTTCAGCTGTGTGATTCAGACACTACTGCAGCCAAAGAGATCAGCAGGGCAGTCAGGCAACTGGTATTGTTTAAAAGGAAATAAATATGGCAGCCTCCATATTCCTCTCAGTTCAGGTGGCCTTTAAGGCATCTCCCATGTAGTGAAAAAAATATATACCATAGGTGACATTCCTCAACAGGTTTATTTGTTCAGTGGTACTGCAGGGAGCCTCCTGCCTCTCCTCCTCCCCTCTCAATTGGCCAGTACTAGAGAGTTACTGGAAAATTTGACTAATATGCTAATTCAAGTTACACAGGAAGCAGAATTTGCACGAGGAAAAACAGAACTTTGCTGTGGATAATAAGATTGGTGATAGGACATTTAAAACCCATGTCAAGGCAAAACCTTTATTTAACTAATGGGTACCTCCCAGTGGTGTAGCTAAGGAGCTATGGGCCCCAGGTGTAAGTTTTGCGTCCCCCCCCCCCCCAGCACTCTATACATAACAATTTATACCGCGCACCAAAACCTGCCAAGGACAACCACAGTGTCAGAGGTGCAAGAAGGGGGTGGGATACAGTTTGTTAATGATTACTACTATTCAAAGTATCTATAGAAGTCATTATTATAAGTACAGGAACAATAAAGAGCTACCGGTAATACTGCAGTTGAGGGAGGGCCCAAGGGGACCCCTCTGGCCCAAGGGCCCTGGTGCGGTTGAGAGCTCTGCAACTCTATTGCTATGCCACTGGAACCTCCCTAAAGTATTAATATAAGTTCAAGTGCATACAATGCTGCAGAATACCTTTATTTGTGGTTAACCAGCCTAGTATAAAGTGAAGAACTGCGTGTCCATCTGAGAGGCGTGGCCATGCTGACTACAATTCCTCCCCTTTTCCAATCAGGGTACATTGACTGTAGGACATTGCAGGGGAATGGCACAAGCAGCTAGACATGGGGGTTGAGGTTTGGATGCCAAGGCTCTCTGATGTCACAGAGATAGTCATGTGACCACTGCTGTTTATTATTCTTTAACAATTGTATATGCTTAAAACATGTATTACTACTTTGAGTGAAAGGGACCCATTAGTTTAATAACAGTTTTGCCTGGACATGGTTTTTTTTATTTAATTGGCAGCTCCCAACTCTGATTAGCTCCTATCTAGTTACTAGGTAAGCCGCTGCAAATATGGTTCCTATGGAATCCAGATTTGCATATTAGTGACATTTTTTGATCATCTCTGGACAATACTTTCAGCTTGAACAAGCAGTGCATGCATGAACTGTCACTGTCTGCCAGGAGATTGTCAGCCAAAATGGCTGCAAATGCGGATGGTCTCTACAGGACAGTCTGTTTAGTTTAGTAGTGAAGCAACATAGTAAGCATGACAGGCAAAATAATTAAAGCAAACGTCTGACGTGGCATGAAACTAAATTAAGATTATAATCATTTTTTTTTCTTTGAAATGTTTACAAGTTCAAAAAGTGTTTTATATTTTTTATTATTATTATTATTATTATTTACAGGTTGTGAAAGGGCAGCATACAGCCATGGTACTTTGTTTACAAAGTCTCATGGGTTGTATAACAGAAATGTCTGTGATCTCCTCTGAGGAAAGGGAGAGATGTGAATGAATCTCTCTGCTCTCTCTAATCCACTGTATTTAAAAGACAGAATTCTGTATAAACCACTCAGTCTGCATTTCCGGTAATTTGGCTTCATAACCGCCATATATCAGTATTCTTTGTTTTCAGTGTAAATTTGGAACATAGGAAATATTGATACTTATCTTCTGCTTTGAGTACTAAACAATCTGCTTTGAGTACTAAATATAATAAATATTAAAAACACGAAAGATTCCATTATTTAAACAGTAATATGCAAAATCTATTATCTACGCCTTCTGGGTAGCAAAATGCTTATACTGGTAGGAAAAACATACTGTAGTCACAAGTCCCACATAAAACCCATAAAAGAGAAAATCACAGTAGGGTAACTCTGATGCTGGGAGAACGTTCAAAGAGGGAATGTGTGTGGTGTGGGGAGACTGGTCTCTTGATATATTTAGGGAGGGCAGCTTCAGAATTCCAGGCATTTCTTTGCAGTGATAAGCAGAGATCACAGCTCTTACACACTGGACACACTCCACAGCTATATACACGCCAACCTAAACAGATTCACCTGCTGTAGTATATATATACGCCTATGCTGTGCCCTACCTGACAGACACCTATACTGAGACACTCCTACTTGTCACACCCATGGCTGGTGCCACACTGCTATAAAGAGGAGGAATGAGGAGCAGCGATGACCTTGTCTTTCTCCTCTTCTTAGCAGGACAGTCCTGTCAGAGCTCTTACCCATCCACACAACTGTCACAGCCTGGTGTCACCCTGACCAGACCTGTGTTTCTCTAATTGCCTCTCATTACTTCTTCCTTGGGTGTATACAGTCTTCTGCTCCCCAAGCCTTTCCCTCCTCCCCTCCCTTTGTCCTGGCACTCACCTCTGCTTCTCTTCAGTTACTGCTCCTGGTACTCAGTTCCTACAGCTCTGTCTTCATGCATGTTCCTTATTTCTCTGTCGTGCCTCCGCCTGTGCCTTTTTTATGTTTCATGTTCCTCTATTATTCTTCATCAGGTGTTTCTTGTCTTGTACGCCTGGAAACTTTCCTTCCATGCTCTCACTCTCTGTGCCTCTCCTCTAGCTCTCCTTGCCAGTCATGCAGTCACCGCTCCAGCCTTTTGCACGCATAACCGTGGAACTGATGTATTTACTCACTGGTTATCTCTTATGAATTTCTTACCTTCTCTATTTTCCCTGACTGATAACACCAGCTGGATTAAACCACTTTCTTTTCAAAAGCAGGGGGAGACACAGTAGAGGCACTTACCATTTAGCTGCTGGGGGGAGTACGCCTCTGATCCAGAGTCTGGGGGAGAGTCAGGTAAAGTGCTGAAGAGGAAGAAGAAGGAAAAACTGTTTCTGCTCACTGCAATCTCAAGCATTGTTCATACAGTCATTAACTGATAGCTTAGGAGAGTGTTTTACCACCAGAATACAACTAGATTTTCCAGGTTATCGTCACGGGCTGCTTATTAGACACCTGTTCGTTCAAGCGTGATTTCACTCATATAAAATCCAATTACCTACAATGTAGAACCCATTTGCTGTATATTCTTAATTGTTGTCAAATATATTCCGTAATGTATATTTTCATTTTTTCACACCTCTAGTCTTCACAACAAAATATTTTCATTCTAATTTATTAAACATATGATATGCAAAAATAACAGTAGTATTCTCTGGGTCTATCAAATTAGCATTGTATATTTGAGGGGTTTAAAGCATGGGTGTATCTTGTTATCACAGGGCCCCATAACAGGTCTCTGGTCAAAGACCAATCACGATAAACAAAACACAGATTATAGTCACCTTGTATAGCCATAAGAAAACAAAAGTTTGCAACCTTGAGGACACACCTTGCAGCCACCAATGGACAGTTGTAAAAGATCCCAGTAAAACGCTTACCAGAAAGGTACTGCAACCATTCACAGGTACCCCACCAACAGTTATCTATGTAGATCTCGCTGATTCAATTATGCTGCACTACCCAGAGCCAGCCACACAATCCCTGCTGCTATCCACAAGTTTCTTTCTAACATTCACAACCACCCCCCTCAGAGCCATTTAAACTCCCATTTATTCTGTAGCGATCGGAACCCTTATCTCTTCTGTAGCCATCCAAACTCCTTTCTCTGCTGCAGCCATTCAAACCCCCATTTATTCTGTAGCCACTCAAACCCCTATCTCTTATGTAGTCACTGTCCAAACCCTTTTCTCTTCTGTAGCCATCCAAATTCCCATCTCTTTTGTGGCCATCCAAACTCCTATCTCTTCTCAAGCTATCCAAACCCCTATCTCTTCTGTGGCCATCCAAACCCTTATCACTTCTGCAGCCATCCAAACCCCTATCTCTCCTGTAGCCATCCAAACCCTTATCCCTTCTGTAGCCATCCAAACCCCTATCCCTTCTGTAGCCATCCAAACCACTATCCCTTCTGTAGCCATCCAAACCCCTATACCTTCTGTAGCCATCCAAACCCCTATACCTTCTGTAGCCATCCAAACCCCTATCTCTTCTGTAGCCATCCAAACCCCTATCCCTTCTGTAACCATCCAAACCCCTATCCCTTCTGTAGCCATCCAAACCCATATCCCTTCTGTAGCCATCCAAACCACTATCCCTTCTGTAGCCATCCAAACCCCTATACCTTCTGTAGCCATCCAAACCCCTATACCTTCTGTAGCCATCCAAACCCCTATCTCTTCTGTAGCCATCCAAACCCCTATCTCTTCTGTAACCATCCAAACCCCTATCCCTTCTGTAACCATCCAAACCCTTCTCTTCTGCAGACATACAAACCCCTATCCCTTCTGTAGCCATCCAAACCCCTATCCCTTCTGTAACCATCCAAACCCCTATCTCTTCTGTAGCCATCCAAACCCCTATCCCTTCTGTAACCATCCAAACCCCTATCTCTTCTGTATCCATCCAAACCCCTATCTCTTCTGTATCCATCCAAACCCCTATCTCTTCTGTATCCATCCAAACCCCTATCTCTTCTGTATCCATCCAAACCCCTATCTCTTCTGCAGCCATCCAAACCCCTATCTCTTCTGTAGCCATCCAAACCCCTATCACTTCTGTGGCCATCTAAACCCCTATCTCTTCTGTGGCCATCCAAACCCTTATCTCTTCTGCAGCCATCCAAACTCTCATTTCGTCTCTTCTGTAGCCACCCAAACTCTTTTCTAGCCTGTCCAACCCCCCATTCCTGCTATAGCCATCCAGACTCCCTTTTCTACTTCCAAATGACTTCTGTAGTTGTTTTTTTACTCCCATTTGCCCTGGAATTTCATTGGCTGTAGAAAGAACAGTACCATTGTTTCATTTCAGCATTACTGTGTCATATATGTAAGTTAGTTATTGTTCTTTGTGCAGTTTTATTGTCCCCCCTCCCTCTCCTCTTGCCCATCTCAGGCCTCACTTACCCGGCTGCATAGCTGGTTTTAGGCTCCGCTTTGATGGGCAGGCCAGGTCCGCTCATGCACATGGCAGGCCCGGGGTATCCTTTAGAATTGAGCATGGCATTGTTGTTATTGCAGTTAATATGCGTAGGGAATGGTGGGCCCCCACATGTGCCACCCATACCAGGCCGTACTGGCATTTGTTGACCCATGTGGAGGATCCCACCTGAGCTGGACGTTCCTGGAGGACCAACATTAGAAACGACAGAAGGTAGGTGGACTGCAGCAGAAGTACAGGGCTGACCTGGGGTTGCATAGCTGGAGGAAGGAGGGATGTCCGGGAAACAGCTGTTGAATATAGTGAGAAAACATCTTAATTATTCCTATAAACAAACATAAAAATTAGATGTGTTATTTGTACAGATGGCTCATTCTCTAACTTCCTCTTCACTCTGCACATGTTCATTATCTCTTATATTGCACTAACAGAAAATATTATTATAATAAAAACAAGATTGTGTCAACATTTCAGGAACCTGCAGCAACCCCGTCTTCGGGTGAAATGGTTCCTTTCAGCAGAGAAAAGGTTCATGAAATCCCTTCGGTGATATGAATAAAGGTTCCCATTATCGGTATCTTCAGAACAATCGACCATACGATTGATTGGCACCATTAATGGTTCCCGATCCAATCTATCGATCATTCCATTTATCTGAATCTCAGATCAGTTCTATTAGTCTGATCGTATTGCTCACTATTCTCCTCTCCTTTGGTCGCAACAATCGGATCAGAACTGTCGATCATTTGGGAGGTTGTACTGTTAATGGACACGTTAAAAGATGACAGCTGTGCAAACACTGCAAAGAGCTCCTCTCCGCCACGTGAAGTACTACTACGCCTGCTATCACTATCAGATAATAGATTACTAGATGTGCATACCACCAACCTTTGTAATGTTATTAATCATTCATTTATATTGGACAATAAAACACAATTGAACGGGAAAACTTTGACCAAATTTCTTAAAATTTGTCTGCTGTTAGTTGGTAAGATTTTGTTGTCTTGCCTTGGTTAGGGCCGGTTCACAGCGGCTCAAAATGGATCCGGTTTTTTAAAAACGGATCCGTTTTTCACAATTTTGTGCTTTTTTAGCACGTTTCAAAAACCATATAAGGCCTTGTCAATGTACTTTTGGGAGTGCATCTTCTCTCAAACTAGCTTGCAATGGTGAAGGTCGCTGTACTGTGGATATTGTTTGTCATAGAGCTCTGGGTGCTCCAGGACAGCCAAAATCAGGTCCTCCACATTAGAAAAATTCTTGGTCGGCATGTTTGTAGCCCTGCTCCATCCCTTCTTGTAAACAGGAAGTCTGCAGAGATGGTCGGCAGGGAACACACTTGCCTTTCAGTTTTCTGCGCACGTTTTTCTGCGTACGTTTTCTGCACACCAAGTGTGTTTCTATTCAGAAAAAAACGTGCACATTTTTTCACAGCAGTTAATGTAACTGATGAAGAAATCTGACAAAATGTGCAGAATCATGATGCAGAATGTCAGTTTTTTTTCTGCGTGCGAAAAAAACATTAAGTGTGAACTAGCCCATTAATTAACATGAGTTTTCAGTTTTTCTGTGCAGAAAACACGCACGAAAACAGTCAAGTGTGTTCCCTGCCTGAGGGGGGTGGGGGGGGGGGGGGGAAATCAGGAAGCTTAGGCTATCCGATTTGTGTGTAAAGTTCTATGTTTGAACAAAAGTTCAGTTTTTCCATTGGCTTTCATTGCCTCCTTTAGATTTTAAACTCGCAAGGGCAGTGCTCTCTCCCCCTTTTGTGTCATTATAAAGTTTATTTATCATGTTATTTTTATCACTGTCATTACCAATTCTGTATTTTGTAAATTTTTTTGTATTTTGTCACTAATTATGTATCTTGTATATTGGTGTACACCATTGTCTGTATTTTATGTACCCCATGTTTGTTTCTTACTTTGTACAGTGCCACGGAATATGTTGGCGTGTTATAAATCAATAATAATAATAATTGCATCAGTGAGGATCCGAAAAAAAGTGCCAAGTTCGGACTCTCCGCTAAGTTTTTAAATAAATCCAAGGCAGCCTGGCTAGCTGAAGGTTCTCTGTGCAGGTAAGTGCAAGTGACTGCATTAGGAAAAAAACTCTCATCACTTAACCTTTCACCAAACTTCACATGATCCAGATAAGGGTTTCCAAATAACTGCAAGGAACTTACAAAATATCCATTTGGGTTTACTGGATCACATAGGTTCTCTGATAGAAGACAACACTCAACTATAACAATACCAGTGTTGACATCCAGCGAGTAAATTGGTGGGAGGGTATAACATAGCCCATGCTGGAGCCCAGGGAGTTTATCGGCAAGGGTATTAACCACTTAAGCTCTCAGTCGTTTTCACTTTATGCATCCGAGCAATGTTCACCTCTCATTCATTAGCCTATATCTTTATCACTACTTATCACAATGAACTGATCTATATCTTGTTTTTTCCGCCACCAATTAGGCTTTCTTTGGGGGGTACATTTTGCTAAGAGCTACCTTACTGTAAATGCATTTTAGCAGTAAGAATAAGAAAAAAAAATGAAAACATTCATTATTTGTCAGTTTTCGGCCATTATAGTTTTAAAATGATACATGCCTCCATAATTAAAATCCACGTATTGTAATTGCCCATTTGTCACGGTTATTTCACCTTTTAAATTATGTCCCTATCACAATGTATCGCGACAATATTTTATTTGGAAATAAAAGAGCATTTTTCAGTTTTGCATTCATCATTATTTACAAGCTTATAAAAAAAAAAAATAGAGAGAAATATTTCATCTTTACATAGATATTTAAAAAGTTTAGACCCTTAGGTAAATATTTATGTGTTGTTTTTTTATAGTAATGTTTTTTGTTTTTTTTTATTAAACATTTTATGTGGGCATTTTTGGGAGGGTGGGATATAAAAGTGTTTTATTTGGGGAAATATTTGTGTATTGTAATGTTTTTTAACTTTTACTTGTAGTTTTACTTTTTGACCACAAGATGGCAATCTCGATTTTGTTTACATGACGTCACTCTAAGCGTACAATGTACACTTAGAGGGACATAGCTTCAGAAAAAGCGAAGCTTCCGAGAGAAGCTGTCGCTTTTTCAGCGGGGGAGAGGAATCAGTGATTGGGCTCCATAGCCCGATACATTGATTCCGTGGCTACCGAATCCGCGGCCGGGAGTGCGCGTGCACGCGCGCGATCGGCCGCGGGAGCACGCCTGTCCTCCTTGATGTTTTTATACGTCAAGGAGGACAAAGTGGTTAATGGGCATCCATCAACCTGGATGCTTGAAACTGGGCAACAAAACTCAACAATAACATTGCTGGTGTAGTATACTGAAGATTGTGAACAGCATTTCCTGAACAGCAGTTGCAAAGTCTATTTAGTGACAAAATAGTGTGCAAGTGAGTAGGGAGGCTGACTTACTATTTGGGAAGTTAAACTGCTGTTCAGGAAATGCTGCTGAAAACAAAGAAAACCCTGAGAATCTCCCATGAAGGGATGGACTGTCCCAAACCTTGTCAGTTCTGTCAGATTTTAACTGCCTACTTTATTTCGCGATAGTGGTCCTTTAAGTGTAAAAGGACCTGTGGTGCTCATTTACACTATGTCAGTTACAGTGAGTTTTGACTCACTGCACATAGTGTGCATTAATCATGGAACATGAAAGTCCATAGACTTTCATGTTATAATTCACACTACAACATTGAGTTGCTGTGCAGTGCATTTCAACATGCATGGAAATACACAGCAACTCACAAAACCATTCACACCCATTCACATGTTTTTTATTCATGCATTTTAATGCATTTCAACTCACTGACTAGTGTGAATGAGCCCTTAGGGCTAGGGTAGGAGGGTTAGGGTTATGGAGTAGGGTAGGGTAGGGTAGGGGGTGGTTAAATTTAGATGTTAGCATTACAAGATTCAGACTAGGCTTCAGGAATAGAAATATGGATTAGGCATCAGGAAGGCATTAGACAGGATGTTAGATTTAGGCTTCAGGAAATACTTCACTGGTGAGGTAAAGCATCGTGAAGAAGGTTTACCAAAAAGGGGATCGGTTAGGATTAGACAATGTATGGGAAGTAGTACTACAAAGAAAAACAAAAAAAACCTTCACCAATCTCATACAACAGACTATCTGGAATGTTATTGCCTATACTCTGTGCCCACTGATACCATCAGTGCCATATTTCAATGTGCCATTTGCAATATTCTTTATTTGGATAATACTAAGATCTCTTTTGGGATAATTTTTTTTTTAAAATAAGGCCCAGGGTCTTATTGCTTCCTAAGAAAATAAAACTTGCTACTTTTATTTTGCATCTATAAGACACAACAATTTTCCACAGTTTACAGAGTACACTTGTGATCATGTCCCTCAAAAAGGCTCACAATCTTGTGTCCCTCCTATCCTATCTGAGCAGGATAAAAAAAAACAAAAATCTACTCACCTGGGCTTCCTCCAGCCCCTTGCAGCTGTTCTCTGCCCTCGCCACAGGCCTGGGGTCCCCTCTGGTGCGAGATGCCTACTGTGCCTGCGCAAGCTGCTCTCTGAGTCGTGCTGGCTTCATTCAGACTGTAGTGCGCAGGCGCAGTACATTCTGGATGACATCAGCGCAAATCCGAGAGTCGTTCACTGAGGCGCAATAGATGCCTACCTGGCAAGGTTGGCATCTGCACCGGAGGGGATCGGAACCCACCGGAACTGCAGAGAGGGCACAGGACAGCTGCTAGGGGCTGGAGGAAACCCCGGGTGAGTGGATTTTTGTTTTCTTTTTTTCCTCTGACCTTCCCTTTAAGAACAAAAAGTAGCTAGGGGGTCTTCATATATATTTTAGGAAGAAAATCGTGCATTATAATTGCAATAGTGATAAGGGAGCAATTTGGGCCGAACGTAATACTTTCAGAACTATATTCAGTGCTACTGCACAGAACACTCCCGGGCATGGGAGCACAACCACGAGTGGGGCTTGCGGAGGGGACCCCAGAAAAGTGGCTGCCTGCAAACCTGCGGTGAGGGACACAGAGGCTTCTAGGGGCTGGAGGAAGCCCCAGGGAAGTAAAGTTGCAATACATTTTTCAACTCATGTATCCTTTAACAACTCATACTCCCTATCGTTTAACATAGGGCCCCAAGCACTCTATTGATATGAAGCTCCAAATCATACCAAGGACAGCTGCAATGAGGTGTTATCTAGTAAGGAAACAGTTGGTTAAGGATTACTACTATTCAATACACAAATAGAGGTGTTTAACACCAGCATAGCACCAATGAAAAGCTAATAAACTGGATGAAGGACATCCCCTATTGCTATGTAGACGGTTCGCCTGGAGGGCATTTTGCGCGGATTTCAGTTGTCCGCGTCGGCGGTGGGTAGCGAACACATAGCACGTTCGACCCGCCCCGTATATCTCATCATTGGGCTAAACTTTGACCCTCTACATCACAGTCAGCAGACACATGGCAGCCAAACAGGCTGCACTCGCCCACGGACCTCCGCCCCCCCCCCTCCCCCCCATAAAAACACAGCAGCATTGGCCATGTTCTCAGTCTGCTGATGCTGCTGTAGTGAGCGGGAGGGAAAGATATTTGGAACTAGGGAAAGCGCTAGTTAGGCTCTTGTAAGCTTGCTCCTCGTTGAATTTAGTTGCTGAAAGCACCCCACAAAAGCTCTTTTGAGAGCTAATATTCTTCTGATGTGTTTTTTTTTGTATGTATCACAGACACTGCATAGATACAACCCTGTCTGTCGCAGCTGGGCCTAGTTTCTGTACTGTGCCAGGCCCAGCATACTGTATTACCATTGCATAGCTTTCCACTGTATTTGTAATTTAACTTACTAAAGCATAGCTGTCTTTGTGGGTGACACTGCATAGATAGAGCCCCCAGACAGTTGCCAGGACAGCTGGGATTTGTAGCCCCACCACTGGCAGCACACTGTATTATACCAGTGCATACCTTCCCGTTGTATCTGTGTGACAGCACATTTCATAATACCAGTGCATACCTTACCATTGTATTTGTGTGACAGCACACTGTATTATACCAGTGCATACCTTCCCACTGTATTAGTGCGACAGCACACTCTATTATACCAGTGCATACCTTACCATTGTATCTGTGTGACAGCACACTGTATTATACTAGTGCATACCTTACCATTGTATCTGTGTGACAGCACACTGTATTATACCAGTGCATACCTTACCATTGTATTTGTGTGACAGCACACTGTATTATACCAGTGCATACCTTCCCACTGTATTAGTGCGACAGCACACTCTATTATACCAGTGCATACCTTACCATTGTATCTGTGTGACAGCACACTGTATTATACTAGTGCATACCTTACCATTGTATCTGTGTGACAGCACACTGTATTATACCAGTGCATACCTTCCCACTGTATTAGTGTGACAGCACACTCTATTATACCAGTGCATACCTTTGAGCTGTATCTGTGATTGAACGTACTATACCATAGCTCTCTTTGTGGGTGACACTGCATACCGCCCACAGAGAGACAGGGACAGTTAGCTAGGTTGTTCTTTATTGCTGAAACCACCCCAAAACAACAGACCTTTGAGGGCTCATATTCTATTCTATAGGCTGCCTTGGATAGCTAGAGATTTGTGCTAGGCTGGCTAGGAAGCAAGGGATGGGTTCTAAGCTGGCTGAGGAGCTGGGGATGGGTACAAGGCTGGTTGAGTAGCTGGTGATGGGGGCTAGGCTGGCTGGGGAGCGTGTCTGGATAGAAATATAAACTTTGGACTCCCCATTCGGCCTAGCACCCATCCCAGGTCAGCCTAGAACCCATCAGTTGGTTAAAGGCCGCTAAAGCAATGTAAGAATAGTTACAATACGTAAAGTAATCAAACGGCGAATGGTAGTACCATTCGCCGTTTGATTACATTACGTATCGTAATTGTTCCTATATTGGTTGGCTTAGTGGCCTTTGACAAGTTTTTAAACAATAATAAGGCATACTGCATTAGAGTTGGACAAGCCCCTGAGTGTGGTGGTACAGTGTATGGCCTACATTTATAGCTCTAGGCCCTGCATATCACACTCGCCCCAGGCCTCACTTACTCTAAGGCCGCCTCTGCTGTTATTGATATGTGTGTGGGTTACACACAGCGGCCGCTACCAAACATAATAATATTTTTTCTGGTGCGTGTACATGCCTGCCTAATTTTTCTGGCTGCACTGTGGCTGCTACAACAAAACAAAAGGCATGTACGTGTCAATTCCCCTTCGTGATCGTTACCTTACCGCAGTGAAGGGGCTTGCATATCACAATGAAGCAATGACCTATATGAGTGTGTTGGGGGGCACACCCAAGATAATAAAGTCGTTGCGTCATTATGGACAGACCAAATTCGATCAGCTGGACAGTCACTGTTGTTCTGTCATTGAGCTACCTCAGCCCGACCATATGGGCTGGAAAACTGCCATTGCCTGCACTGTCGCCATCATGCGCACCAGCACGGCCATCACTACACAAACAGCTGTTTGCGGTGCATTACACAGTGAGTTTGGTCTGTCAGTGTGAAGCAGTACACTAATTACACTACCTGATCCATGTATACACACGCAAGATTCTTTCAAGCACTTTATTGCCTCCAATTTAGGAATGTAATGTGATTTCTGACCTTTAGGGATAATAACCCTGCTCTGCGTCAAATCCGTAATTTTCCCAGGGACTTTTGGCATGTATCCCACTCCGCCATGCCCCTCTCTAGGTGTTAGACCCCTTGAAACATCTTTTCCATCACTTTTGAGGCCAGAAACAGCGTTTGAGGTTTTTAAAGTTTGCCTGTCCATTGAAGTCTATTGCGGTTCGTCGAGTTCACCGGTTCGCAGAGTTTTGCGGAGGTTCGCGTCCGCGGTGCGCGAACCCAAAATCTGAGGTTAAAGCCATCTCTATTGCTGTGCCACTGCTAGCTATAAAAAATTACAACATACCCGATACTTCTAAGCTACAGTAATGAAATGTACCTTTTCACCCTCCGCTGATTACAGTAAAGTTTGCATCTTAGCAGCCTCTGTTACTTCACACTGCCTACTACCGCTTGAATTGTTTCAGTAGCTGTCCATGCCCCCTTCTTGTACCATGCATTGAGTGCACACATGCATACACACAATGATATAATCCCAAGAGGCACACTCTGAAGCTGTCAGGCACTTCCACCAAAAATCTGAGCACAAACAGGGGCTGTGGGAGTGGTATAAGGGGGCGGGCAAGAAGGAAGGCGGAGATGGACCTACAGCTCCAACGCTCTCTGAGGCATTGGTACCACAGGTAAGTATTTATTAGTATAGCATTAGGTATTAGTATAGTATTAGGTCAGTATGGGCTTTTCTCCAGGTTGTATGCATTTCACCTATCAACATCCAACTTATTTGCTAACAAGGCAAGCAAGCAAAATGATTACAGGTGTTCTTTCATTTCTAAGCTGCAAAAAGAAACCAAACGATAATCATGCACTTATGTAAGGCTGTGCATGTGTTGAACTATACTCACACAAGAACGGTGATATAAATATACCATGGGGGTTAGAGCATATTGACATACACTCTTGACATTGCCAAGTTACACCTCTGTACAGACACACAGACATACACACACATAGATATCAGCTTTACAAAGCATACCAGGCACCTAGTGCAAAGGACAGGTAAACAATTGATTTAGCGTAGGCAGAATCGAGCACACAACAATATCTGACCACTAGAGGGCACCATCTATGTGCATATCCATGGTAATGATGAAAAATGGATGCTTGCTATCAAATTTAGGCATATTCAGCATTTTCTAAAGAAATGTAAACTCAACAGAGAAGAAAACAGTAATTGAGAGCTACAAACAAATGGCAAGTTTATTCATTTAAACGTGCAAAATACTATGTTAGTTTCATTAAACAAAACGTGGTCGGAAAGATTTTTTTCACTGAGCTTATTGTAGTACCTAGCAGCAACGGTGATCAATTCATCTTAACAACAAGTTTCAGCTACAAAAAGATATTTTTTTTTAACAACTGCTTAGGTCAGGCGTGTCAAACTCAAATACAACGTGGGCCGAAATTTCACACTGGGACCTAGCCGCAGGCCAACCTCAATGTCTACTGGCCACCTCTCTCCCTTATAAAGTTCCCAGGTGTCTAATGGCCCCCTCCAACCCCTATACAGTCCCCTGGTGTCTAGTGGTCCTCCCTCCCCTAGACAGTTCCCTGTTGTCTAGAGCCCCCCACCATCTTCTATACAGTTCCTTGGTGTTCTTTGGTGTTTTAGGGTTTCACCTCCACTATAGCTTTCCTGGTGGTCTAGTGTGGGCCAAACATAATGGAAAGTGGGGAAACAACTTGAGGCCCAAGTTTAATGGCTCTGACGGCCATGGGCTGGTGTTTCACATGTATGGCTTAGGTATACAAGTTAACATTCAGTATATGCAAACAGGAGAACAAATAGTATAACTGGGAGCACACTTTTCTGTCAGTTTTCTGTGCACGTTTTTCTGCATGTTTTTTTTGCACACCATGTGTGTCCATATGTGGGAAAACGCAGGCTTTTTTTCACAGAAGATAATGAATTGATACAGAAAATGCTCGCAGTGATTTACTGCCATCAGGTTTTTGGGGGTTTTTTTGCACAGGAAAACGCATATATGTGTGCACTAACCCAATGATTAACATTGGTTCTCAGTTTTCCTGTGAGAAAACGCACACAAAAACAGATAAGTGTGTTCCCTAAAACTGACGTAGCAAACTGATAGAAAACTGATAGTCAAGTGTGTGTCAAGCCTGAAGAAGAAACTTAAAGTTTTGAAAGCTTGAAAGAAATGTACAATTTATCATGGACAGTATTAAAAGGAACCTGAAGCGAGAGGGATATACAGGCTGCGATATGTATTTTCTTTTAAGCAATACCAGTTGCTTGACTGTCCTGCTGATCATTCTAGAATCAGTAGTGTCTGACTTGAAACAAGCATGTAGCTTTTTTTTTGCCAGATTTTTGTCAGAAAGATGCTTGTTCAGGGTCTATGGCTTAAAGTATTAAAGTGTACCAGAGCTTTTCTAAATAAAACATTTTATACATACCTGGGTCTTCCTCCAGCCCCATACGCACGGATCGCTCCCACGCTGCCGCACTCAGTCTTCTCGCAACTCCAATACCAAGTCCCCGCACTTCTGTCAGTCGGAGCCAGTCTGACGTAAGTGAAGTGTGCTGTTTGCATACGTAGAGGGCACACTTCTCCTGCGTAGACTGGCCCCCGACTGGCTGAAGTGACGTGTCCCGGTATCGGAACTGCGGGAAGACTGAGGATGGTGGCGTGGGAGCGATCCGTGCGTATGGGGCTAGAGGGAGCCCCAGGTATGTATAAAATGTTTTATTTAGAACAGCTCTGGTTTCTTTTAAGGTCCATACCCACAACACAATTTTTTAGGTGACGTTTTTGCGACAAACGTTCGCTTGCACGATATCGTGCAACATCTTTTAACGAAATTCGTTTAACTCAATCCATCTGGCAGTGGGTACTTAGCTTTCCAGGCAGAGGATCAGCAGGACAGCCAGGCTATTAGTAAAATTTAAAAGTATGTTCTGATAAAGGACAACTGAAGTGAGAGGGATATGGAGGCTGCCATATTTATTTTCTTTTATACAATACCAGTTGACTGACTTTCCTGCTGAACTTCTGCCTGTTATACTTTTAGCCATAGCCCCTGAACAAGCATGCAGCAGATCTGGTGTATCTGATTTTTTTGTCAAATCTGACGAGATTAGCTGCATGCTTGTTTCTGGTGTGATTTAGATGACTGAAGCCAAATAGAACAGCAGGGTTGCCAGGCAACTGGTATTGTTTAACAGGGAATAAATATGGCAGCCTCCATATTCTTCTTGTTCTTGCTTCAGGTTCCCTTTAAATGCACATATCATTCTGTGCCTGAGCTGGATATCTTGTTTATAAATACTACAGTGTGACATGGAGAGTTACTCACATGTCAGGAGAGTCCTCTTTGCTGATGTATTCCTCTAGGATACTGGTGTCAATTGCTGTTTCCAGAGGTCCAGTAATGTCATGCCCTGTACAAAAAAAAGAGAGATGTAAAGGAGTCAGATGTGTGCATATACAAAACATATAGCTTGTGCTGACTGAATAATGCTACAGACTAAAGGTGGCCATTAACAGTACAATTTTCCCTAAAGGCATTCTGTCAATCAGATTTGCGGAGGTAATTATCGATTGTTCCCATAAACGGTTAGCTTTTACATAAGGTCTCAAAAGAACTGCGGACATCTGTGCTGGATTGTGCATGATCAAAGTACCACAAATGTCCTTTTCATTACAAGTTATTGACAGGAAATTATGTCAGTAATGATCGGAAGTTAAAGAGAATCTGTAATAAACAAAAAGTGCCCCTAGGGGGTACTTACCTTGGGAGGGGGAAGCCTCTGAAGCGTTCCCCTGTGTAGCCTTGATAAAGCGCTGACTCAGTGCGAAAAGATGCACGTGGGCGCAGTAGCATCTGCAGCAGTCAGCAATATTCGCCTTAGGGATCCGGCACAGGTGCACTACCAGCTCCTATACAATACATTAGAATGGAAACACTCCCAAAATGCTGCATGTCCTGCGACTGTGATTTGCCTAACCACAATCTCTCTAGTGAAAACTGTCCCATCTATTTACATTGGCAGAGCATTTAGGGAATTGGGTCCCGGCAATAGAAGCTTGATCGAGGAGGAGCACTCTTGGGACACCAGATGTGCTGTAGTGCAGACTTTAAAGAGACACAGAAGCAGAATAAAATTATGATATAATGAATTGGTTGTGTAGTACAGCTAGGAAATAAACCATTAGGAGCAGAGTCATTAAATCTAATATTGTTTCCAGTACAGGAAGAGTTAAGAAACAGTTATCTATGCAAAAGAGCCATTGTGCTCCACCACTTTCAAAGCCGCAGAGAGCTATGGCTTCTGAAGCTTATTATCTCAAGTGTCTGGCACTGTATTTTTTTTTCCTTCAGAGAACAGGTAAAAAGTTCACTAGCCTGCTCTGTAAAATCATTTAGAATGCTGAGTAGTGTGTAAACTGCAAATATTAGAAAATGTTATAAAAAAAAACTAACTGGAAATAAAAGTATGATAATATTTTCTTTGCTACTAATGTTCTAGTAATTGTTCGTACTACACAACCAATTCATTATATAATTTTTATTTCGCTTCAGTGTCTCTTTAACTGGGGGTGACAGCGGCACAACGGAGGGGAACCGCAGAACACTGAGGGAACTAAAAGACTTGAGGAAGCCCTAGGTAACTAAAAGTTTTTCTTTAACCACCTTAACTCCCCCTTCCTAGTAATTTCCTAGCAAGTGCAGCCAATTGCAGATAATACCACCATGAAGTGTGGTCAGTATAATGATTACCTTACCCCTAATAAGTGTGTGGTGTGTGTCTAGTGTAATGATTACCCTCAATTCCCGAATCGAGATCCATATAATAATATAACTCCTCCAACCCCCCCCCCCCCCCCCCCCAGTATTTGTTGCTAGTATAATAATCAATAATCCCAGCATCTCCTAACCCCCTCCAACAAAGTGTGGTGAGTGTATAGATAAACCCACCACCCCCAAGCCACCACTAGCTTGGCTAGTATAGCAATACTACCCCCCACACCAACGTGGTGAGTGTTATACTCATCACAGGGGCTGTTGTGTTGCATGCCTGTCTCTCCCATCCAGACTTGCAGAGATGTGCAGCAGAAGATTCATACCTGCTCTACCAGTGCTGCTGTAATATCAGTTAATGCTCTCTCCTCTGATAATGCTTCTTTTATATGTATATGTAAGAAATCAACTCCAAACTCTGTAATTGCACACCAGTGAAATCAATTGAATCAATGTCCCCTTGCCCGCGGGTTCAGTCCTTGCATCGCTCGGACAGCATTTTATTCTACCTCTACGTCCACTTGGATAGTGGTCATTGCAAACCAGGCCCCTCAGCCGGTCGCATTGCTCACTGGGCTTCTGGGTGGGAACTTGTGTTACGCATGCGCGGTAGCACTACGAGATGGTTTGCACAAAATGACACTACAATGGATCCTCTCGTCATCCCTTCAATGCAGCCTGTGGCAATGACTCCCTATAGACTCCCAAATGCATGTTACGTGGCATCAGGAGCCCATGAAGGAACTCTGCCACATATGCTGACAAGCTGCATTGAAGGGAGGATGAGAGGATTTGGCACTGCTGGTGCAGGTATGGATCTTCTGCTGAGCATCTCTGCATGTTCAGATGGGAGGGGGAGAGATAGAAGGAAGTTCCCCCCACTCGCTATCACATGGGGTGTGGGGGCTACAGTTACACCACTGCAGTCTGCACCAGTTATGTTCTATCCAGACTATGTTCTCTTCTGGATTTATGGGACTCTCTACATGAGCAACTGTCTACAACATATTCCAAAACGGGGAAGAAAAGCTGCCTGATTGCTGACTTTCCTTAGTGTTCCAGGCCCCCTCTTCCTTCTGCTCTTTTGCTGTGTTTTTCACTCTGTTGTTGATACTATGTGATGTGTTTTATCTATCTCCTGTGGGTGGGATGTTTATAGCTCTGCAGGGCGTATGCCAACCTTGGATACCACTCAATCCTCAAAACACATGGCATCTCCCCCACAACATCTCCCCCACAAGACAGAGGAAAATGTCAATCTCAGTCCCCCAACACAATGTGGGAGCAGGAGGGAGCCGTCTAGGAGGCATGGAGACTGAGGCATGACCCGTATCATACCCATAAAGGAAACTCTGCTCCTTCCGCGTCACTCAAAGGAAGTAATATACGTGACTCACAGCAAACATTACAGTATTGTGTGCTTCTATTTCCCTACCTTACACATACCATTCATACAAGCGCTGAAGACAAGCCTTGCACAACTTGAACTAAGCAACCTTTTGGTCTGTAAGGGGAGTTGCTGAAACTAATAACAGAACACTGACTGAAAAATATGACAGAGAATGCACAAGGTGTATATTCAGGCCATATATCCCAGGCATATCCCTTTTAGAGGACAGTCCACTTAATTGTTGATCCGTGAATTGTTAGGGTCAGTACACGGGCGTTCAGGGGACGTCTTGCTTAGTCAATGCTAAACGCTTTTCTGCAAACAACCAAAGTAGAGTTTGGCATCAGTTCCTCACGTTCGGTCCCCACGTCACATTTTGAGCCCCTAGGGGGACATGGAAGTACTGAACATAGCCGATCTTGGACGCTACATGTAGCATCCAGGACACAATGAGATGATGGGATCTAGTGCTACATTTAAAGAAATGACGGGAAAAGCCAGTACCATCGTTTAAAAAGCGCTGTCCATTTATTTGATTGGACAGGGTTTGAGCAACTATCGTTGCAAGTGCCATAATTAACCCTCGAGTGAACCGAGCCAGAGTCTGATGAGAAAAAGTGTGATCAGACGGTGACAGTCACCCTCTCAGTCATACTTTGCACATTCATTTTCCAGTGTTCAGGATGTCAATCTAGACAAGACAAGACACAGCACATTTATATTGTGCTTTTCTCCTGGCAGACTGAAAGTGCCAGCGTGCAGCCACTAGGGCGCGCACAGTAGGCAGTAGCAGTGTTAGGGAGTCTTGCCCACTGATAGGTGCAGGCTTTCTGAACAGGAAACTCCACCAAGCAGCACTCCACCGAGCTAAAGATCCAGCACAGGACTAGCCCTAGCCATAGGTCTAACCCAGCCCTGCATGGGAGTTATGGAAACTGCATCGCGGAAGCCATGCATCGACCTCAGCCACTTTGGGTACCAAGCAGCTCTGCAGCGGACAAAGCCAGCCAGTGGGACAAAAACGGACACCAACCGACCAGGTTGTGCCGCAATCCTAGGGGGACTCTTTATCACTGTCCTTTTCACTGTCTTTTTCACTTTCTCTCTTTCTATTTCCTCTCCTCTCTCTGTCTCTCTCCTTGGGTTAGACTGGGGGGCATCTGATTCAAAGTATCGCTGCAAAGCGTTTTGAGTGCCTTGGACGGCAGCGGATTACCCCCCTGGTCCTTTCCCCAGGGTTCCTCTTTTATGTATGCATCTCTCTATGCTTTATTTCTATGCCTGTGTTTTCACTGTTCCTACTGTATGTATCTACTGTATATGCCTGTATATGCTGTATGTATCTACTACTGTATGTACCACCACCGACCCTGTTGTGCCAAAACCAATTCCGGGTACGACTCACATTGTACTTGGCGAAATAAATTCTGATTCTGATTCTGAACAGGAAGAGTCGAGAATTGAACCCTGTTCTCCTGGGTCCCATGACACTATCCAGCCACTAATCTAAGTACCAGCCAACTGAGAGGAAAACACAAGGAATCAAGCGCAAGAGATTTGGGTGCAGCCGTTCCTACCATAGACCGTAACAGGAATTACAGCTATAGCAGTGCACAGTGAGTAACTTCGGCGCCGTCAGAAGACAAAGCTGAAGTTGCTTTTAAAACACTGTTATTCAGCCACCAGCAAAGCTGAAAGCCGAATTACATCATTCCTCACCATCCACGTGGACCTGGAGAAGGAATAGTAATTAATGCCGCCGGGACTTGTGCAGCAGCAGGATATGCCATATATCGGCTGTATCCTGCGCTCAAGTCTCCCGGCGGCGATTTCTCTTGTATGCACTGAGAGGGGCATCTCGGACAAGATTAGCTGAAGTGAGAACCCTTGCCTATACACACACACAGGTGTTTTCCAGTTTAACCATTTAAGCCGCCTGGACGTGATTGTCACGCCCAAGTGGCTGCTGCTGTGCTTCTACGCGCTCCCGAGCGCGATCGTGCGCACGCCGGCGCGCCCCTGTGAGGCCCCCCAGTAGCCCGGAGATCAATGAATGGGAACATAGTTCCCTTTCATTGATCTAAGTCCCTGGCAATAAAACTGACGGCTTCTTATCAGAGGCCGCGGCCTTTCTGACAAGTTTCCCATCCTCCATATGCTTCTTGGAAGCGAGAACTTCGCTTCCAGGCCTGAAAAAAAAAATCTCACTGTGGCCATCTTGTGGCCAAATACTTCATCTACTTACATTTTTTTAATAAAATAATCCCACATTATTACATTTAAAAGTAACTGTTTACCTCCTACACCAAAAATTACCCAAATAACATTTTTTTATGGAAATTTTTTTTTACAATAATTAAAAACAAAAACAAATAGTTACCTAGGGGTCTGAACTTTTTTTTAATATGCATGTGAAGAGGGTATATTGCGAACATTTTTTAAATTATAAGCTTGTAAATAGTGATGGACGCAAAACTGAAAAAATGCACCTTTATTTCAAACTAAAATATTGGTGCCTTACATTGTGATAGGGACATAATTTAAATGGTGTAATAACCGAGACAAATGGGCAAATAAAATACATAGGTTTTAATTACGGTAGCATGTATTATTTTAAAGATATAATGGCCGAAAACTGAGAAATAATGAATTTTTTCATTTTTTTCTTAATATTCCTGTTAAATTGCATTTAGAAAAAATAATTCTTAGCAAAATGTACCACCCAAAGAAAGCCTAATTGGTGGCAGAAAAAACAAGATATAGATCAATTCGTTGTGATAATTAGTGATAAAGTTATTGGCAAATAAATGGGAAGTGAAAATTGCTCAGATGCATGAGGGGAAAAATACCCGGGGGCTGAAATGGTTTATAATGACCCGCACACCAGTTCAGCAATGTAGCTGTGTAATGTCTGCAACTTAGATTGGTCTTTCACAAAGGGTTAATAACCACTGATCCCTCCTTTCATTCAGAATTTCCCATAAAGCACAGTCACAGATGCTGAGAGTTATCATTGTATAATAAAAGAATATATGGGTGTATTCACTGATATGATGATTACTTCTCCCAATTAGGGAGTGCTATTTAAAGATTGCCTCATGTCCATGGGACAATAGACAATAAAACTTGAAAACCCAGTTCCAATATTCTTTTTTCTAACTGTACCCTCTCTCTTCCTTAAAGTGAACCTTAAGACTAAAAATCTACTCAGCAGCACTGAAAAGGCTTGATGTTTCTTTAACAGTTTCACAGCATCAGAACTTTGTTTTTCTTATAGAAGTCTCATTTTTAGCTGCATTTTTAGCTAAGCTCTGCCCCATCAAAGAAAACTGCCCAGGCTTTTTTCCCCTGATTCTGTGCAAAGCATGATGGGATTTCCTATGTTGTTGTTCTCGTTGCCTAGCAACTGGGAGGGGTGATCAGGACTCAGGACAGTTGGAACTGTGTCTCATGCTCCCTGTCACCTTCTTTCAACCAAAAAGATGGCTGCCCTCATGAAATCACAAACCTTTGCCTGTTCTTTTAAAACAGGATGGGTAAGAGATTATATTACCTATCTATTTTAATTAACATAACTAATGTAACTTAATGACAGTATGTTTGTTTAGGCTGAAGTTCCTTTTTAACTGCACACTTTGCAAACCATGCCCCTCACCCCCACAACTACCACCATTGTGACATGGCCCCACCATTCATGTAACTGAAGCAACTCTAATTTCAACAATTAAATGGTCTTCCCAAATTACTCTTTATTAGTAGTAAATATGTAGCCTCCTCAACCCCCTCCATAACTAACTTCTTTGCGTGGGCTACTCGGCGGCTGGGCACCAGTGTAGCTATTACATATTCCCAGCATCACTCTGTCTATATACCAATTCCTGGGGCTAGAGCTATATGAATAGGAGTTTACATATAGATCCACCTCCATGTAGAGTGGTAGGATTGTACTAAAAGTTGTTTGGGGGTCCATTTAAACAGTGACATTTCTACCCTATGTGGAAATAGACTTTAATACTTAATTTAGATTAATTGATGATTTAATGCTGATCAATTTACTTGAATCATATTGAAAAAATATAATTGGCTCAGTTACAAAAATATATGGAAAGTTGTAAATGAGCAACAAAAAAAATATAAAACTGATTGATAGATAAGAATTTGTTTAATCCATAACAGATTCATCATTTTTCATCGTTTTGATCATTTTCTTTTTCTGTTTCTATTGATAACTTACAACTTCCTAAAATGAAAAATACGGGTAGAGTAAAAAACAAAATGTATTGCTTAAAGGGGAACTTCAGCCTAAACAAACATACTGTCATTAAGTTACATTAGTTATGTTAATTAGAATAGATAGGTAATATAATCTCTTACCCACCCCGTTTTAAAAGAACAGGCAAATGTTTGTGATTCATGGGGGCTGCCATCTTTGTCATGGGGGCAGCCATCTTTTTGGTTGAAAGGAGGTGACAGGGAGCAGGAGACACAGTTCCAACTGTCCTGTGTCCTGATCACCCCTCCCAGCAGCACACGCTAGGCTTCAAATGTCAAATTCAAAATGTAAAAAAAATAAAAAATTGCACCAAAACAGCAGAACGAGAACAACAACATCAGAAATCCCATCATGCTTTGCACAGCATTAGGGGAAAAATGCCCGGGCAGTTTTTTTCTGTGCAGCTAAAAATGAGGCTTGTATAAGAGAAAAAAAGTTCTGATGCTGTGAAACAGTTAAAGAAACACCAGGCCTTTCCAGTGCTGCTGAGTCAATTTTTAGTCTGGAGGTTCACTTTAAAGGTGGTGCAGTCCATGGGTTAATTTGTCAAAATTAAAATTTGTTTTTCATTCAGATAAAATTGATGAAATTATCAATTGATCATCTTCAATTGATCATCTTACTTTGATCAATGCTGTACAACGTTGTAGCACTAATTCAAGGAACAGGTATTTGGTTGGGTTGGAAAATATCCTATATTTTCTATGAAGATATGATCAGTTTATTATTCCTCATACATTCGATTAATGTATTCTTCTCTCATCTATTAATTATTCTTTACATTTGTGTATAGCATACCACACACAAAAAAATGAAATGTTTGTTCACTCTACGTCATTATAAATCTTCAGACATAAATGTTATTACATCCAGACAGAACAAAGTACATCCAACATTTCGAGACAACCCAGCGTCTCTATATCAAAGTAATCTGCTCACCGACAGTGTTCAGCAGGCAGTAGGCAACAGGGTAATCAGTGCTATCAGCGCATAGTCCTCAGTCCAGGAGATGAATGGGGAGAAACACCTCTGATCACTCGCAGATACGATGTAAACACACACAATTTGCATTTGATCTTCATTTTTTTAACAGTTGAAATTTTATTTTTGTTTTACGCAAAGTACAACAGATAAATCAGAGTAGTACAGATATGCAGAGCTATAAATCTTATTTTATGTGAAGCAAACAGTATCAACAGATCCTCATATTACAAGCTTGTGATTGCATCAATGATAACAATACACTATTGCTATAAACATACAGTCGGGGCCGGGCTGGGGCAGAAGCGAGAGAGGCTCCAGCCTAAGGGCACAGTGTAGGAGGGGACGCACAACTCACTCAGCTATCATTCCCCTTTTGTATTTGAAGAAGAGGTAAATAAGAAAAGGGGATACATGGCAGTGACTGCAAGCCAGATAACTAGAGATTAAGGAGTGGTTGGGGGCCACTGTCACTTTGTCACTTCCTGTCCCTAAAATCTTCATGGACCTTCATGGTGGCTTATGCGGCTCATGGGAAAGGAAATAAACAACTGTTGTTTCTGTTAAAGAGATTTAACCTAGACTTTCACTAAGCCTAACCAATGATAGGAATGATCAGAATATTCTCCAAACATGCAACGCTCCATCAGAGCCGGCCCGAGGCAGCGGCAAGAGGCTCCAGCATCAGGGCTCAGTGAAGGAGAGGGCACACAACTCACTTAGCTGTCATTCCCCTATTGTGCTTGAAGCAGAGGGAAATAAGAAAAGGGGATACATAGCAGTGATTGCAAGCCAGATAACTAGAGATTACGGTGTTGGTGGCCCTGGGGCGCCTCTTAGTCTAATAGCAATCAGTGTGTGACGGCTGGGGTGGGAGTGATGGAGGGACGCACTTTGGTGCCTCAGCCTTGGGTGCTGGAGGACCTTGTCCCGGCTCTGCATACAGTATATTATTTAGCTTCCATGCCTGGCCATTTTGCATCACTTCTTTATATTGTATCGCTCCAGAAGGAAAGGAAAGGAAAAGAAAAAGAAAGAGAGAAAGTTAGTCCTAGATCTCTCCCCCACCCCCCAGACACAAGCATTCGAGTCCCTTCAGCATTAGACTTAATCAAGTATGGGTATAAAGTTAAGACTTGTAGAGTCCATTTCCTTTCCTCCCATATCCCCCAAATGTTGTTATACTTCTAAGGGCATATTCTATTTAGATAGGTTGTTTTATATATGAGTAACATTGTATTAATCAAGCTTGCCCATGTACCCAGTGTGGGAATGGAGGCCTTTCTCCAAAATCTCAGAATCTCCTTTCAGGCCTGAAAACTCAAGACTCGGGCTAGTATTTGTTTGCGTTTGCATTAGATTTTCATTTAAGCTGAAATAATTATAATCAGTATTTGCATCTCATTGACCAACTTTATTTAGGATATTTTGACAAGACTAATCATCTGGGAGTGTAAAAATAAACATGTCCACAGGTCTGAAGTGCTCATTATTACCGCTAACCCAGCCCTCGTCCAGCATTCACTGCAGAGCTGCATCAGACACAGGAATGGATTCTATGTGGCTACCAATATGTTTTAACAAATAGAGCCAGTCACACATACCGTATATAACATTGTACCTGTCCGTATCTTTACTGAGCAAATTATTAAAGCTATCAGGGCCATTTATGGGGAAAGTATGCCAGCGTCTAGAATAATGACTTCCTGAAAGGAGAGTGATTGGAGTCAGGTATTCCAATCAATGAGTCAGGTGTTTTAATCAATTTAGGTGTGAGCTTGACCCGTCTCGCAGTAAGGAAAACAGTAAGGAAAACACTTATTTTGGT
This sequence comes from Hyperolius riggenbachi, assembly GCF_040937935.1. Classification (NCBI taxonomy): domain Eukaryota; kingdom Metazoa; phylum Chordata; class Amphibia; order Anura; family Hyperoliidae; genus Hyperolius; species Hyperolius riggenbachi. The sequence goes on from NC_090656.1 coordinate 88,149,090, forward strand.
TATCTGCTCTGGATAGCAGAAGTCTGATAAAGAGCAGTTCCTACAAAAAAAAGGTAGTTCAGAGGAGCTCAAAAAAGAACTGTTGACACTCATAAAAAGAGAGGGAGTTACACAAGCGTTATGTAACACCTGGGTGTAAAGGGTTTTCCAGTCACTGATGAGACTGTACAATACAAATGTTCGGATTATATTATTATTATATTTAATATTTAGTGTCCCTTTTTCAGAGTAGGAGTACCTCTTTCTTGCTTATATGTTGCTATGACAGAAGTGATGTACACATATTCACAAAATACATGTATTTCTCAAGTTAAGAATGTGTCCATGTGACCCTGGAGGTCCACGTATACTCTAGAGGTGTATACATCCAGATACAGTATTAAGTATGCTCCTCCCTCTGTTATCATATAATTACACCAATAAATTTGAAATAAGGGTTTTATTCATGTACAAAATTCTTCAAGTTTATACAGATCGAGAGATAAAATGTAGCTTCACATACAGAGTCCCAAACAATGGCCTAAACACGTGCCTAGCTGCTTTCTCAGAGGCACACAAATTAAGGTATATAGTCAGTTCCTTGAAGCGTAAACAGACTGTTGTTATTAATCTGTGATGCTGATAGTAACAGCACTCCATGCTAAGAGCGTCCCTCCTCAGTGGTGAGGTGCGGACGCCCTCGTGTGCCTCTGAGGAAGTGGTTTGTTTACCGCAAAACATGTCAGGCCGTTGTTTTGAGACTCTGTATGTAATGCTCCATGTTATACCTGGATCTGTATGAAATGTAAGAATTTTGTGATGTTTTGGGACTAGCAAACTAGCACTGGCTCCATTTAAAACCCCAATTTTAAAACTATTGGTGCAATTATACTCTAAAGGGGTTAGTCTGGGTTTCCTGGTAGAAGACACTCCATATATAAACTATTACAGTACAATGCTATACGGACTATAATGGCCTTGTTTACTAACGCTTTGTTAGGGCCAGAGCCCACTAAAGCAGTTGTGTCCGCTTCTGTCTGCTTTTCAGCATCTGTCATTGATGTGTTGCTGAAAAGTGGACACAACTACGTTAGTGGGCTAATGCCCTTAGAAACCAATTAGAGGTCCTTGTACAAGACCATGTACAGCCAGCAGTCACCTTTTTTTACTGACCTGAAGAAGTGGTCTGCGTCCCATGAAACCGTTGTCCAGATTTGTGTGCTTTTGAACTTTATTTCCAGCATTATTGGGTTGTTCTTTCAGAGAGGTATGTCAACTCCTACCTCTTCCTTTTAGGCCTGGAACCCACTGCAAAACGCTATCGCTAATCGCAAGCGCTAGCATTTTGTATGAGCAGTTTGTCAGCGGTTTCATGAGCGTTTTAGGAAGTGATTTTACAAAGTGTATCAATTAGCCAGCGATTGTGTAGCCATTAGCGATTAGCATTTTAAAGTCTGATTGGTCCTTTCAATTAACTTTAATTTTGTTACAGTGTGTGGTAAGGTTAAAACGCTAGCAAAATCGCTCTATGCAGGTTTTAATGAGCGATTAAGCCAGCTTTTATATACTTTACATTGAAGCGCTAATGCTCCCAAAATGCTGCATGTCCTGAATTTGCGATTTATGGAATCGCAAACGCTCCAGTGGAAGTTGCCCCATCCATTAACATCAGCTGAGCGTTTTGGCAAAACGCTAGCGTTTTGAACCGCTCCAGAAATGCTCACAAAACCGCTCTTGTGGGTTCCAGCCCTTAGACTGTTTTTAAGCCTTTTATCCCTTTTTTGGCACCTTCATCTAACTGTTTTGGTCCCCTCCGTTGGGAAGGTAATTTTTATGTGTGTTCTTTCTTGCATAAAATCACTTTGTGTGGCCACCGGTCCGCTGCCACTGAATATCGTATACCCGAGCGAACTGTCCTGCAGGTACTTTCAGAGGTTGCCAATTGTGCAACTGGGTTTGTGAGTACCCTTATCACATTACTATCTCATTCCATGAATACTAATTTACTACACAATGGCCCATATGCAATTAACTTTCTCTCCAGAGTTTTCTCCTAGGAAATAATTCCTCATCTTTTCTATAAAATCACTTTTAAGCGCTTTGCAATCCTACGGTAGGAGAAAATTTAAGACAAAAAGTTAATTGGATATGAACCAAATGAGGCTCCTTTTCTACCCTTGTGTCTCTCTCTTCAGAAGGTTGAAGCATCCACGAGGACCTTTGCCTCTCCCAATGTTCGCTAGCAACCAACTAACTTTGCTATTGGTGATTAGCGAATTGAATCAAGGAACTTTGTGGATCTAGGGATTGTTGTGGTGATTCATCGCTTGATGTCCGCTGTCTGGCTCTTGGAGGATATCTCATGGACCGCTTTCCTACATGGAAATTGTGTATGTATGAGCCAGCTAGTACTAGTTAGAGCACTCTCTTCTGTGTTTTTTGTTATTTTAATCAATAAGATGTAATAAGAAAACGTGTGCTTGCCTGTATGTGAGATCTACTGTATATTGTATGCTGTATGTATATATTGTATACTAATTAATAGTATTTGGATATTGATTATCAGTGTAACTAATACTTTATAGCAGTAGAGGCATAATTGGAAGAAATTTGCTTATTAATTATTTGTTAGACTATTCAAACATTATACAGACCGTCTCCTGGCTGGGAACAACAATTGGGATGCTAACCCTGTAACGTGTGGATGAATATATAGACCTTTTTTCTCCATTTGAGCAACATATCATAAATATTTAGTGGTACTAATGATACACAATGCAGTGTCATCATTGCCCTACACAGACTGGACTGAAGCTGTATTGTCCCTGAGTTTCCCCTCCAAGTGCACACCTTCCAATTCCCCTTGTTAGTCTCTGGTTGCTGAGGTTGCTGAGGAATGCAGGCACTGTGCACATCACCAGACGCAGCCTTTCCTCTCTCACTGATTCTCAGCATCCACCTAAAGCCAGCTTTGCATGATTAGAAGAGGCTAATACATAGCTTGATGGTCACGGGACTCAGCCAGGGGATTAGGCAAAAAACAAAAACTTTAGACGACCAGACTAGGGGAATCACAGACTGGGAGAATCATATTACAGGACCACCAGGATTAGGTCACACTGCAGGACAGCCAAGATCAGGTCGCACAGCAGGCCTATGTTAAGCAGACAGATTCACATGCCGACCACCAACGCTGTCATGGCACCAAATTCACCAGCGCTTTACCAGAAACCCATCTATACTGCAACAGCCTTTGTGCTCAGGAAGTTGGAGTGAGTACTTGACCAATGCAGTCATTCCAATGTGTACATCTAATACTAGAGACATTGTAGTGAGCCTGAAAGATTCCAGAGGTTTCATCATTTTTCACCCCAAATAGCCAGAATTATCACTTCTGTCACTTCTTGTTTGTGGAACATCAAAATGAAAAAAGAAAACCTGTCACAATATTCAGTTACATGTGCAAGAATCATAGTATAAGAATTAGTGTGATAACAAAGATATTATTGCCATTTAATAAGCTATAGATGCAATAGCGAAATGAGAAAGAAAGATGCATCATATTTCCATAGGAGACTCGCAGGTGCTGGCAAGGAAAGATAACAACACTGTTATGAATCATAACTCCCAGTCTTTGTGCTCCAGTAGCACACAAGTCAAATAATTCCTTGTAACCTTTAGGCCCCTTTTCCATGGACGGTTGAACTGTCTGCTTATCGGGAAGTTCAGCCTCCAAACTGCCAGCCATGATTACCAGTGGCTCTGGGTGCAGGTGCAAGTTTTACATTGTGCCCCCCAGCCGATAACAATTGATACAGTGCACCAAAACCTGCCAAAGACAACCACAGTGCCAGAGGAGAAAGAAGGGGATGGGGAACAGTTTGTTAATGATTACTAGTAGGAAAAGTATCAATAGAAGCGATTATTACCAGCACAGAACCGATAAAGAGTTAATGTTGCAGTTGAGGAAGGGCCTCTCTAGCCCAAGGGCCCGGTGTGGTCACAACCTTAGCATCCCCAATTGCTACAACACCATTGACGATTGCCTTCCAACTGCAGTTACGTGCAGCACAATGGCAGCATTTGTAACACCTTGCATGTCATTTTACACATGGTGGCGTTACCTGACCGCAAAAAAGTGAATCGTCAAATCTAAACATGGGCGTGACTCTATAGGGGATCCACCGTACTTACCCCCATGCTGAGCAAGTTGCTGATAAGGGTATGGGAGCAGCTGTCAGATGGTGAATTCAGCACCTTCAGGCTCCCATGGAAAAGGAGCCTGTTTGGGGTTAATCAGTGGCGTAGCTAAGGAGCTCTGGGCCCCGATGCAAGTTTTACAATGGGGCCCCCCAAGCACTTTATACATGAATTGATACAGCGCACCAAAACCTGTCAATGGCAACTACAGAGTCAGAGGTGCAAGAAGGGGATGGGGAACAGCTTGTTAATGATTACTACTATTCAAAGCATCTATAGAAGTGATTATTATGAGCACATGTCCAATAGAGAGCAAATACTGTAGTTGACGGAGGGCCCTTCGGGGCCCCTCTGGCCCAAGGGCCCCGATGCGGTCGCAACCTCTGCAACCCCTATTGCTACGCCCCTGGGGTTAATGAACTAACCTCCATCAATATTACCATTACTACTACCACCAGTGTACCAAGCGTTAGCAAGTAGCGTGACCCACAGTACGCATTACCCATGTACCTTGCATTTTGCTATCTGTATAATGCACGGGACACTGCATTAGTAATATTGCCATGCACTGCCTGCGCAAGGCAATCTTATCGGCAGTTAGTGTATCAACCCCTAGAGTGGACATATATACATGCAAATACTTGTTAAGAAGGAAAGGCTAAAGGATACATAATTTTCTCTAAAATAGCCACTGGTGACCTCTGAAAATGCTTATTTTGGTGGTGAGCTTGCAGTATGCGTAAAGTGCACCTGAGATGGACCCAAGAAAAAAATTATGCATACTTCATCCAGCCACCTTCAGGCTAATCGGTCCCTCAATGTCCTTCTTCGCTCCCTGTTTTTTCCGCAATTCAGCCAAGTAACTCGGCCAGTCAAGGCCAGTCGCTGGCTGCACGCACTCCCCGTCATGCTCCTGCGGCCGGGAGCGTTCTGTGTCTGCGCAGTAGTACTGTCCAGGCGCAGAACTCTCCCGGCGATGGGAGCGCCGGCTGGACCGCGTATGTGCAGTACAGGCGGACTGGCTGAATTGCGGTAGACCCAGGGAGCGGAGAAGGACAGGGAGGGACCAATCAGGCTAAAGGAGGCTAGAGGAAGCTCCGGGTATGTTTAATTGTTTTCTTTAGGTCCTTCTCAGGTTTCCTTTAAAGAGAATCTGTACTCTAATATTCTTACACTAAAAAGCATACCATTCTATTCCTTATTTTCTCCTGTGCCCCTCTGTGCTGTTTCTGCCACTCTCTGCTGCAATCCTGGCTTGTAATTAACAGTTTTAGGCAGTGTTTACAAACAAACTAACCAGCTTGTGATAGGCTCACATAAACAGAGTGTGTGAGTCATACATTGTGTGCAGGGGGCCTGCAGAGGGTGTGTATCGCTTCTATCCAATCACAAGCAGCCCTGCACATTCCACACATTCAAGCCGTAGCCCAACAGACACGACAGAGGAAAGGAGATAAGATTTATTACAGAGACAGTGCAATTAGGAAAGGCTGCAGTAAGCCAGAGCACATTAGAACAGGCATAGGAACTTATAGGATAGAAGAACTAAGGCTGAAAAATTTGTTACAGAGTCTCTTTAAATAGAAGCTAAGGTGAGAGACATATGGAGGCTGCCATATTTTTTTTCCTTTTAAACAATACCAACTGCCTACCATCCTACTGTTTCCTAATCGCAGCCAGGGGCTGAACTACAAAACATGGGGCCCCCATGATTTGTAGTTATGCCCCTGGCTGCGACTAGGAAGTGATTTGCTGAGCAGACCTTCAATGCATCCAAAGACAGCTGCAAAGTAAAGAAATGGTAGGATGGAGGTGCCCAATTTATGTTCTATTTTAGTATTTTAAAATACAACATTTTTGAATAAAAACTTTTTTCCAGTTGAACTGGTGTCTATATCTTCTGAAGAGGTAAACAATTACCTCTCTTTTTACTATATATTTTTTTTATTTGCATTTGAAAATACTAAAAAAGAATGCAAATTGAGTGCCTTCACCCTACCCACTACCAGTCAGAGCTCCTTGAGGTAATAGCTTTGCAGTTTTTGTGGAGTGCACTCCTGTGCTGTATTGGTATAGAAAGTCCGTCCTAGACAGTATGAACTTTCTGTTCATATACGGGCGGCCCTGAATGATAAATCGGTTGTCAATTTAGAGCTGGCTTTTGGCAGATTGGTCTAAGGAGGAATGTATGAATGTATGGTTGGTGAAGCAGCGGGGCTGTATGAAAGTATAGCGGAATTGTTCAACTAGTGAAGCGACTGAGGTGTGTGAAAGCATACTTGTATACAAACTAGCGAAAACTCAATGTGTATTGTGATTTTAAATAAATATAATTTTATTGGTATGGTGGACAGTATTTGCTGTTAAAGGCGCAAGAGGATACTATTCTGTTACTCAGCAAATCTAGCTGCAAACAGCTTTAATCGAATATGATTGTTTCTTCCTGTGATACAATGACAGCAGCCATGTTGTTTGTAAACATTACACACAGGCAAGCTTATCTGCATCTTCAGCACTCAGCCTGTGAAAAAAACCTAACCCTCCCCTCCTCCCCTCTGCCAATGAAATCTCTGGCTAGTAATACCTCCCCCTCCTCCTGCCCAGACTGAGCTCCCATGAGCCCTTGTTACTGTCTGAAAATGTCAAGGCTCTCTGAAATGCTGTGGGTGAGACTTCTTTAGTTTATAGGGAATTAGAGTATTAAAACAAAAACAAAAAAGTATTTGGCTTGAGGAATGCCGTATAAACAATAGGAAAGGAACACAATTATGCAATGAGTAAAAGTTCATCTCGGATCCACTTTAAAGAGGAATTGTACTGAAAAAAATTTAATGAATTAAATTGCTTATTTCTTTACAATATTCATTCATAAAGTATCTAGTCAGTGATTGCCCCTTTCCTCTCCCTGATTTACCTTCTGAAATTGTTTACAGGTGGTGACATCTTTAGGCCTGTCAGGTGATGTTTGTTTACTGGGAATTCTAAAGCCAGTGCAAAATATACCTGGGGCCATATGCAATTCACTTTTTCTCCTGAGTTTTCTCCTAGGTGATATTTTTAAACTCGTGAATAAAATGCCTTTTAAGCTACCAGAAAGCAAGATAATGCTCAAAATAAATCTGATAGTACCTTTTCTCCTACTTTTTGGTACTTTTTTAGTTGAAATGTGCTGTAAAGTTATTTAACATTGAAGATAAAAAATTATCTCCTAGGAGAAAACTCAGGTGAAAAAGAGAATTGCATATGGCCCCTGGTGTCCCAGAATGCTCTGAGGGAGAGATTTCCAAATATCTAAACATCCTAGGCAGTGACATGATTGGAGGGCAAGGTTACAATTACATACCAATATACAGCAATATATAGATATAAAAAGTGTTTCTAATGCATTGCTGAAACTAGGGAAATTACGGTAAAAGTGGGTCTATTGAATATTTTACTGCATTACTACTATATGTCACTATAGTGCCTCTTTAAAACAAATAACAGTAGCCTTCTCTGATCTTTGGTTTGGCTTCAGTGAAGTCACATGGAAAAATCAGTGTACCCAGTAGGCTCATGGTGACCCAGAACCACTAGGAGAGTATAAGGGGTTCAAATAGACCAAAAGCCCTCTTATTAAAAAGCTAAATTTGTCTCAACACTGAAGGTATTTACAATAATTCAGGAATAAATCTTGAATGATTTGCATGAGCAGGGGTGCATCATGGGAGATCTTTCTTACTCACTTAAAGGATAACCAAGTTGAAATTACAGAGTGTTCTTTTACTTACTTGGGGCTTCTCTCAGCCCTTGTAGTCTTGTAGGTCCCTTACTGTCCTCCCAGTCCTCATCCTTAATCCCCTGTGCAGCCCCAGAAAATGTGCAACTTAAAACCTCTTTGATCACACTCCCGTAGGTGGGAGTGTTATGCACATGCACAGTTACAAGTCAAGATTTGCTGGCTTTGTACTGTATAAGAAACCATTGTGGGAGCTGGGTGTACAACTGGTCTGCCATGCTCAGAAGAGTCATGTTCAGTAGTTGCCGGCACCCCTACAGAGGACCTGGGGTGATCGTGGTGGAATCCAGGAAAAAGTACATCCTAGTTTAAAACTTGTACATACGTTAGATTGAACTCAGCCCAGGCGGCCGATAACAGCCACACCTTCAAGAATCTAGCATGTGTACAGCATGCCCGATACCCCTCGGCAGGGATGGTCGTAGTCAGCCAACTTCGCTACGCTGGAAATACGCGTAGTTTTACGCAATTACGCTTCGCCAAACTACGGCCCCGAAAACAAATATTCGCTTCGTAAGCATTTCGTAGAATACGCGTTAAAATACGCAATTACGCGTAGTGCAAAGCGTAGTGTATGCGGATAGATATGCCCGTATGCAAAAAATTGTACGCATTAATTTCTTTATAAATGCATTTAATGGTAACCCTTCTATGCGCACATTCCCCTTTCCAACGCGTAAATTTGTATGCATTCAATCGCATGCGGAAAATTAGACGCGACTAACGCATTCGTAGTTCACTACGCAATACACATGTTAACTATGCATAGTGGGCGTAAGCTACGTGTAGCGGTACTTCGCTACGCGTAAATTCGTAAGCGTAGTTTTGAAACTTCGCCTATGAACTACGATGCGTAGATGCGAACTACGATGCGTAAATTCGCACTGGCGTAGTTTCTGCTCATCCCTGCCCTTTGGCACATTGATGAGCAATTCTATCACTGTCGTTACCAATTCTATATTTTGTATCATTCTTTGTATTTTGTCACTAATTATGTATCTTGTATATTGGTGTACACCATTGTCTGTTATTATGTACCCCATGTTTGTCTCTTACTTTGTACAGCGTCACGGAATATGTTGGCGCTTTATAAATCAATAATAATAATCTGTCTGGCCGAGGGCATCATTCTCCCCTCTCATCCCGCTCACTCTATGACAGTCCTCCTGTGTTCGTTCTCCCCCCTTTCGTAATTGGGTGACAGCCCTCATATGTGTACGGGCTTTAGAAGCAACCTTTATGATATTTCAGTAACTATTTTAAAAGTAGTTATCCTTTAGGTATAGCATTAGGATACTGTATACTATGAACTATTTGAAGCTACTTTCTGATGTGCATTCATTCACATGTTGCCTTTTGTATTTAAATGTCTACTTGATAAGACAAAGAGGAATGTTATACTGCTATAAAAATAATTCCACTTCTCCCAAATAATGGCTTGTATAACTCCATGTTGTGTATTCTCATAGAAGGGGACCACATACAGTATATTTTACAGCCACTGGCTGTTTTGCTATGGCACTAATGGCAGATCCTGCAGGATGTCAGAGGTGGATTGGTGTATTCCAGCTAGATGTCATCTAGATGGATGGAGCTGAGTCCACACACTTGGCAGGAGCAGGACTATGAGCTTGCTGGTCTTCTCTGCCAAATCTCCACTCATCTGTTTTCATGAGAAGTGGGCAGATCTGTTTCTCTTAACTGTCAACCTTTCATTCTTTGTACACAGCCTTCTGAATGTCTTCATGGGCTGCCAGCTTAGCTATATGCAGGGGTAATAAAAACAAAGCTATGTTATTAACCTGCTCAGCCGATCAGCAGAGTGATCCACGGTGTCTGCTGCTCCACATTCATTTTTACAGATCAGTTTAATTACCCTGGCTCTGTTTCCAAACTTAAAGTGTACCCAAGGCGACATGTGACATGATGAGATAAACGTGTCTGTACTGTGCAAAACATATTCATAACCAGGCTGTTTTACTTGTTTTATTTTGGTGCCTGAAGTTAATTTGTAGGCATGGAAGTGACAGCTTCTGTCTTGTCGGGACCTTGACGGGAATATAGTAAACATCACGGATAAGCAAATTACAGCCATAAAAGTTTTCCTGGCAGAATACAACTTCTGAGAGCCGAGGAAGATAACTATACATGAACTATTGACTAACAAAACACTCAATCTACTTAGTAAATATTTAAATATAAAATAAAACCATGAAATATCTAAACAAAGTCATTTTTAGGAGTAGGAGGATAAATACAATTGTTTATCTCAGGGGTGCCCACACTTTTTTGGCTCGCGAGCTACTTTAAAATTTGCCAAGTCCAGGAGATCTACCAACATTTAAAAAGTGTTGCAGACCCCCCCCCCCCCCCGGGCATGAACAGCCCCCAGGTACAAGTGCCTCCAGTATAGGTAGCTATGTATAGGTCCCTTCAGCAAAGGTAGCTGGGTACAGGTCGCTTCACTGGGTACAGGTGCCTCTAGTATAGGTAGGTAGGGATGGGTGCCTCTAGCATAGGTAGGTAGGAATGGGTGCCTCTAGCATAGGTAGGTAGGGATGGGTGCCTCTAGCATAGGTAGGTAGGGATAGGTGCCTCTAGCATAGGTAGGTAGGGATGGGTGCCTCTAGCATAGGTAGGTAGGGATAGGTGCCTCTAGCATAGGTAGGTAGGGATAGGTGCCTCTAGCATAGGTAGGTAGGGATAGGTGCCTCTATAGGTGCCTCTAGCATCGGTAGGTAGGGATAGGTGCCTCTAGCATAGGTAGGTAGGGATAGGTGCCTCTAGCATAGGTAGGTAGGGATAGGTGCCTCTAGCATAGGTAGGTAGGGATAGGTGCCTCTAGCATAGGTAGGTAGGGATAGGTGCCTCTATAGGTGCCTCTAGCATCGGTAGGTAGGGATAGGTGCCTCTAGCATAGGTAGGTAGGGATGGGTCCCATTAGCATAGGTAGGTGGGGATGGGTCCCATTAGCATAGGTAGGTAGGGATGGGTGCCTCTAGCATAGGTAGGTGGGGATGGGTCCCTCTAGCATAGGTAGGTGGGGATGGGTCCCTTTAGCATAGGTAGGTGGGGATGGGTCCCTTTAGCATAGGTAAGTGGGGATGGGTCCCTTTAGCATAGGTAGGTGGGGATGGGTCCCTTTAGCATAGGTAGGTGGGGATGGGTCCCTTTAGCAAAGGTAGGTGGGGATGGGTCCCTTTAGCATAGGTAGGTGGGGATGGGTCCCTTTAGCATAGGTAGGTGGGGATGGGTCCCTTTAGCATAGGTGGGGATAGGTGCCATTAGCATAGGTGGGGATAGGTGCCATTCGCGTTGGTAGGATGGGTGCCATTCGCGTAGGTAGGATGGGTGCTCAAACACTTACCTCCCTCCAGCGGCGATGTCTGGTCTCCCCTCTCGGACTCGGAGCGCTCCGGCAGACAGCGTGCTTGCATGAGGCGGGCGGGCAGGCGTGCGTGCGTGCCCGGCGCCGCCTCCAGCCATGACGTCGCTTCATGGCCTCTTCAGCCGCCGCCTCCTCTCTCCTCCCCTGGTTCCTATTGGCCAGCGGCTGGCAGCAGAATTCGATGGGACAGCTGCCAGACGCAAAATGTGATGGGACGCGGCCAAGAGGCCGCGATCTACCAAATAGGCGGTCGCGATCTACCGGTAGATCGCGATCGACCTATTGAGCACCTCTCATCAGTTTATTTTCCCCTCAGGTTCACTGCTAAATACCCATCACAATACCCCGGAAGATGGATTGGGGGATATGCAGTGACTAAAGATGCAACGAATGATCGTTCCCCTAGCAATCCTTCGCAATCGCGTACTGTGGGAACAATTGACAGGTGCAAAAGGAACTTTTAATGATTGCGGTAATTAGCACAGGGGTCAGTGGGGATAGGAGCGACCGTCCACGATGAAATCCGTCATGACCATCAGTCAAAATAATCGATTGTCACGTGTAATCTGCCATCGTTGAAGATTTGAACATTGTTTAATGAAATTTCATCGAATGATGTTATGCAATATTCCACAAAGGGTCATTCATTGTTAAGGCTGGTTTCACACCATAAACCAGCGTTAGCAATGCAGTGCATCGCACCTGGCGCACCACATCGCACCGTCAAAAACAGGCCTACAGGGAACACCGCGCTATTGCACGATGTTCCCTGTCTGACCACCGTGCATTTGCCGTAAGTTCCTGCTTTAGGTATGAGGAAGTGTATTGTTTAAATATGCTTCCGCGCATACGCACCGCATTAAAAATTTACGTGTCGCCATAGACTAACATGACTTCCGGGATGACGCAGATCGCCGCAAGGTTAACGTAGTTCTTGACCTGCAGCAAAGATGTCACTTTCGCCGCGCCGTAATGTCACAGTATGAAAATCTCCATAGACTTTCCTTGCACGGCGGTGGGGTACAGTAAAAATACTGCACTTCCCCGGTGTGAATGGGCCCTAAAGATTTGTCGCAAAAAGCTTCTGGTAGATATGAGCCTTTACAGAGTGTTCTTGACTGAATTGTGGCGATTTCTCAGTAGATTTCCATACACTGCACAGCACTTTCATCTCTGCCAAGCTGGCCAACCTTGTGGAAAGTGAATCACTGGAGATCAAATCTGTTTTCTCATCCCCACTGCCGTCCATTCTACAATATACGCTCATCAGGAAGATGAGACGCACTGATAAGAGAGGGCAATTCCGAGCATCACCTGTAACCTTCCATAAACGGCAGACTGCTATCTCCTCCTGATCATGAATAATCCCAGTACAGTCACCCCTCAGATGTGGCTCATCCCACTCTCTGGGACCCCTTAACAAGAAGCAGATGTGTGAATGTGAAAGAGGAGCAGGGTCAGGCATTTTAATGAGCTGAAGAGTAGTGCTGAGATGGAAGGTGGTGCTTCCCCTGACAAAGATACTTAAAATTCTTTTGTTCCCAAGAAATGAGACATTAGACAAAAACAAGACTTGGATAGAGAGAGAGAGAGAGAGAGAGAGAGAGAGAGAGAGAGAGAGAGAGAGAGAGAGAGAGAGAGAGAGAGAGAGAGAGAGAGAGGGACAAGATTGCAATAGGAATGGTGGAAAGGTGGTTTCAAATACAGTAATTCCTGCAAAACGTCTCTAAGTCCATCTTAGGGCTTGTACACACTGCCAATGCATGTCACTCGCCAGGGATCAGGGCCTGACATCAGCATTTGAAAAGTTATAAATTATGAAAATGGTTCCACAAAAATGTTCTTCTTGCCCATAATAACCAAATAAACCATCATTTTGCAATTTAGGTATGATCATTTGTGAAGGAATTGATCCAAATGCTAAGGACATATTTGACACAAAACATAGGCCATGGCGTTCTGCAGCTGGCCCCAGGACATGGATCCCTCCCCAGTGGCTAAATAGCTACTTCGCTGGTAAAGCAGTTCGGAAAGAACGGGTGTAACCAACACTGTTATCCTGTGATATTCAAATATAGAAGGGATTTCTTTCTAAAAGCATGCTGGAGTCCAGTGTGTCTTCTGGGTGCCTCTGGTGATGACTCCCTGGTATTGTTGGTGTTCAAATTCAGGTAATTGAATTTTAGAAACCAAAATTAACCCGCCACCACACTTCAGCACCCAGACATGTGGACAGGGTCAGGGGGAGTTCCCTTATTTGTACTTCACGTTGCGCTTCACCTAACTTCATTAAATAGGGATGAGAACAAAGTTGCCTTAGCCTAATCAATATACTGGTAAAACCACGGTCTTTTTTTTTAAAGTGCGTGTGTGTGTTTGTGGGTGTGTATGTGTATGTATATATATATGTATATATATATATATATATATATATATATATATATATATATATATATATATATATATATATATATATATACCTGACCTAGAGTGAGAGAGCAGTTTTGGGTTATGGTTACATGACTAATGCTGAGGCAATCAGCAGCTCCATCTAACTCTGACCCCTCCCTTCCCGTTGGCCTTGGCATTGGCCACATGGCCATCACAAAGAGAAAAGGAATTCCAGGAATTCAAGGAAATAGGCAAGTACTTAATCATTTGCTATAGCTTTAATTAGCATGTCAGTATGTTTCTATATAGAGCAAACCTGTCCCTAAAGTACAGACATGTAGCTAAGTTAACCAGCAAAGGGAGACACAAACAGATCAAAAAGAAAACAAAACAATAGTGCCTAACACCATCAAGGGACAAATGCTGTGTAAAATCATTAATAAATAATTCTTGATAAGTTTAGCCTGTTAAACAGTTCTGGACACCAGAACAGCTGTGTGTAGTACTGGAAAAGATTGACATACCTACGCATTTTGGGGTCTGCACCCCACCTGATGAAGTAGTGTAGACACCAAAATACATGGTGACATCATTGTAACAGTGTGGCAGTAGCAGTCGGCTGGTTATGGGTGACCGAGGCGAGGCACAACCTAATTAGTGTTACAATGGCACATTTTCATGCTATCTTTATTGAAGATCAAGTACAAATGGCTCCCTGCACATACCTCTCTTATTGTCATCATTGTTTTATAAACTCTAGTCCTTGGGTGCTCCCTTATGCAAATGGAAGCCTCTAGTTCCAAATGCAACTGACCTCTCTAAATAATAGCATGGCCAGAGTTGTACAAGAGAGTAACACCCACGTCATTAGCTAGGAAACTGGTGCTCTGTCATCCTTTACAATTCTCATAACTAAAAATGTGGTGCTCTTAAAGGACAACTGAAGTGAGAGTTATATGGAGGTTGCCATATTTATTTCCTTTTAAGCAATACCAGTTGCCTGGCTGTCCTGTTGATCCTCTGTCTCTAATACATTTAGCCATAGACCCTGAACAAGCATGCAGCAGATCAGGCATTTCTGACATTATTGCCAGATCTGACAAGATTAGCTGCATGCTTGTTTCTGGTGTGATTCAGACACTACTGCAGCCAAATAGATCAACAGAATTCAAAAAGAGGCAGCACACTATTGGCTGCAAAGATGGTTGTATTTGACAACAGAAGCACTACATGTTACGGACACCCAGGTCCTTCATCAGGCGCCTGAAGAAGGACCTGCGTGTCCGTAACATGTAGTGCTTCTGTTCTCAAATACAACCATCTTTGCAGCCAATGGTGTGCTGCCTCTTTTTGAATTTTGGTGTAATCCAGGACCGAGTGAGCAATCCGGCCGAGGCTTGGCACCAGCGAATCCCAGGGTAGAGTACACCTGGGGCACTGCTTCCTTGGACTCTGTGAAAATAGATCAGCAGGGCTGCCAGACAACTGGTATTGTTTAAAAGGAAAAAAATATGGTAGCCTCCATAACACTCTCGATTCAGTTGTCCTTTAACCTTCTTGCCGGTTATCCTGAGCTCAGCTCGGGGGAGCCTGCGCAGAAGGATTTCTCCGGCGCCGCTGGGCCGATTTTCAAAATTCTTTTTTTAATGCACGCAGCTAGCACTTTGCTAGCTGCGTGCATATTCCGATCGCCGCCGCTCACCGCCGATTCGCCACTACCCGCCGCGCTGCCCCCCCCTCCAGACCCCTTGCGCAGCCTAGCCAATCAGTGCCAGGCAGCGCTGAGGGGTGGATCGGGATTCCCTCTGATGTCAGTGACGTCATCCCGCCCGGTCGCCATGGCGACCAGGGAAGCCCAGCAGGAAATCCCGTTCTGAACGGAATTTCCTGCTCACTCTGATCGCCGAAGGCGATCGGAGTGGGTAGGGGGATGCCGCTTGTCAGCGGCTATCATGTAGTGAGCCCTGGGCTCGCTACATTATTTAAAAAATAAAATTAAAAAAAAGTGCTGTGCTGCCCCCTTGCCGTCAGAATTGGGACGGCAAGGCAACTAATGTAATGGTACCTCCAATAGTCTAGATTTTATTTGGGTAATTCAGTTTGATAGTTTCAAAATGGAATGAAAGGCAGGTAAAAAAACAAAATATTTTAATTCTCCTAGTCCCCTCAAAATTAAACATTCCTTAACCACTTCCGGATTCTCGGAGCGTATATACACGCCCCTGAATCCAGAAGTGTATACCATGGAAACGGCCACTCGTATGAGCGGCCGTTCCATGTCAGTTCCCGGAGGGTGTCTCCGTGAACACCCTGCGAGCCGATCGGCGGCTCGCAGGGTAAATGTAAACACACGGGGAAGATCTTCCCCGGTGTTTACATGTATACGGCGCTGCTGCGCAGCAGCGCCGTAGAGGAGATCGGCGATCCCCGGCCTCTGATTGGCCGGGGATCACCGGCATCTGATAGGCTAAAGCCTATCCCATCAGGCGCAGGACGGATTTCCGTCCTGCGCCGCTCACAGGGGAGGGAGAGGGAGGGAAGGGGAAGGAGGCCAGGAAGCGCTGCGGAGGGGGGCTTTGAAGAGCCCCCCCCCCGCAAGCGCAAGCAGCCGGCGGCGATCAGACCCCCCCAGCAGGACATCCCCCTAGTGGGGAAAAAAGGGGGGAAGTCTGATCGCCCTGGCTGCTAGCTGATCTGTGCTGTGGGCTGGAGAGCCCACGCTGCACAGATCAGCATAAAATTTCATGGTGTGGAAGTGGTTAATATAGCTTCATCATGGGTAGCATTTAGAAGAGTGTTCAAGCCATTTCACCCTCGTTCCTAGACCATCATGCACAGCATGCTTAAAGGGAACCTAAACTGAGAGGGATATGGATGTTTCCTTTTAAACAATACCAGTTGCCTGGCAGCCCCACTGATCTCACTAGCTGCAGTAGTGGCTGAATCACACACCTGAAACAAGCATGCAGCTAATCCAGTCTGACTTCAGTCAGAGCACCTGATCTGCATGCTTGTTCAGGGGCTGTGGCTAAAAGTATTAGAGACAAAGGATCAGCAGGAGAGTCAGGCAACTGGTATTATTTTAAAAGGAAAAATCCATATACTTCTCAGTTTAGGTTCCCTTTAACTAGTGGTCCAAGACACATGCCCATGATGGATCCAATGAGATGAATGGGCCTTACATCACTTTCTTGTGACACAGTAGTCTTGCACAGGTCCAGTGGAAAAAGCGGCGTGAGTGGTCACATGACTACGATGTGGACAGCTAAATTTAAGGTAAAAGTATTACCATTTTATTATTACTGTATATTTCTTGGTGGTACTACAGCAATCAATTGTAGAGGGTTATGGTGAATATCTATAACTTGCCATACATTTTGCTTTAAAATGTAATTTGTAATTTTAAAAAAAAGTGTCATAATCATAGCTTTATCCAAAATGACTGCACAACAAAACCATATGGCAACTTTAGAAAGCTAACCATTTGTGTGAGTAGCAAAAATAATTTACTGTTTTCATTCTTCAAAAATTCTACAAATTAAGAGCCTTTGATGGTCTTCCTACACCTTTGTTTGCTATCACTAGCTTCTAAAGCTCAGTGCCACTAGTCATCTAACATCTCCACTACAAATAGGAAAAAGAGGCTACAATTTGCACGAGGTCAGCAAAATTGGACAGTTGAAGACTGGAAAAATGTTGCCTGGTTTGATAAGTCTCGAGAGAGTCACAATTTGGGGTAAACAGAATGAGAACATGGATCCATTATGCCTTGTTGGTGGTGGTGGTGGTGTAATGGTGGTGGTGTAATGGTGTGGGAGAGGTTTTCTTGGCACACTTTAGGCCCCTTAGTGCCAATTGGGCATCGTTTAAATGCCACGGGCTACCTGAGCATTGTTTCTGACCATGTCCATCCCTTCATGACCACCATGTAACCATTCTCTGATGGCTACTTCCATCAGGATAATGCACCATGTCACAAAGCTTGAATCATTTCAAATTGGTTTCTTGAACATGACAATTAGTTCACTGTACTAAAATGCCCCCCACAGTCACCAGATCTCAACCCAATAGAGCATCTTAAAGATGTGATGGAATGGGAGCTGTATATGCAAATGTTATGTTTTAAAAATTTTAAAGTGGATCTAATAAGAAGAGGATCAGAATTGTGAAGGAGGGTTTTCCTAGGAACCCTCTTTTACGTTTATCTGAACTCTGGATGTCTTTTTTTTTTAATGAAATGTATTTGCATGTTCCCATCAGAGGTACATTTTGCTATATACCTTTACTTTGGCTCTGTGAAGTCTCATTCCACAGATATTTCCACTCCCTGCTTGTGTACTGACAGCAAGTCAATCAGACAGGAATATTTGGGAAATGGGATTTAACAGACACAAAGTTATTTCATGGTTCAAAGAAAAACATAAAAATATAAATAAATCAAAAGGTCATTTCCTATATACTGTACTGCTGTACTGTGTATACACGGAGTGTAAACTACCGTATTTTTCAGAATATAAGACGTTCCAGCATATAAGACGCACCTAGGTTTAGAGGGCAAAAATCAGAAAGAAAACAACAACTAAACCTGGTGTGTCTATAGTGAAGGGGCATCTTATGGACCTTTTAGCCCCTAAAACTGTCTCTAAGCTACTCTATCTACACTAGTGTTGGGCGAACAGTGTTCGCCACTGTTTGGGTTCTGCAGAACATCACCCTGTTCGGGTGATGTTCGAGATCGACCGAACACCTGATGGTGTTCGGCCAAACCGTTCGGCCATATGGCCGAACTAAGAGCGCATGGCCGAATGTTCGGCTAGCGCTGTGATTGGCCGAACGGGTCACGTGGTTCGGACCCGAACGCGCTCTGATTGGCCGAACGGGTCACGTGGTTCGGGTAAATAAATACCCGATCCACGTCATTTCTCCGCCATTTGTCTGTGGGTTTAGCTTTGGGTAGGCAGGCAGGGTAGTTCTCTCTCCAGCCAGGCTAGCCAGGGTCCACCCAGTCATTGTGTCGCTGCTGGGAACAGTAGTACACCGCTCACCCACACTATATAGCATTGTGTTTACTGCCACTCTGTGTACACCGCTCACCCACCACTGTATAGCATTGTGTTTACTGCCACTCTGTGTCTCTGCTGGGAACAGTAGTACACCGCTCACCCGCCACTGTATAGCATTGTGCTCTGTGTTGCTGCTGGGAACAGTAGTACACCGCTCACCCACCACTGTATAGCATTGTGCTCTGTGTCGCTGCTGGGAACAGTAGTACACCGCTCACCCACCACTGTATAGCATTGTGCTCTGTGTCGCTGCTGGGAACAGTAGTACACCGCTCACCCACCACTGTATAGCATTGTGCTCTGTGTCGCTGCTGGGAATAGTAGTACACCGCTCACCCACCACTGTACAATCAATTTTCTCAAAAACTATAAGCTCTTTTTCAAATATTTTTTTTCCTCTTGTACCCACTCCCAAGGTGCACATACCCTGCAAATTTGGGGTATGTAGCATGTAAGGAAGCTTTACAAAGCACGAAAGTTCGGGTCCCCATTGACTTCCATTATGTTCGGCGCGAACACCCGAACATCGCGGCCATGTTCGGCGAACGTTCGCGAACCCGAACATCCAGGTGTTCGCCCAACACTAATCTACACTACACTGCCCAGCTACACAATAAATTGGTCTTTCCCAAAATTGGCCTTTAGTCTGTAGTAGTGACAAAGATCTATACCCATGACGTGATTTTTTGCGACAAATGTTATCAAGCAACATCGTTTAATGAAAACGGCGATCGCTCATTTTTGCCACACTGCCACGTTGGATCAAATCACGGAGGATCTTTCTGATCATCAGGGGTTTTGCAGCAATTGTGTAAATGATTGTTTATGCAATCGTTCATTTACAGTGGCGCCAACAACGCTTGAAGATTTAGTCAGATGGATCGGGAACAATCGTTCATCGGCAGCGATCCCCAATCCATCTGGCCATGGGTACTTAGCTTTAGACTAGACTGTGGCAGGGATTGGATGTATAGTTATTGACATCATGGCTTTACATTCTGTAAATTGCTGTGGAAGATGTTAGCACTATATTAATGCATTATATATATATATATATATATATATATATATATATATATATATATATATATATATATATATATATATATATATATATATATATATGCGGCAATGGAGAACTCTTGCACCTAAAGGATGAAAACTTGAAGGATGATGTTGCACGACCCGGGGATTCTCATTGCACTCCTGTGTTGCCGAAGTACTGTCGGCTGGCACAGTGTTCCCATGGATATGTGCAGCACATTATGACATTGCGCTTAGAAATGCTGCTTCTGCACATTCCATCGTCACCCTGTCCCCCAAGCCCACCCCCCAATCAGCTCTAATCTCATCCCTGACTCCCCTTCACTTAATGTGTTTATATTACGTCCTGTGCCCATTGGCTCACAAGCTTTAGAGCAGAAATTTTAAGAAAGTACAGAAAGGCTTCTGTCCAAACACTGGGTAAGCCTGCAGTCTGGAGGGGGAAGGGGTCAGATAGAGAGAAGGCAAAGATTCCATGATGCTCAGTTTGCCTATCTAGCTCAAGCTTTCATTGTGCCACATTTCTAGTATCATCCACAGAATCAGCAGCAGTAGTAGCACATGTCCTCCTGTTAGCAAGAGATGAATCCTCCACATCTGTACTCCAGCAACACATGGGTCTAATTTACTAAGGCATCTCCAGAGATCTCCAAGCATCTCCACTGATATCTTAAGTGATGCAGAAAACCTGGATTAGATTAACGGAAAACCGTTTGCCATCAAGTGTTAAGACTTCCCATCCTTTATAGAGATGATCGCAAAACTCAACCAATTCTGATTCCACCAGAACAGGAATTTATAGGGGATACATTTTGCACTGACCTAAACAGAACCAGAAGCTACCAATCAATTCACTGACAGCTGATTAGTCAGCTGCTTGTGAATGGATAAGCAGGGAAGTTAGTCAGTTCCCAACCCTGATTAAAGCATGGTACATAGATATACGTTTGATTGGCCAATAATTTCCATGTAGTATGAGAGGTTACCTGCACATTATATGTTCATGGTATTTAGAATTAGTTGGCCCTCATACTACATGGAGGTGGTAAAATTGGCCAGTCATTGGCTAAACAGAGTTGTGTGTGTTTGTGTACCAAGCTCTAGTTTCTTGCCTTGAAAAATGTCAAGACTTGTCTCTTAATGACCTTCTCAAGGTACACAAGATGTCAATTTACCCTACTGCACTAAAGTGAACCTGAGATGAGATTACAGAAAAAATGTATACATACCTGGGGCTTCCTCCAGCCCCCTTCAGCCTGATCCATCCCTCCCTGCCTTCCCCCACCTTCTGTATCCTCTGTAAGGACTCCTGTAAGTTCTGTCAGCTGGGGGTTACTGCGCATGCGGGGCCACACGTGCGCCCCCATCGTGCTCCCGTGGTTGGGAGTGTTCTGCACCAGTACACTGCACAGAATGCTTACAGCCACGGGAGCACGACGGAGGGAGCACGTGCAGCCATTCTGCACATGGCGACTGGCCGAACGCCCATAACTTCGGCCAGTCACGGACAGTCTGAGCATGCGCAGTGCACCCTCTCCGACAGAGAATAGTACTGCGCATGCTCAGACTAGGTACGACTGGCCAAAGTTACGGGACCCGGTACCGGAGCTGGAGAAGGCGGAGGACGGCGGTGTGGGAACTATCTGTGCGGATGGGGGCTGGAGGAAGTTCCAGGTATGTATAGATCTTTTAAGTTAGTTAGTCTCTGGTACACTTTAATTTCTGTATGCAGGTAGGGTGCACTTGGCTTAGTGTTAGAAAAGAGGACAAAGAGGAAATAAGAAAAGATATTTTCAAAAAAGTAACTTCAGCAATATCCAGAGACAAAAAACACAGGCAACCATAACGCATGTACGTGAGAAAGGATGCTGCTTTTAGAGGGGAAGCGGGCTCTGTCCGGGGAAAGGCGGGGAGCAATTTTAGTGTTTGCCATAGGCTCTATATTACCTAGATACATCCTGGCCCCCTGCCACACGACGCAATTCTCATGTCACTTCCTTGTCTGTAATGGACGCAGCATCCGTGCTGATGCAAATTTATATCCAGGATTTGGATGTGATTTGCAGAAAATGTAGTAGATGTGATTATTTTCTTCCTTTATGCGATTCAGATGCAGTTTATTGGATTTCAATAAACTGTCATTCCAGTTCAGAATCTGCTCTGGAATTCTGAGCCTCAGAGTCTCAAAAAGACATACAAGGAGTGCATTTTCCATTGGGAAGTGAACTGTAACTAGTCAGCCATAAAGTTAAGACCAGTTTTCATATAGCCTTCATGCCATAGTCCAGGGGTAGGGAACCTATGGCTCAGGAGCCAGAT
Organism: Hyperolius riggenbachi; assembly: GCF_040937935.1. Classification (NCBI taxonomy): domain Eukaryota; kingdom Metazoa; phylum Chordata; class Amphibia; order Anura; family Hyperoliidae; genus Hyperolius; species Hyperolius riggenbachi. The sequence goes on from NC_090656.1 coordinate 88,171,252, forward strand.
GTGGCTCTTTTGATGGCTACATCTGGCTCACAGTTAGGGGTTGATTCACTAAGTTACACTGCTCAAGCAGCACAGCTTAGTTTGACAGCACAAGTAAAATGTTCAAAGTAGGCATGCTACAGCTGGCTGTAGAATGCACTATTAACTTACTCACTCACACTCCCCCAAAACTAACAGCTGCTCCAATTGTCCCACCCTGGACTCTGTCAGGTCCAGTGACTTCGTAGGACGAGATCCTGCAGTTTGATTGGCCCAATAGGTTGTCTGCCACTTGACAGGCAGCCTATTGGGACAAAGTGCGGGGATCTCGTCCTACAAAGTGATTCAACCCCCAAGTCAGTGAGCTAATTGTACAAGCTGTTAGTTGGTATTTCTCCTGTCTGGCTCTTAGGAAAATTGCTGATGTTGCTGAAACCCAAGAGAAGCTGAAGACGTGTCTGACACTTCCGCTGTCCAGCGGAACTGATCAACTGTATACACATTACCATGGCAACAGGGACATGAGCCCTCTGCTACGCATGTGCACTGTGCCAGTTTGAAACATATTGTATGGCTCTCACGGAATTACATTTTAAAATATGTGGTGTTTATGGCTCTCTCAGCCAAAAAGGTTCCTGACCCCTGCTATAGTCATTACTTAAAAAAGGTCATTCATAATGACTTTCAACAGAATTTTGAAACAGAACATACTATAGTAAAGCAGTGATCTTTTATTTGAGTGTTACTGATAGGAGGGTTTGGGTTGGGTCCAGGAAAGTGGACAAGACAAGACAAATAACTTTTAGGGCTGGTGCACACCTAAAAATGCTAGCGTAATCGCAAACGCTCAGCGTTTTTTGAAGCTATTTTAGGCATGGGACCTAGTGATTTTCTAGTTATTTCTAGTATATTTGGTGCTTTTGGTGTAGCAATTTTTTATTTTTGTACAGTAGAGCTGGAAGTGTACAGCTTGGAAAATCGCTCAAGCGATTTTTAGAGCGATTTTCCACTTTCCTATACTTAACAATAAGGCTGAATTGTTTCAGAAGTGCTGCAGGACCCGCAGTTGTGTTTGGGGAAAAAAAAATCACATTGCTCTGCTGTGATCCATCCCATTCAAATACATTAGCCAAGCGCTTTTCAAGGCACTAGTATTTTGAAAAGCGACCAGAAGCACTCTAGGTGTGCACCCCCCCTTATATTGTGCTTTTCTCCTGGTGGTGGTGGACTCAAAGCTTGAGCTGCAGCCATTGGGTATCAGTGTTAGTCTAGCCCAAGGACTCCTTAATGAATAGGTGCTGGCTCACTGAAAAGGAAGAGCTTAGATTTGAATCCAGATCTCCAGTGTCAGACGCAGAGCCCTTAACCAGTACACAACTTGGATGTAAGTCAGCATTTGGTATCATTACAGGATTTTAGGCAGGAGTAACAGTTGCCTGGAAACCTGCAAATCTGTGCAGATCCAGTAAGTGGGTGGCAGCAAACAGACCTATCATTTAGTTTGTTTGTGTTGGTCTCGGGTCGTCCTTTCACCAGGAGAGGGTTGTCCTTGACCTATGTATCCCCAGCACAGCAATGTGGTATTTACCTATAGCATAATCCCTTATATATTCCCCAAACTATACATGTGCAGAGAGTAATGTTATTCCTACCACTAAGGAGGCGATTGCTAGTGGCTACAAACATATTTTAAACACACAAGTGAACTACTTTTTATTATTAAGTGGTTTTTGTTGTTGTTGTTCCTCATTTGCAACAAGCACTGCAGCAATGTAGGATTCATACAGTAAATACTGGCTATTAGGTCCCATACATTATCATAACTTGCTACTATATTACATCGCTGTGTCACTATTTTTAAACTGTCCTTTGTATTAAATATATTATTATTACCAATTTAATTTATAGATTAGACTAAACATATCTCAGTATTATAATTATAGCGTATTTACATGTAGGAAAAAGGATGTTTTAATCCTGCTGTGTAGAGTCATGTTATACTTGATCTGATTTTAGGCTATCTGACTTATTGACCTGAGGAAGCGGGCTGTGTCCCCTGAAACGCGTTGTCTACAGTATAACCGTTTTTATTATAATAAAGTCTCCTTTTTCCATCCAGTGAGTTTTCTTTGGAGGTAAGAGACCTCCTTTATTTATTATAGTTTTACATTTTTTCATTTTTTATTTATTTTTGTTCCACACCTATGCAACTTTGATTAAAAAAATACATAACTTGGGCGCCTCCACCAACGTGCTTTTTCTATCATTTAGTTATTCAGTAGTTGGGTTAATTGTCTTCCAGCTGACTGGTAGCTTATGCCTTTCACTTGCTTGCATGGCTACACTCCGTGGGTATGAAGAGCAGAGCGGGGACAAGGTCCTCCAGCACCCAAGGCTGAGACACCAGTGCGCACCTCCCTCCCTCCTCCTCCTCCTACCCCAGCCATCGCACACTGATTGCTATTAGACTAAGAGTCACCCCAGGGCTCCCAACACCTTAATCTCTAGTTATATGGCTCACAGTCACTGCCATGTATCCCTTTTATTTATTTATCTCTGCTTCAAACACAATAGGGGAATGATAGCTGAGTAAGTTGTGCGCCCCCTCCTACACTGTGCCCTGAGGCTCGAGCCTCTCTCGCCTCTGCCTCAGCCCAGCCCTGACGGAGAGTTGCAAGTTTGTAGAATATTCTGATCATTCCTATCAAGGGTTAGGCTTAGTGAAAGTCTAGGTTAAATCTCTTCGACAGAAACCACAGTTGTTTATTTCCTTTCCCATGAGCCGCATAAGCCACCACGGAGGTCCATGAAGATTTTAGGGACAGAAAGTGAACACTAAAAGAGGCATTAAAAGTAACGTGAAGGAAGAGGGATATGGAGGCTGCCATCTTCAATCCCTAATAAATAATGCCAGTGTCCTGACTTCTGTGCTGAATGTTCGCCTCTAATTCTTTACACAGGGCTGGGTCTAAGCAAAGGTTCCAGAGGTGTCTGAGGGTGCGCCTGCACCCCCTCGAGTTCACCTCCCCCCAGGCCATTGCACAGTAGTTGCAAGCAGAGCATGCTGGAGGCAGACACAGGCCTGGTTCACACTTGCGTTGGAGTGGCAAACGGATCTGTGAAAATGGATTTGATCACCGGTCGATTGGATCCGTTTTCACTGTTGCCTCGCTGTTTCCATTCCGCTGCTTCCGTTCCGTGGTCCGGAAAAACTGGTGCCGCAGGAAACTTGTATTCTGTTCAGGGGATCGTGTGGAACGGATGCGTTTGAACGACGGATGTAATAGATAGAACAATAGATCTATTCACATCTGTTCCGATCCGCAAACAGAGCGTTTTTTAACGCCAGTGTGAACCGGGCCTTACACACCTCTCAGGGCTGGGATCTCTCTTCAGTTGATAGGAGTCACATGACATATATATATATTGAATGCAGAAATCACATCAGGCTAATCAGAGCTGCTATCAGAATTTTCTGGGTGCCATAAAAGATAAATGTCAGCTCACCTCTTAGACCCCTCATAAAAGGTGAACTTCAGGCTACGCCCTCCCCAGTACTAAAATCCTTGAGGCTGATGCAGCTAGCATACAGATAAACCTTAATAGAATTTATTCATGGGAAACATATATATAAGCATATATTGGCAGTGTAAAACTTAAAGCTATAGGCTTGCTATAAACCAGCAGTTCTGGATGCTTGCTTGGCTTAAAGAGACTCCGTAACAAAAATTGCATCCTGTTTTTTATCATCCTACAAGTTCAAAAAGCTATTCTAATGTGTTCTGGCTTACTGCAGCACTTTATACTATCACTGTCTCTGTAATAAATCAATGTATCTTTCCCCTGTCAGACTTGTCGGCCTGTGTCTGGAAGGCTGCCAAGTTCTTCAGTGTTGTGGTTCTGCTATGAACTCCCCCTTCCAGGCCCCTCTATGCACACTGCCTGTGTGTTATTTAGGATTAGAGCAGCTTCTCTCTTCTCTCTTATCTTTTACAAGTTGGATAAATCGTCCTCTGAGCTGGCTGGGCTTTCACATACTGAAGAATTACAGACAAGGGCAAAGCTGTTTGCAGGAAGAAACAAGTAGCCTGAAACTTCAGTGCATGAGAACAGGGTGAAAGAAACACACAAATTATCTCTTGAGATTCAAAAGGAAGGCTGTATACAGTCTGCTTGTGTATGGATGTATTTTCTATGTGTGGACATACTGTACATCAACCTACTTCCGCTTTTGGTGGCCATTTTGTTTGTTTATAAACAACCTTTTAAAAACTGTTTTTAACCACTTTTAATGCGGCGAGGAGCGGCGAAATTGTGTCAGAGGGTAATAGGAGATGTCCCCTAACGCACTGGTATGTTTACTTTTGTGCGATTTTAACAATACAGATTCTCTTTAAAGAGTAACTGTCAGGCTGCAAAAGCTAATTTAAACCTCTATTCTCCTGTGTTAAACAGTTTAGAAGGAAGCCAAAAAGGCAATACTGAAGTTAAAAATCTCTCTTAGTTTTGATGTGTGCTGAACTGCAAGGATGTTAGACCCAAGATCTTAAGAGGCCGAGAGCCGCATACCATACAGCAAAGCATTCTGGGGCCCTCCCCTCGGCTGCTAGTGATAAGTTACAGGGCTTGTGTTACAACAGCAGCAGCTCACAGCACTGAAAAAACTCCCGGCAGAGTACACTGCAGGAGTCCGCTATTGTTCCTAGCCACATGGCTAATTAATATTCACTGCGCAGTAGTGTTTTACATTACCTATCTTTTGTGTGAGTCTAATCATCAGGAAGCAGGCAGGACATGACGACACATTTGGCTTCATAGGAGACAGACAAACATGGAACCTGCCATGAGCTGTCAGGAGCATCATTCTCTGCAAATACTATATAAAGATTCTGTGAAATCCAAACGTGGACAGTGAAATGCATATGTAATGTAAGTACAGCCAATGTTTAGCTACTGATATATGTGTTTATTTCCTCTGAGACCCTATACCTAACAGCTCCTCTTTAACAAGGGCGAAAAGGGATAATTTGCATATTTAGTAGGTGTGCATTGTGGGTAACCACAAATGTTCATTTATAACTGCAATTATTGCAAATTTCCTTCTGTTTTAAGAAGGCAATTACACCAAGCTTTGCTTTTTTAGTAGGAGGGCTTTTTGGTTCCTTTTATCCCCCTATACATTCTTAGTAGTTTGGGTCACCCTGAGCTGCTTGGTTACTCTGTTGTACTCGTCCAAGCCCTATTTCATACAGCCTTATCAATCCCTGCCATGTACTGATGAGGACCAAAAGTCCGAAACATGCTGTCTACATGTGGGTTTGATATGGCTGTGTAAAATTTAAAGCTATAGGCTTGCTATAAACCAGCGGTTCTGGATGCTTGCTTGGCTTAACAAGGGGGCGAAAAGGGATAATTTGCATATTTAGTAGTAGTGCATTGTGGGTAACCACAAATGTTCATTTATAACTGAATTATTGCAAATTTCCTTCTGTTTTAAGAAGGCAATTACACCAAGCTTTGCTTTTTTAGTAGGAGGGCTTTTTGGTTCCTTTTATCCCCCTATACATTCCTAGTAGTTTGGGTCACCCTGAGCTGCTTGGTTACTCTGTTATATTTAAGCAAATAAGAAACCTTTTCCAATGCCTTTTGTTTTTAATGTCTTTTCTACAGTGTAGCTAGTGGTTTGGATGAACATTGTTTTAATGGACAGGTCTTTATTTTCGCCAGCCAAAAATGTTAATAGTATGTGTTTCCTGCAGCCAAAGACACATACATCCCAGCTCACACGCGCTTAGCATTCCAACTTAATTAGGCTCTTTATTATCTGCTGCTAACAAAGACCAGTTGCTCACAGACATGAGATATACATTCCTCAGACTGCCACCAATCACAGAGCCCCTTCTCTCCTACATCCAGACCTTGGCAGACACAGTAACCCCCTGGGAGAACTGCCCACTTAGAGCACTCTAATGACTGGGGTTAATTGGAAAGAAAACACATTAAAGGTTAATACAATTCAACTAAAGCTGAATTATTCCACAGGGAGTTCTATAATCCAAGGTTAGGACTACTTATTTTAATAGGCTGCAACTTAATCAACAGGTAGTGGCATATGTTTTAGAACATATTAGGTTACAATCTAATGGTGCCTTTCTAAAGATAGACATAAACTGTGGTAAACAGGTAAACAAAGATTATCTTCATAAATAGCTCATTTACTTGTGCTTCCGCCTCACATTGGGTAAAAGGAAACCGAGGTAAGAGACCAATGGAGGCTGCCATGTTTATTTCCTTTTGAAACAATACCAGTTGCCTGGCAGCTGCCCTGCTGATCTTCCTGATCCGTAGACTCTGAATCACACACCTGAGATAAGCATGCAGCTAATCTTGTCAGATTGTTGTCATAAACATCTGATCTGCTTGCTTGTTCAGGGTGTAGATAGAAGTATTCAAAGCAGTGAATCAGCAGGACAGCCAGGCAAGGTGCATTGTTTAAAAGGAAATAAATATGTCAGCCTCCATATGTCTCTCATCTCAGTATTATTCACTGCACCACTGCAGCCATAAGCCACGTACTGCTTGATGCAGGCTAAAGCAATGCAAAAGTCACCTATGTACTGCTCTCAACTGCACTCCTGCTGACATTAAAGTGGATCCGAGATGAACTTTTACACATTGCATAATTGGGTTCCTTTCCTATTTCCTATTTTTTATAGGGCATTCCTTAAGCCAAATACTTTTTTGGTTTTGTTTTAATACTGTAATTCCCTATAAACTAAACAAGCCACGCCCACAGGTTTTCAGAGAGCCAAGGCACTTTCAGATAGTAGCAAGGGTTCATGGGAGCTCAGTATGGGCAGGAGGAGGGGGAGGTATTACTAGCCAGAGATTTCAGAGGCAGAGGGGAGGAGGGGGGAGGAGGAGGGGGGATTAGGTTTTTTTGCTCAAGATGCAGACAAGCCTGCCTCTGTGTAATGTTTACAAACAACATGACTGCTGTCATATCACAAGAAGAAATAATCATATTCTATAAAAGCTGTTTGCAGCTAGATTTGTTCTGTAAACTATCTAAACTTTAGATAAGATATATAGATAAGTTACTTGTTATAGTTAGTTTTTCATCTCGGATCCACTTTAACCACGTAAAAAAAGACATTTCCAATCAATATTTGATTAACATTGTGATCAAATATCAATTGGAATTGTCAACTAATTGCCATCTTCGTTTCAACAGTCCATACCAAACCTACAGCCTCTCCTCTTGGGTATGGTGAAGTCCTATACTCACCTTCTCTACAGCATAGGCAGGAATGCTTGCCTGAGTTAAGCAGTAAGATTATCTGCCTGCTTACCGACTGAATATTGCTTGCACATTCAGGTACCTTATACAGTAATACCTGTAAAAACCCAGCCCATAGCACATACAGTATATCTCCCTAGTCTTACAGTGCCTTGCAAAAGTATTCAATATGCGTCAGAGCACCATCAAGTCCATCATCTTCAAATATAAGAAAATGACACTACAATAAACCTGCCAAGAGTGAGCTGCCCACCAAAACTCACAGACCTGGCAAGGAGGGAATTAATCAGAGAGGCAGCACTCAGACTAAAGGTAACCCTGCAGGAATTGCAGAGCTCAACACCAGAGACTGGTGCCTCTGTCCATAGAACCACAATAAGCCATACACTCCATAGAGTTGAGTGTTATGGAAGAGTGGGCAGAAAAAAACACATTACTTAGCGTTGGGTCCTAGAGGAGAAAAAGCTTTGTTAAAATGTTGTTGTTGTTAAAAATAAGAAGGCACTTTTGAGTTTGCCAAAATGTATGTGGGCAATTCCGCAAATGTATGGAGGAAGGTCAGATGAAACTAAAATTTTACTTTTTGGCTACCAAGGAAAATGCTATGTCTGGTGCAAACCCATCACCCCAACACCACCCCCACAATGAAACATGGTGGTGGCAGCACCATGCTGTGGGGATGTTTTTCAGCAGCAGGGACTGAGAAACTGGCCTGAGTCATGGGAAAGAGGGATATTCTTGCTGCAGGACAATTACCCAAAAGTATACTGCTATATCAATACTCGAGAGATTAAAGGGGAAACATTTAAATGTGTTGGAATGGCCTGGTTACAGTCCAGAACTCAATTCAATAGAAAATCTGTGGTTAGACTTGAAGATTGCTGTTTACAAGCAAAACCCATCCAACATGGAGCTGGAGCAGTTTTGCCTAGAGGAAAGGGCAAAACTCCTAGTGGTAAGATGCAGAAAGCTCATAGAGACTTTTCCAAAGCAACTTGCAGCTTTAATTGCCGCAAAAAGGTGGCTCCACAAAGTACTGACTTCGGTGCGCACATTTTCACAGTGAAATTGTTGAACGCTCATGAACATTTGTTCGCGATGTTCATCCATCACTATCCATCATCATACTGTGGTGACATTTGTAGAACATTTTAAAGAGGAACTGTCAGCTATACTATCTTAGAAAAAAAAACACATATATAAGTAGATAAATACTTGCTGTACTTACATAACGTATGTATTGCACTGTCCACATTTTGATTTAGTATGTTTTCTATAGTAAAAAAAAAATAAAATCCTTCTTAGGATTTTCCATTTTGACTATGTCAATCTTGAAGCCAATCCTGACACAATTTCCTCCCTTACTCTGTCTGTGTATCATTGCCTGCCCTGTTCTCAGTCTTCAGAAACTCCCACCCAGCTCCGCAGTCGAAAGTGCATTGTCTCAGAATGAGAAATATTGGCCAATCAGAGAGGAACAGAGGTGTGGGGGGGGAAAACAGGAGGGAAAGAGGCTTCAGCCAATCAGGCTTCATTTGTTATGTCTGAGGGGAAAATAAAGAAGAAAAAAAGAAAACCCAGCATGCCCTGCAAGTTCCTTTGTGTGGCAGATGTACAAAATAAGAGCCATAAAAATTACGGAATGATCTTTTATGGACAAGAAAAGTAATAGTGATTTTAACTTTCGGAGTGCCTGGTTAGCATCCTTATTACTTGTTTAGCAGATAAAAATAAAGAATTGATGTTTGATTTTATGCCTGACAGTTACACTTTAAAATACCTTTCCTAATTATGACAGCCTACACTTTCTCTGTTAACAATTAACTTTAGAGTGACTACATGTACAATTGCAACAGAGGGTACATGATTCACAACTGGTAAAAATCTAGGCCATGAGCAGGCTTGTGTGGGGGTAATGCCCTGTATAATGCTGTGATTAGACAACAGTGTGATGTCATGGCGCACAGGGTGTAGCTAGGATGTAAGTCCTCTGGTAAGAAATACCTAAAATCCAGTAAAACAGAATGTGAGGTTCCAGCTGGAACAGATGTCTTCTATAAACAGGCACTGCATATCTGTCCATCTTATAAACACCTCATTCTTTATTCCAGCGAACTTGTCCATTTTTTGCAAAATTTCGGTGCTTACTCTGTATAATGTGGATTTATCCTTCAGGCATCTCTGTGATACCTCCCCCTGTACATAGCATTGAATGATGACACATCAGAGGACAGAATATGTTTCTCATCTTCTGATGTAAACAGACTGATAAGTAACGCAACGTAAAGTGCTTTCTTTAGAAAAACATTCCCCTTCATCTAGCTATAAACACCTGATGGGAATGAACTTGTAATCCGCCACTGAATTGGTTGGCCTGAGTTCAAACTTGTGTATTTGAAAACAGAGGGTCACAAAGAGTCAGTTGGCTTCAGAATGTTCCTGGCACATCGAACAGCGAAAAACGTAGCCTGTGCATACACATATCGACTTGACGGATTTGATCTTATTGATCAGATTGGCAAAGGATGTAATGCAACTAAACAACTTTCAGCTGATTTGGGCAGTTTATCAGCATGAAAGGTTGATCAGGCATGTTGGGAAATCTTTGTTAAAAGGACCACTATCGCGAAAAAAGTAAGCAGTTAAAATCTGACAGAATTTACAGGTTTTGGTCCAGTCCATCTCCTCATGGGGGATTCTCAGGGTTTTCTTTGTTTTCAACAGCATTTCCTGAAGAGCAGTTGCAAAGTCTAACTGACAAAATAGTGTGCAAGTGAGTAGGGAGGCTGGCTGGTATCTTACTATTTCGGCAGTTAAACTGCTGTTCAGGAAATGCTGTTGAAAACAAAGAAATCCCTGAGGGGGGGAAGGGGGGGGGGGGCACGACTGGTTTTGGGCCAGTCCATCTCCCATGAGGAGATCTACTGGCTCAAAACCTGTCGGTTCTGTCAGATTTAACTGCCTACTTTTTTGGCGATAGTGGTCCTTTAAGGAAAACCTGTAACTCACCTCGGGTGGGGGAAGCCTCCGGATCCTATCGAGGCTTCCCCAGTCCTCCTGTGTCCCACGGTGGTCTCGCTGTGCCCATCCGAACAGCGGAGATGTAAATATTTACCTTCCCGGCTCCAGCGCAGGCGCAGTATCGGCTCTCCGCTCGGAGATAGGCAGAAATAGCCAATCGCTGTCAGTCCGCTCTAGTGCACAGACGCAAGTCTCCTGCGCCTGTGTAGTAGAGCGGACCCAACAGTGATCGGCTATTTACGTCTATATCCGTGCTGAGAGCAGCAACAGCGCCCCTGCTGGAGCCAGGGAAGGTAAATATATCAAGCCTTATCAGGCCGCAGGCTTGTCGAGCCAGGATTGCGGGACGCTTTGGGGGAGCCATCGCTGGATTACCGGAAGCTACAGGAATGGGGAAGCCTCCTTGGGACCCTGAGGCTTCCCCTACCCGAGGTAAGTACCCCCCAGGGGATTTTTTTTTTGTTACAGAGTCTCTTTAAAGCCAGTGTTTACCATTTTAAAATTTAAAAAGTCGGATACTCACCTAAGGAGAGGGAAGGCTCGGTCCTAATGAGCCTTCCCTCTCCTCTCCCGGTGCCCTCGGTGCTGCGCTGGCTCCCCCGTTTGCGTCCGCCGCCGCAGGGACTTGGGAGGTCTTCGGGAGCACTCAGGCTTCCGAAGACGGGCCGCTCCATATTACACACGCGCGAGTGCGTCATAGAGGGCGCTCGCGCATGCGTAGTATGGAGCGGCCCGTCTTCGGGAGCCCGAGTGCTCCCGAAGGCTTCAGAAAGCTCCCTTCAGCATGCGGAAGTGGCAGTATTTGACCGAACTGGTCGAATACTGCCACGGGGGATCCTGCGCGGGACCGGGAACCGGGAGAGGAGAGAGAAGGCTCATTAGGACCGAGCCTTCCTTCTCCTTAGGTGAGTATCCGACTTTTTTATTTTTATAATGGTAAACACTCACTTTAAAGGACAACTGAATTGAGAAGACTATAGAGGCTGACATATTTATTTCCTGTTAAACAATACCAGTTGCCTGGCAGCCCTGTTGATCTATTTGGCTGCAGTAGCATCTGAATCACACCAGAAAAAAGCATGCAACTAATCTTGCCAGATCTGACAATAATGTCAGAAACACCTGAACTGCTGCATGGAGGTTCCAGGTCTATGGCTAAAAATATTAGAGGCAGACGATCAGCAGGACTGCCAGGCAACTGGTATTGCTTAAAAGGAAATAAATATGGCAGCCTCCATATCCCTCTCACTTCAGGTGTCCTTTAAGCTACATTCTCACCACAGCGATGCAGGAAGGAGGATCCACCGACGTCCTCCAACGACCCAATCCACCTTCCAGCAGGCAAAGTCTGCTAAGGCTTTATTTGCGAAAATGTACGCACAATTGTGTGTAATTGTAATTAGCTGATTACGATCAACACTAACCAGGAGAAAGGCTGACACATTTCCTGACAACTGTTCTGATTATTATTGATTTATAAAGTGCTGCCATCTTCTTTGGTGTTTTACAAATAAATGAAAGTAAGCAACGCAGACAAACAGGGGCAATAAAGAAGGGGATAAAGAGGGTAAGAAAAGTCATTAAGTAGTGTGGCGCCTATTCAGTAAGGAAACCTTGGGCAAGTATCCCACGGTATATCAGCATCAAAAATAGCCCACAACTGACTAATATGTCTTAGATCAGATTATACAGAATGCTTGTCTGAGGAGGACAGTTTATAGGTCACGTTTATGGATTTACATGGCTGGTAAATATTATGCAGATTTAATGAGGGAAGTTCAGGGAAAAGGACACGAGAAATATATTACCATGGACTTTATTGGTACTGCACAAATTGCCCTTAGAATATCTGGAGATTAAAATATGAAAATAATGTGGAGCCATTTTGTAGAAAGTTTAGTAGTGACTATGCTGCCTTCTATTTGTGGACTTTTGACCAGAACAGAAAAGCTGGACACAAAGTCCCACCACCTTCTGTTACTTTTTCAAGGTCCACTCATACACCTCCTAAGTGTGGAGGTGCAGAAGTGTCTGGTGCCCATCAGAACTGGTATTGGCAGGCCTCTCAAAAGACTCTCCCCTTATGATGTTGTAAGCATGGTGGGTAACAACATACTTCTAGCTCTCCACTTATGGGGATACAAGTCCTCATGGTTCACGTGCCAGGATAGTTAAGCTAATGGTGAGGAAGTCAGAAAGGACTAAAACATACCCCAATGGTGTCTCATGAAGGAGATTTTCTTTTTCCTCTCGCGTTCCTTTGAAGGGTGCTCTGCAGCCAGGAAGGCGACACTATGCTTCCCAGAGCCTCTGACTCCTTACTTTCTAATCTAGCACCTTTCTAGTCATACCGAGAAGCTTTATACCCGGCTGAATGTACATGAGCACTAGCTGTTCAAAGACATCGGGAAAGTAAAACATTTTGCAGTGGAAAAGTATGACCTAGAGGAGCCTTCTTACCCTGTGTAGCTGTGCTTACGGAGGCAAACAAAGGTACACTCACAGTAGGTTGAAAAGCTGAAACATACAGGTGTTGGACAAAATAATGGAAACACTTTGAAAATATTTTTTTAATATGTTGTAGGTCCACCTTTTGCGGCAATTACAGCCTCAATTCTCCGAGGTATTGATTCATACAAATGTGAATTGTTTCCAAAGGAATTTTAGCCCATTCTTCAGTTTTCCAGTTCTTTTAGAGACGATGGCGGAGGAAATCGACTTCTTACTTGAATCTCTAATAATGACCATAAATGCTCAATAATGGCCTCAATTCACTAAGCAGTTTAGACTAGTCTACTGATGGTTTTTAGTCTACTGATGGTTTGGTGAGTTGCATCAAAGGGGAATTCACTATTACCAAATGTTTTAGACCTGTTTTTAGACCTGGTCTAAACCATTTGGTAATTAGGTGGGTAAAGCAGGGAAAATGATCAAAAGATGCAATTCACAAACAAGTAGCTATGACTGACATCCTTCTCCTTTGATGAACTCTCCTCTGCATACAATTAAACTCCTGTATAATTAATTCAAAAGGTTCCTTCCTCACATCTAAAATACCTCACAGAATTACTTTACCAACAAGAAATCAGCTGGTCTAATTTTGTCAGAAAAAAGGCGTGGTTACTCCTTGTTTGCCTTTGTGAATTGTGTAATTACTGAATGTTAGACTAGGTCTAAAAACAGGTCTAAAACATTACACCAAACCATCAGTAGACTAAAAACCATCTGTAGACTAGTCTAAAGTGAACTGAGGCCAATGTTGAGGTCTGGGGATTGTGGTGGCCAGATGAGATGCTCAACTTCATTAGAATGTTCCTCGTGCCATTTTTGAACAATTCTAGCTGTATGGATTGAGGCATTATCATCTTGAAAGATGGCATTCCCCTCCGGAAACAGTTCTTGAACCATAGGATGAACTTGGTCACCCAAAATTCCTAAATAGTCTCCGCTGTTAATTCTTCCATGAAGGGAAATCATTGGCCCGGTGGATTTCCAAGAAATAGCACCCCAGATCATTACAAAACCCCCACCATGTTTAACGGTTGGGTGAAGACAGTCTGGATGAAATGCTTCTTTCGGCTGTCTCCAAACGTACACTCGGCCGTACGTCGGAAAATAAGAAAAACGATGATTCGTCAGAGAAAATCACATTTTTCCACTGTTCGAGGGACCAATTCTGGTGGTGGTTTCTACACCACTCTAAATACTTTGAAACATTTGTCTTTGAGAGCAGAGGTTTTCTAATTGCAGTTCTTCCGTGAAATCCAGATTTGTGCAGCTCCCGAACGAACAGTTTTTGTGGAAACTGGGTTCTGTAGGTGTTCATTCAGCTCTGCAGTGATTTTAGGAGCCATGGTCTTGCAAGCTTTTATAACAATTCGATTTAGAGTCGCTCTCAGCCAACTTTGACTTTCGGCCACAACTGTGCTTTGCTGAGGACGTTTTTCCTTCTCTTTCAAATGCAGTCATTACTTTTGAGACAGTACCTCTTGAAATGCCAAGCATTTGGGCAGTTTCTGTTACAGTAGTGCCTGCCATACGAGCACCAACAAGTTGGCCTCTTTGAAAGTCTGAGAGATCTGCCATTTTTATAAATTATAACCAACTTTGGTTTAAATATCTGTAAATAACAATTATTTTAAACATAAACTAAATAGAGGCGTAACTTGAAGTAGACAGGCCTGCTACAAAACGTTGCAGGCCGGCCCCCTGCAACCCCCCCCCCCCCCCCATTGCAGTGCATTAGTGTGCATTCTTTTGAACACCCGCAACTATGGAGCAAGACGAGACTACACAAATAACATTTATATTGTGCTTTTCTCCTGGCGGACTCAAAGCGCCAGAGCTGCAGCCACTAGGGATTGCTTTATAGGCATTAGCAGCAGTGTTAGGGAGTATAGCCCAAGAAATCCTTACTGAATAGGTGCTAGCTTACTGAACAGAAAGAGACAACATTTGAACCTTAGTCTCCTGTGTCAGAGGCAGAGCACTCTAACACTAATATTCAGCCACTATTCCTCTGGAGCAGAGTGGAGTGATACTTTACCTTATTCCAGCAAGCAGAGCAACAGGTTCTCATTCCTCTCTTCACTGTAGCTGCTTCATCCAATCTCTATGTCATGTGACATGCAGAGATGGAGATGCAATGAAATAGGCTGTGCAGCGGCTACAGTGAAAAGAGGAGTGAGGATCTGCTGCTCCGTTCACTGTAAGAAGGCAAAGTATTGCTCCACTCTGCACCCTGACACAGGGCTGTATGCCCGTAACGTTTTGTGGGCCAAATTGCAACTGCTGCTGCAGCTTCATCTGCTCCCCACTGCATGTAGCCACTGAAAGTGGGTCAATCAGGTGTGACTGTATGACATCCAAAGTACGAACGACAACAGATACCAGATTACATGTCCCAGCATCCTTACATTGCAGTAGAAATGTGTTCTCCTTATCCTACTTAATAAAACCCGTGTCTCTGCATCCCATGTCCGTGTGTGTGTGTGTGTGTCTTTGTCTGCGCTACTGCACATGTGCCAAAGAGACAGCCGTTGTTGGGGCGGGAGCAGGACAACCAGGGGGCCGGGCGTGTGTGCGCGGTGACGGCGGTGACAGACCTAGAGCCCGTTGTTAAATGGGCTTAAGTCCCTAGTGATGATATAATCCTGCAGTTTCCAAGAATATTAGATGAGCTTTTGTATGACCCCACATCTCTCACAGGACACTACTCAGGCTCTAAAGATGGGTGCAAATAAGTTAATAAGTCCAGTTTCAAAGGTAATACTGATGGCATATTTTACACTAATCAATATGATTACTGTGGGAAAGGAGGGAGGCATCACTATACTTTATCTTCATGGCGCCTCCGAGATGTTTATTAGCCAGTGTATTGACTGAATCATATTATTCCAAGTTCATAGGCTGTTAGATAAGCAGTGCTAATTACAGATACAGAAAGGGAACCCAGCGGGCCTCACCCAGTTACAGTATATGCTACGTCATCCAAGCCACTGTCATCCGGATCCCTTAGTTTTCCGAGCTTTTTGTCCCTAGGCTTGTGCAAAGGACTAGGGGACATGATCAGCGCATGGAGGAAAAACGTTTTAGCCATTAATTTAGGAAAAGTTTCTTTATAGTAAGAGTGATTAAAATGTGTAATGTATTACAGGATGAAATTATGTCAAAATCTGTATCTGCATTTAAAAGCAGGGCTATGGAGTCGGAGTCAGAATTGGAGTTGGAGCAATTTTGGGTACCTGGAGCCGGAGTTAAGAGTCCGAGCCAGTGGTTTCATAAACTGAGGAGTCAGAGTCGGGAGTTGGAGTCGGATGATTTTTGTACCAAATCAATCACCCTGGTATGTAATAGACTAAGGAGTCGGAGTCGAGGAGTCAGAGTCGGAGCCATTTTGGGTACCTAGAGTCGGTGGTTTCATAAACGGAGGAGTTGGAGTCGGATGATTTTTGAACCGACTCCACAGCCCTGTTTAGAAGGGGCTTAGATGCTTTCCTTGCATTGAAAGACATGTATGGCTATAATTACAATTCCCGGTGGTGTTTTATCTGATTGCCATCTGGAGTCGGGAAGGAATTTTTTGGGAGGTAAATGGACCAACCCTTGTAAGGGTTTTTCGCCTTCCGCTGGATCTATGTGAGGGTGCAGGCTAGTGTCGTACCCTATTTTCTGGTTGAACTGGATGGATGGATGGATGTCTTTTTTCCACCCAAATAACTATGTAACTGTGTAACACCTGGAGCTTCCAACAAGAGACTATACAAAAAAACCTCAGGATGTGCCTCACAGAAGCATTATGGGAGAGTGATGTCATCTATAACATGTAAATTACACCCATGCAGAGTCAGGGAGTATGGACACATCAAGATAATTCCGAATCAAACCCTAGAAAAAGATCCAACATGGTTACATAAATCATGGAAACAAAAAAATGGTGTTTGAAGATCTGATCAAGAATCCCTGTATCTTGGCCATCTTTACAAGTGTGATTTTTAACAAATATAGCATAGACCCACTTTAACATGATTATTCACTGATTTTCCTCTACAGTAACTTAGCCAAATCCACCCATAATAAAGACAATTGATTGGAATGGATTTGTAACTGAATGTAGTGAAAGGCCGCTCAGTGCATGTTTATTATGTGATATTTAGACCTGTTTTTACCATATATAAATGTAACAATCTGCACAGCTATCATCAAATATGGCAGAAGACAAGGCATTTTCTTGTTCATTTATGTTTATTATCAATCCGTGTTTTTTGTTAAAAATAGAGAATGCTAATGCTGAGGGCATTTAAACGTTTCCAGTGACCTGCATCTGCTCCACCACCACCTGGCCCTGCATCCCTCTCCAGCTGTGTGGGTTGGCATGGCGCTGTAGGTCTGAATTGCTCGCTCACCCTGCAGTGTGTTAAGCAGAAGAGATAAGACAGAGCCTGGTTTGTGAAATGTGCCCAAACTGAGCCTGGTCAATAAGAAGCCTCTTAGTGTGGCACCACAATGTGTCATTCTTACCGCATCTCATAAAGTGACACAGTGTCTTTCTAGCGGCCTGTGAAAGGGTGCAGTGTAAGGAACGCTTCATGTTGACAAACATCACTAGCATGAAACTTGTACGGTTATGTTCATCTAGGATCGCAGCGTTGTACTCCAACAGAAAGTATCAACACAACCTGAACTGAGTTCAGACCAGGATAAGAGGATACAATTTACAAGCAAAGATATCAAAATGCAATATTTGTTCTATCTACTTATAGTTCCAAATGCTGGTTTGCTGCCAAAAAAATGTTATATTTGT
The DNA here is from genome assembly GCF_040937935.1 of Hyperolius riggenbachi. Classification (NCBI taxonomy): domain Eukaryota; kingdom Metazoa; phylum Chordata; class Amphibia; order Anura; family Hyperoliidae; genus Hyperolius; species Hyperolius riggenbachi. The sequence continues at coordinate 88,188,855 of NC_090656.1, forward strand.
GAATACTTCATAGATGAGATATAGTGGCTCACAACAATACTGTGCAGGCCGCTCCTTGGTTCAGTACAGCACTGTGGAGACTGCTCCTTAGATCAGTACAGCACTGTGGCGACTGCTCCTTGGTTCAGTACAGCACTGTGGAGACTGCTCCTTGGTTCAGTACAGCACTGTGGCGACTGCTCCTTGGATCAGTACAGCACTGTGGAAACTGCTCCTTGGATCAGTACAGCACTGTGGAGACTGCTCCTTGGTTCAGTACAGCACTGTGGCGACTGCTCCTTGGATCAGTACAGCACTGTGGAGACTGCTCCTTGGATCAGTACAGCACTGTGGAGACTGCTCCTTGGATCAGTACAGCACTGTGGAGACTGCTCCTTGGATCAGTACAGCACTGTGGAAACTGCTCCTTGGTTCAGTACAGTACTGTGGCGACTGCTCCTTGGATCAGTACAGCACTGTGGAGACTGCTCCTTGGATCAGTACAGCACTGTGGAGACTGCTCCTTGGATCAGTACAGCACTGTGGAGACTGCTCCTTGGATCACTACAGCACTGTGGAGACTGCTCCTTGGATCACTACAGCACTGTGGAGACTGCTCCTTGGTTCAGTACAGCACTGTGGAGACTGCTCCTTGGATCACTACAGCACTGTGGAGACTACTGCTTGGATCAGTACAGCACTGTGGCGACTGCTCCTTGGTTCAGTACAGCACTGTGGCGACTGCTCCTTGGTTCAGTACAGCACTGTGGCGACTGCTCCTTGGTTCAGTACAGTACTGTGGCGACTGCTCCTTAGATCAGTACAGCACTGTGGAGAGACTGCTCCTTGGATCACTACAGCACTGTGGAGACTACTGCTTGGATCAGTACAGCACTGTGGAGACTGCTCCTTGGTTCAGCAGAGTACTGTTCAGACTGCTCCATGGATCAATACAGCACTCTGGAGACTTCTCTAACATCAGAGCTCAGCATCTGATTACCACTCAGCCACGGGTCAAACCTCAGAACCCAATCCACAGCCGCACTACCTACAGGCCTTGTCTACTAAATGCTGGTATCCAACCCTGACACCCCCGCCCCCGTTGATAAATGCTGCATAGGAGCTGAATCCAGCACTCCCCTCTGTACAAGCCTATTCTCCTTGCAGGAGGCTGAAGTGTGCAGGCTTTCAAGGTAGAGAACCTCCTTAAAGGGTTGTTAAACACTGTTTTTAAAATCATTTTTCAATTCTACATTGATTCTAATGTACATAAATCATTCACCTACCAATAAACAATAATTGCACATTTCAGAAGTATATAGCTATTTGAACTTGTAGTCCCTTACTGACCTATGCCGAGTAGGAGGAAGTAGATTTTTCTATTTTTGCAATTTTGGAGATTGTGATTTTGGGGCGATTTTGATGCCATTGTGATTTTAGAGCGATTGCATTTTTCATGCAGAAGTGAGCTTGAGACAGACGCTCACCCAGGATGGAGAACAAGAAAAGAAGAGTATTTATCATGTTGCCAGGCTCTGGACACAGAAAAACGGTGTTACAGGTACAATACAGTACATTGTGGTTGTTCTTTAAATTCATCCTATATACAGTGGCTTGCAAAAGTATTCTGCCCCTTTGAAGTTTTCCACATTTTGTCACATTACTGCCACGAACATGAATCAATTTTATTGGAATTTCACATGAAAGACCAATACAAAGTGGTGTACACGTGAGAAGTGGAACGAGAATCATACATGATTACAAACATTTTTTACAAATCAATAACTGCAAAGTGGGGTGTGCGTAATTATTCAGCCCCTTTGGTCTGAGTGCAGTCAGTTGCCCATAGACATTGCCTGATGAGTGCTAATGACTAAATAGAGTGCACCTGTGTGTAATCTAATGTCAGTACAAATACAGCTGCTCTGTGATTACCTCAGAGGTTCTCTAAGAGAATATTGGGAGCAACAACACCATTAAGTCCAAAGAACACACCAGACAAGTCAGGGATAAAGTTATTGAGAAATTTAAAGCAGGCTTAGGCTACAAAAATATTTCCAAAGCCTTGAACATCCGACAGAGCACTGTTCAAGCGATCATTCAGAAATGGAAGGAGTATGGCACAACTGTAAAGCTACCAAGACAAGGTCATCCACCTAAACTCACAGGCCGGACAAGGAGAGCGCTGATCAGAAATGCAGTCAAAAGGCCCATGGTGACTCTGGACGAACTGCAGAGATCTACAGCTCAGGTGGGGGAATCTGTCCATAGGACAACTATAAGTCGTGGCCTGCACAAAGTTGGTCTTTATGGAAGAGTGGCAAGAAGAAAGCCATCGTTAACACAAAATCATAAGAAGTCCTGTTTGCAGTTTGCCACAAGCCATGTGGGGGACACAGCAAACATGTGGAAGAAGGTGCTCTGGTCAGATGAGACCAAAACGGAACTTTTTGGCCAAAATGCAAAACGCTATGTGTGGTGGAAAACGAACACTGTACATCACTCTGAACACACCATCCTCACTGTCAAATATGGTGGTGGCAGCATCATGCTCTGGGGGTGCTTCTCTTCAGCAGGGACAGGGAAGCTAGTCAGAGTTGATGGGAAGATGGATGGAGCCAAATACAGGGCGATCTTGGAAGAAAACCTCATGAACTCTGCAAAAGACTTGAGACTGGGGCGGAGGTTCACCTTCCAGCAGGACAACGACCCTAAAAGCCAGGGCAACAATGGAATGGTTTAAAACAAAACATATCCATGTGTTAGAATGGCCCAGTCAAAGTCCAAATCTAAATCCAGTCGAAAATCTGTGGCAAGATCTGAAAACTGCTGTTCACAAACTTTGTCTATCTAATCTGACTGAGCTGGAGCTGTTTTGCGAAGAAGAATGGGCAAGGATTTCAGTCTCTAGATGTGCAAAGCTGGTAGAGACATACCCTAAAAGGCTGGCAGCTGTAATTGTAGCTAAAGGTGGTTCTACACAGGGACAGATCTAGGGGGGTGCAGGCGGGTCTCTTGCCCCAGGCGCAGTTTGTTGAATTCTTAAAAAGGTGGCAAAATTTGGATGGGGAATGGCAGTTTAGGTGCCAAAACCTGACCTTTAGGCGCCAAAACCTGACCTTGCCCCAGGTGCAACTTGGTCTAGATCTGTCACTGGTTCTACAAAGTATTGACTCGGGGGGCTGAATAATTACGCACACCCCACTTTGCAGTTATTTCTTGTAAAAAATGTATGGAATCATGTATGATTTTCGTTCCACTTCTCACGTGTGCATCACTTTGTATTGGTCTTTCACATGGAATTCCAATAAAATTGATTCATGTTTCTGGCAGTAATGTGACAAAATGTGGAAAACTTCAAGGGGGCCGAATACTTTTGCAAGCCACTGTAAAGTTTAATCCTGCTTTAATCAGGAAGGCTGGTGTGGATTTAAACACAATGTTTTGGAACCAATCAAGGCTTATATACTAAAAACCAATGAACACAAGACTATAGGTACTTACAGCCAGCTGGGTACACACCATGCAAATTTCACTCTACAGCCTATTTCCGATTGAGAAAATAATCGGATTAGAAAAAAATATACAGCCTACTGATTGGCAGCAACCAATCCGAACTTAAAATCCATCTCTTCCTTGACCAGATGTAGATTGGACATGCTGAAAATATTGATTGATATTGGCTAGCTATCAGTCTGTGTGTTTATATCCTTTCAAATGATTTTAATTTGGAAATCTGATTGAAATTTGAAAAAAAATTGCATTCGTGTCTATGCTAGCTTTCTTCTATAGCCAATTGATGTGAAATCTATCGATCTGAACACTTGCTCGAATTGGATCTGAAGTGAAAATTGCATGGTGCATACTCAACTTTAGACATCTGAAATCCAATGCAACTGTTCATGATTCTTTTAGCGGTTAGTCTGATGTATGTACAGTGCTCCTATGTATTCTGTGGTCATCAAGCAATGCTCAACAACTGTCCACAGCAGAATTTTGTCCCTAAGAGCTCCAGACACTGGGGGACATTTATCAAGAGTGTCTGAGACAAAATGTTAGTAGTGTTTTAGAAATCCGTGCAGAACTGTCTCAGACATTCTAAGAAATCACTAAATAGTGCAGATTCCTTCTAAAGGTGGCCACTAACTATCCTATTTCTAGCGAAAAATCGTTCGAGCGATCAGAAATTCTGATTGGAAGTGAAATCGTTCACTACACCATCAATGAACCAATCTTTGCTTCCTATCTATCACAACCAACAATAAAATCCAAATTTTGGTTAGAAGAAAATTCAATCGGAAGATTGTTTTTATAATTTTTCGTAATCGATTGTGTCCATCAACAAAGATCATTTACAACCAATCCAATCAGAATTTCTGATCTCTCTAACGATTTTTCACTAGAAATTGGATCGTTAGTGACTACCTTTAAACTGTTAGGAATAGGAGGAGTTAAGGTCTCTCAGTTAGTGCAGTGTGTGATGGAAATTGCGGTTGCTGAGGTAACCAATACATCTGCTGTATTGCATCAATGGCCAGCGCTGGAAGGGTTAAGCACAGAACAGCTTCACAGGACACCTAGCAGCAGGGGGGAGAAGCACTTCACAACTCATGTCTAGCCTGCACTGCTGCGATATCTGTAGAATTGCTATTAAGCACTTCTTAATCTACAGCAGTTTAGGGATGGATTTGCACTTTTCTTAACTGTAGTGCAGCTCTAGAAATCCATGCTAAACTGCTGCTATTAGGTAGGATTTGAGAAGTTTCTTATTATCATGCAGAACTGGTTAGAACAGTTTAAGAAGAAAAAAACGGTTGGTAATGCTTTTGATGAATCTGGCCCACTATCCTGTGTCTCCTCCTCTTTCTCCTTTCCATAGGGAAATAGCTGAAACTTGTCCAAGATAAATATGCATCAACCTGCACTGACTGCTGGAGGAGTGTCAATCACCAATTGGCAATATTATAATGGCTGCAGCTAGTGAAGACATTGTTCTGTGGCATCTCTGATAGAGGAGGAGATTGCAGCAGTTTGCAGGTTGAAGGAACATGCTACAATGGGGAAAAGGAAATGAGAAAGCTAAGCTGTGGACCTCACACTGTATTTTAATAACACTTCAAAGTAAATCTATGCAAGCTAAACCACTGAGAGTGATTAGTGCCATTTGTCAAAGCCTCCCGTGCAAGTTTGTGGATGAAAAACACAATTAAAAGAGTTCAAATGTGAATAAGTCCTAACACTCCTAATACGATTAACATGAGCTAATTAACGCAACAAATTTTGGCTTGTTTGTTTTTATTGATGAAAAATACTAAACTAAATGTTCTGACCATCCAGAAATACTCAGTGTATAAACTGTTCAGTTGTTGACACTGCAAAATATTTTGCTGGAAGATGCAGGAGCAAGCAGATAACATTACTGTGGAATGAGGTGGGCAATGGGCATCAATACAGGAACTGTGGCACAAGCAATGTGGACAGCTGAAAAGTGTTTGGAAGAGGGTCACAGTGCCCATGCCTCGCCCAGACACAGCAGCATCAGTTCCAACAGGAACATTCTGAGTCAGGACTGCTGAAAGCAGCTCCTCCACCCCTAACAGCAATCCGGGCACAAAGCTAGCAAAAAGGAAACAGCTCTATCCTCAAAGTGGAGCTGAATTAAGAAATGTAATACAAATTACACAAAACATGATAAATATTTGTACTCTAATAAAACTAACATCATTTTTATATCTGCTATAATGCATCTCCATATGCTGGTTGGCATGTGTCAATTGCCAGCCTTCTCCTTCCTCCAGCTGCTCCCTGCTAAATATGCTTATTAGCTTTGCATGAAGCTGCACATGCGCCGTTCTCTAATGACTGAACCACGCATGCACAGGAAGCTTACGGCGTCCCCATTGTGACACATGGCGGGGGCGGGCACGTGTGACTTCACCCGAAGTCGCCTATTACCAGAGCCGCTTGCAGGACAAAGAGCTGGGGGACCTCGCGGGCTACGAGAAACCCCCAGGTAAGTCCAAACTTCTAGTTTATTTTACCACTCAGGGTCCCTTTAAGTTATATTCATTAAGGTTCTTCTTGAGACCCCCAGTGTATATTATACATTCAACGGGTCCTCTTCTAACAGCAAGTTATAATTACCCGCTGTTTCTTTACCCCCTGAATCCCTCACATAGCTCCGGGGCTGCTGTCCCCCCCTCCCCCCGCTTAAAAAGGCAGATGGTGTTTTTCAGTGGAGGCAAGGCTATGCGCCAGAAGTCAGCAGACACACAAACCCAGGGGTGATTTACAATTACAGTCATGGCAGAGGATTATAACTTTATAGGAGAATAGGACCCAGTGTATATGCAATATAGACTGGTGGTGCGCTTTACGCAACCCTGACACAAACCTAGGTAAGGACTTGTTCCCTCTGCAACATGCGTGTGCATATGAAGTGAAGGGGACAAAGCAAGGCACGGCATTCAGAGGTGCACCAGTTTGAGCCCAGTCCCTGCCAGCACCTGCTGTGGGACATATATATTGGTGCCCAGCTAGCATTGTCGTAGTTCACCATCAGTACATTTCCTATATTTCAAATATGTTGCTTTTCACTCCATGCTTATTTGTATACAAGTGTAACAATGTGCAAAAGAAATGAACAGAATTAGAATTATTGAATTTCTTTATGTATTGTTTGCAGCACATACAGCAAACCAAATGAACAATCTTTGTGCCCACCACAGGGGGCCCCACACAATTCAATAAAAATGTTTGCTTTTACGGCAGTGCTATAAAATGTCCCCATAAAAATCGATCTGGAGCTGTGTACAAGATTGAATGGTAAAGGAAGGATTGTACATTTCTTGATTTATAAACCCATGCAGAATTTTCAATAATTTTTATTTCAGAATTTTGGAAATGTACATTTCAGTGTATTGTAGTGTATTTATAAAGTGTATTGTACTTGTCAAACTGAAAAGAAATATAAAAAATTGTACTGAGTTTTGCCACCGTGAGTCCAGCTATACAAATTGCAATCTCTCAATATACAATCTGTGCTGTCCTACCAGCATTTATGAACTATGTGGATGAACAGACCGTACGTAGTTTTGATATATTGTTGAGGCCTTTATGTACTACATAGATTTGGAAAGATTAGATACAGATTGTATAGTGTATAGCTGGTATAACCATTTAGTACAAAGGTCAAGCAGTGTTTAAGCAATAGGCAGTGTTTAGGCACTGTAACCACCTGTGACAACCTAGTTATCCAGATTGAGGGGTTTCCAGCCAAACTGGACTGTGCAAACTAGCAAAAACTATTTTCTAGTTATTGTACTTTTAAGGCACATGGGATAAAGCTAATAAGCCCAATGTTACTACATCATTTTTTTTCCCTAGCTGATTTATTGTTAGTAAAAAAAATGCATTTCTTATTCTGTATAGTGCTATTTTAGTGTTTCTTTTTAAACAGGTTTTGACATGATCTATATTTGTCTTGATTTATTAAGCAGAATACTAATATAAACTGTAGATGGTGCTAGCGGCAGTTCAATAGAAACACAGAATTCACAGAGCACACTACATCTTGGATACCCAGAATTCCCTGTGTGTGACATCATGTTTAGAAGAGGCGGGGGGCTGGTCTTACAGTTTTTCCATGCTCTCACGCACACCTCCTCCATGGAAGAAAATACAAGAGGTGTTAATGATTTCCTAGCTTTGTTTTACTCCCTGGGCGCCTGTTATCAACCCTGTCCAAAGTCCAAGGGCGAGGCGGGCTCTGAAGGTGTGAGGTTTTCTAGGCCGGAATTACCCAGCACACGGCATAGTGCATTAAATATCAGCATTTCCGCACATGCACACCTACAAAGGGGAAGCGGAAACCGTGGCACGTCCTTGACAGTACACCTGTGGGGTCCTTCCCCATTGCCACAAACAACCGCGAGACCCAGTTGTTTGTTGTATCGCAACAGCAGGTCCGATGTTTGCTGACAAACTGCTGAAATAATAAAGGCTGGCCATCAGAACCTTGAAAGCAGATGTAATTGATAACACACTTACATAAAAGTCTATCAGCAAGATAAAGCCGAGTACTGACAAATGAAACACTAACACCTTGCTGCTAATATCAGTATACAAACAGAGCTCTTCACAGTTGATGTGAGAGCGCTGGAGATAGCCAGAGCAATAGCTGAGATTGCTAGATCACAGTAAAAGTAATACAATGATATGGATAAAGCCTGCCTCATCCTGATGTTTCCTATTGTAGCAATGTGCAGGTGGGACTCTCCATATGAAACAGGAAATGTGGGCGTCCGCTAGCAGTGACAGTTTTGACGCCGTCATAGAGGCCCATTACAATTATTGCCATACTCCATTGGCACCCAAATCCCCCCCCCCCCCCCCCCCTGCTAATAATTACAATGGGCCCCTATGAAAATTTATATTTTGGGGCCTTTTTTTTTTTTTTACTGGTGGAGGTTGAGGAAGGGTTAATTGTAGCCGTAGGGGTAAGAGGGTGTGTGTGTGGGTGCTGCAGTCGCAGGGATAGTTAAAGTTAGATGTTAGGTAGGAGGGGTTAACTGTCTTACACTCGAATAGTAAAAATAGTAAAAATTTCCAGGTGCCCATTTTTGCCTCTCCTTCAGGCCTCAGTATGCGAGATATGTAAAGACTTTTTAAGGCCTCTTCTCCATGGGTGGCAAAACTGCTTGTTTGTCCGGTAATTCAGCATCCCGGCTGCAACCTTGTGGGAAGACTGCTTGTCCCCAGCCTGTCCCGAGCGCTAGCAAGTGCCCGCGGGTGAACGGAAGCAGCCGCTTTCGGAAGTGGTTACGGATATCTTTTTGGCATATTTAGCTTTAATCTGAGTCTGCTGGACTCTTAACATATGCACAAAGAAGGGGATCAGCTATATATAGTGCTGCCCATACTTACACATACCCCTAGCAAATTTTGACTTAAAGATACTTTTATTTAACCAGCAAGTAATTTTTTGACGGCAAATGGCATCGGTGTCTCTCAAAAGATAATAAGATGATGTACAAGATGCATTATTGTGGGAAAAAAAATAATTTCTCAGCTTTTATTTGCATTTGAGCAAAAAGTGTCCAGTCCTGAATTATTCATACCCTTCTCAATAATCAATAGAGAAAGCCTTTATTGGCTATTACAGCAATCAAACGCTTCCTATAATTGCAGACCAGCTTTTTTGCATGTCTCCACTGGTATATTTGCCCATTCATCTTCAGCAATGAGCTCTAAATCTTTCAGGTTGGATGGAGGGTCTTCTTGCCATCACCCTGATCTCTAGCTCCCTCCACAGATTCTCAATTGGATTCAAGTCAGGACTCTGGCTGGGCCACTCCAAATCGTTAATATTGTTGTCTGCTAACCACTTCTTCACCACTTTTGCTGGGGTCATTGTCATGCTGAAATGTCCACTGGTGCCCAAGGCCAAGTTTTTCTGCAGACTGCCTGATGTTGTAGTTGAGAATCCTCATGTATTGCTCTTTTTGCATGGTGCTGTTTACTGTGATTAGGTTACCTGGTCCATCAGCTGAAAAACACCCCAAAGCATTAGGTTCCCACCACTATATTTGACAGTAGGGATGGTGTTCTTTGGGTTAAAGGCTTCTTTTTTAGGCCAAATGAAGGAAACATCATTGTGACCAAACAATTCAATTTTTGTTTCATCTGACCATAACACAGAAGACCAGAAGTCATCCTCTTTGTCCAGATGAGCATTTGCAAAGGCCAAGCGAGCTTTTGTGTGCCTTATCTGGAGAAGTGGTGTCCTCCTTGGTCTGCATCCGTGGAACCCAGCAGTGTGCAGTGTCCGTTGGATTATCTGCTTTGAGACATTGTCACTAGCAGAGCCTGGATTCACCAGAATAGCCTTGGTGGCGATTCTTGGATTCTTTTTCAACTTTTTCACTATCCTTCTGGCCAACACAGGTGTCACTTGAGATTTTCCCACGATGCGGAACATCTTGTATTTTTTAATAGTACTTTGCACTGTAGCCACTGAAATTATACAGGTAGCAGCTAGCATGAAGCTTTACTGCAAAAAAAAAAAAAAATGCCAAACAGCATTCACCACTTTTGAAAGCCATAGGCAGCAATGAATAAGCATATAGAACATTGGTGCATTGTAACATTAAAACGTAGCGTCAAGCAACTGCAATGAAAATCAGTAGGTAGCTAACTGCTAGAAGAGTGATCAACAAGAAAATATTATAGCATGAATCTCCTCTGCAGTGATTTACAGAGTATATATAGTCTTGATACTAACTGTCCCTCAGAGGCGCTGACAGTCTGATCATTACCATAGTCATCATACGTCCATTGTAGACTAGGGCTGATTTAGGGGGAAGCCAATTAACTAATTTGTATCTTTTAGGAATGTGGGAGGAAACTGGAGTGCCCGGAGGAGACCCATGTAGACATGAGGAGAACATGCAAACTCCATGCAGATAGGCTGGGATTCAAACTGGGAACCCAGTGCTGCAAGGCAAGAGGGCTATCCACTACATCGCCATGCTGCCCCATACTATCATTATTATTATGTACTGTATTTATGCAGCGCTGACACCTCACAAATCACTATACAGAGTAAAAAGTCATGTTACTAACCGTCACTCACAGGAGCTCATAAACTAATCACTACTATAGACATATCTTCCTATCATATACTACTGGTGCCCATTAATGATACAATATTTTTGTCCAATCTTACCAAATCTATGTAGTAGGACGGTGAACAGAGTAGAAACACTGGATATTTTATGGTGCCCATAGATGGTACAATAAAAATGTTTAATTGTCCCATTTATTCGACCAAAATTATCAAATTGAAAATAATCTTTTTTTTTTCGATCAAGAAAAATGGACGAGTATCTAGTTTTTTTCAATAAAAATCCAATTGGACATGCTGGAAAAATCTTTATATTCGATCTAATGGAATAATTGAACGAAATTATCTAATTGTACTATGTATGGGCACCATTAGGTATTCTCTCATGTTACATAGAAGTGGTAAGATTAGACAAAATAGATTGTATCATTAGTGGGCACCTTAAGACCAATTTTTGGAAGGAACCAATTAACTTATTTGTATCTTTTTTGGGGATGTGGCATGAAATCATCCCTAAGAAAATTTGTCCTTATATAAGTGCTGATCATGTTTTCAAAAGTGCGGATTGCTGGCTTCTTCTGTAGAGAAAATGTAAACATTACATACAAGTTGTTGCTAAAGTATAAATGTGAAAGGTAAATAGTACAAGCAGTAAGAATAATGTGAAAGGTCCAAATTAGTCGGTCACCTGGTAATCTAGTGTCACAAGGGATGACTTGCTTTTTCTTCTATTAGATATGGTATCAGTCACTAATTGGTGCTCTGGTTAGATAAATTCCTTAGGCATTACAACAGCAGCAGCTGAGAATCATAACAAAGACAACATATAGAACATTCTATGGAGCAGCATGTACCTCCCACTGGAACTTTCACGATAGATGCAAACTATTGAAATCACACCTAATACTTCAACTGTAATTTATGTATGAATGATGGCAGCCATTTGTCCTGACTAGTGACAATGGCCTACTTCACACCTGTTCTGTATACTTCATTATCTCATCCAGATCGCTCTTATCTGGTTAAAAATAACCGTCTTTCCCTGTTTTGCCTACAGTTCTAATATCGTCGCACAAAGTTCCTGTTAGATATATAATGAGAGTCTATTCTGGGTCTAGTCCAAACCGCAGAAAGAAACTCAGGAATGGGGAAGGACGCCCAAGAGAACTAATTAAAATCTATTTTGTGCAAGAATAGTATGTTCATGAAAGCATACATTTTCACAAAAAATTACTTCAGTTTTTGACATTAGGTACCGTATATTTTCACAAGTTACTTTTCAGTCTCAGGAGCAATTTAATAACCATCCAGTCATAAACCTCTTTTACAGGCCCTCTTAGTTGCAGATATTGTTTCTTTAAGACACTAACTCAGCCTTTCTCAACTTTTTTACCCTGGAGAGACCCTTCAAATAATTTTTGTATCTCAAGGAACCCCTGCATTTATTTTGCAGGAGGCATGGTCTTTACAAGTAGGTGTGGCTGTTTATGTCACTACAACCTATTACACTGCCACTCATTATACTGTCTCCTAATTCTAGTGCTTTTTATTAATGTGCTCATTATCATTCTGCCCCCCAATTTAGTGCTTCCTTTTACAGTACCCCCTATTATAATGTGCTCTATCATTCTTCCCCCACAATGGGGGAAAATGCCAAGGAACCCCTGCAAAGTACTCAAGGAATGCAGGGATTCCAGGGAACCCTGGTTGAGAAAACCTGCACTAACTATTTGGCCTGAGGAAGTGGGCAAGGAACCGCAAAACGCATTGTCTTTTTAAAGTGTTCAATAAAAGAACTTGTTTATTATATTCTTAGAGGGTTTTTTTTAAATAATTCATAGGAGTTATCCCTGCTACCCCAGTACAATTTTAAAGGAATTTAACCCCACTTGGCGAGCCTCCTCCACTCTCGATTCATCCAGCCATAAAAGCCAGTATGTGGCAGGTAGTGATGGAGACAGGTCTGTAGCAGTCATACATCTACTAAGATAGAAGGCTCAATAACACTGTGCACTGTGTTTTTGAAATTTATCAATTTTCAAAGTGTTTGAGCTTCTGTTTAAACTTTTCACCCTTTTTCGGAATAGGTAAGAGACTTTGATGAACCTCTGTTATCATTCATTCAAGGTGGATTGAGGGGGCAGTTGGGCTTGTAGCTGGGACCTCCTTATTAAAGGGAGCTTTCAGATACCACCATAAATTACAATCCATGACTTAAGCCTGGTACACACCTTCAATACTGATTGGCAAATGATTGGCCAAATGTACCACCTCCATGTAGTATGAGGGCCAACAGATTTTGAATACTATGAGCAGATTCTGTACTACATGAAAGTTGTAAAATTGTTCAGTGATTGGCCAGTTATAATTGGATGTGTGTACCAGGCTTTAGCCCCTAACATAATGAGAGGGTATTGAAAAGTGGTGGAGGGAGGATTTTTCTATGTACCCCCTTATGATATGGACCATGTCAACTGGTATCGCTGATGGGGCGGAGCCCCATGCTTGGCTTGGGGGCTCTACATTTTACAGTGGCAGATCTACTTGACAGCAGCGGTAAGTGTAAATTGCATTATCCACCAGTGATAATTTTATAAAAGCTCTAATTGCCAAAGAAATGGACAAAAATGTATCAAACAAATGCACAGTAAGATATTTATTTACGCCAGGATTCTCGAACAATGGAAATATAGAGATGACAGGTGTTTCATATACAAATTGCACTTTGTCAAGATCACCTCAAAACTGTATAATCCCCCTGCCAACAAGAAAAAAGCCAAATATCAGTTGCTTAAAAATACACGGTGCATATAACGTGAGTACAGCGCTCTTGGTGACCACAGTAACCCTACCAACAAAAAATTTACATTCCAAAATAGAGTAAACATTTGCTAGGTGGAAAAAGTAAGATGAGGGAAGACCGTCAAATCCCACAGCACAATACTATACACTTCTTCTACGGTCCAACAATTAGGAATATACAGTAGCAATAGAAGGTATGTGAACCCTTTGGAATTATATGGATTTCTGCACAAATTGGTCATGAAATGTGGTCTGATTTTCATCTAAGTCACAATAGACAATCACAGTCTGCTTAAACTAATACCACACAAATAATGAAATGGTTTTATTGAACACACCCTGTAAACATTCACAGTGCAGGTGGAAAAAGTATGTGAAACCCTAGATTAATGACATCGCCAAGAGCTAATTGGAGTGAGGCGTTAGCCAGCTGGAGTCCAATCAATGAAATGATATTGTAGTGTTGGTTACAGCTGCCCTGCCTTACAAAAAAACACCAGTTTTGGGTTTGCTTTTCCCAAGAAGCCTTGCCTGATGTGAATGATGCCTCGCACAAAACCGCTCTCAGAAAACCTACGATTAAGGATTGTTGACTTGCATAAAGCGCGAAAGTATCTTCAAAAGTCTTGCTGTTCATCAGTCCACAGTAAGACAAATTGTCTATAAATAGAGAAAGTTCAGCGCTGCTGCTACTTTCCCTAGGAGTGGCCATCCTGTGACTGCAAGAGCACAGCGCAGAATGCTCAGTGAGGAATCCTAGAGTGTCAGTTAAAGACCTACAAAAGTCTCTGGCATATGCTAACATCCCTGTTAGCAAATCTATGATATGTAAAACACTAAACAAGAATGGAGATCGTCAGAGGATACCACAGAGGAAGCCACTACTGTCCAAAAAAACCCCATTGCTGCAAGTTTGCTAAAGAGCACCTGGATATTCCACAGCAGCACTGGCAAAATATTCTGTGGACAGATGAAATCAAAATTGAGTTGTTTAGAAAAAACACACTACACTATGTGTGGAGAAAAAGAGGCCACAGCACACCAACATCAAAACCTCATCCCAACTGTGAAGTATGGTGGTGGGGGCATCATGGTTTGGGGCTGCTTTGCTGTGTCAGGGCCGGGATGGATTGCTATCATTGAAGGTAAAATTAATTCCCAAATTTATCAAGACATTTTGCAGAACTTAAGGCCATCTGTCCACTAGCTGAAGCTCAGCAGAAGATGGATGTTGCAACAGGACAACGACCCAAAGCATAGAAGTAAATTAACAACAGAATGGCTTAAACAGAAGAAAATACGCCTTCTGGAGAGACATCCCAAGAATATTGCTGAACTGAAACAGTTCTGTAAAGAGGAGTGGTCAAAAATTACCGTATTTTTCGGAATATAAGACACACTTTTTCTCCCCCAAAAGTGGGGAGAAAAAGGGAGTGCGTCTTATATTCCAAATGTTTGAAATTTCGTATTTATATGGCGCCCGAGGCAGCACGTGCGGCCATTTGTCCCCCTTCTAAGCGTGGCCGTGAAGTGCTGGAGTTGATAGCCGCTGGTCAGATGCGGCTGCAGAGCGGCAGATATGCCAGGATACCGTGGCCATGATCTCTATGGATGTCGAGGAGAGAGCCAAGTTCAGCCTGTTTGGCTGATGGCTGGAAGTCTGAGGCATGTTATTAGTTCAGAGCACAGCGGAAGGCGTTATTACCGATCCGGGATCCAGCCGATGAGTCCTCCATCTGCTTCTGTATCTTCAATACCGGCGCGCGCGGATCCCCGTCTTGTAACTTCCTGGTCTGTCGCTCTCGCACTGCGTGACCTCGGCGGCTCATGTGCGTCAGGGTCACGTAGTGCGAGAGCGGCTGACCAGAAAGTTACAAGATGGGGATACGCACGCGCCGGTATTGAAGATACAGAAGCAGATGGAGGACTCGTCGGCTGGATCCCGGATCGGAAATAACGCCTTCCGCTGCGCTCTGCACTAATAACATGCCTCAGACTTCCAGCCATCAGCCAAACAGGCTGAACTCGGCTCTCTCCCCGACATCCATTGACATCATGGCCACGGTATCCTGGCATATCTGCCGCTCTGCAGCTGCATCTGACCAGCGGCTATCAACTCCAGCACTTCACGGCCACGCTTAGGAGGGGGACAAATGGCCACACGTGCTGCCTCAGCTGAGACCCACCAGCACCCAGCTTCTGCAACATCCGCAGTAAGCTGCTCTGGCTGTGACCTGGACATTACCCCCTTGCCTCCTTCAGCCTCTACTGCTGGTGCTTTGGATGGGCACTGATCCCACAGCCCACTCCACTGGCCCTCTCCCACATGGACACCTGCTCCTCAAAATTGTAAGACCTGTTACCTTTACCTATTCCTACTGTCTGTACATTGTTGTATCTGCTTGTAGTTTTGTTGCAGATTCTGATTTCTGTATAAATATTACTGTA
This sequence comes from Hyperolius riggenbachi, assembly GCF_040937935.1. Lineage (NCBI taxonomy): Eukaryota > Metazoa > Chordata > Amphibia > Anura > Hyperoliidae > Hyperolius > Hyperolius riggenbachi. The sequence continues at coordinate 88,204,708 of NC_090656.1, forward strand.
GCTGTAATTAGTAGTGCTGATTAATGGAGGTAATTGATGTGGTTAATGGAGCTGGTGGGGATGGCAGGGGGTTGGTGTAGCTAATGGGGCAGCAGGAGTTACTGTAGGGTAGTTAGTGAGGCAGCAAGGTTTTACTGTAGCTTAGATAGAGCTTGGGGAGGGGGGAAGATCCACAAGACGCTCCTGCACCATGGACGCACCTAGGTTTAATGTATTATTTTTTTCCCTCATTTTTATCCTCTAAACCTAGGTGCGTCTTATATTCCGGAGCGTCTTATATTCTGAAAAATACGGTACTCCTGACCGTCGTGCACGTCTGATCTGCAACTACAGAAAACGTTTGGTTGAAGTTATTGCTGCCAAAGGAGGTTCAACCAGTTATTAAATCCAAAGGTTCACATACCTTTCCCACCTGCACTGTGAATGTTTACATGGTGTGTTGAATAAAAACATGGAAAAATGTAATTATTTGTGTGCTATTAGTTTAACCACTTCACCCCAAAGGCGTTTTTACCCTAACGGACAAGATCAATTTTCACCTTTCAGTGCTCATCCCTTTTTATTTGCCAATAGCTTAATCACTACTAATCACAATTAAATGATCTATATCTTGTTTTTTTCACCACCAATTAGGCTTTTTGGGGTTGATATTTGTTTTCAGTAATTACTTTATTTGCTATGCATTTTAAAGGGAAAAACAAGGAAAAAAAATGAAAAAATACACAATTTCTCCAATAGTTTTAATATAAACACTGCTAATGTACATAAAACCCACACATTTTATCTGCCTATTTGTCCTGGCTATCATAACATTTTAATTATGTCCCTAGTACAAAGTATGGTGACAATATAGTATTTGGAAATAAAGGTGTATTTTTTCTTTGGTGGTTTTTTTCTTTCACTATTTTCACGTGTCCGTGCTCAGGAATGCACGTGCAGGCGCGGGAGAGTGCACTGCATGAGCGGGAGCACGCACACGTGCACGCGCACAGCGGCAGCAGCACTGTCTGACTTATAAAAACATCCTGGAGCCATTAAGAGGCTCTAGCAGGACGTTTTTTATAAGTCAGCTTGTCATTAAGTGGTTAAGCAGATTGTGATTGTCTATTGTTGTGACTTAGATGAAGATCAGATCACATTTTATGACCATTTTGTGCAGAAATCTATATAATTCCAAAGGGTTCACATACTTTTTACTGCTACTGTATCATAAGTTTTTTTTTCACCTCAGGTTTGCTTTAAAGAACCTTCTTTATAGGTAGGTTCATTTTAAACAAAATTCTGTGCTGCACAGTTCAGACTATTTGCAATTAAACCAGTCCAGGTTTTCTGTATCACCTATGATATTCCCACTGGAGGTGCTTTGAGATCTGCAGAAATGCCTTAGTTATTCGGGTGTGTTGAGTCTGAACTGCACAAGCCATTGACAGGTTGGTTTACCAATTATGCTGACATTAGTCAGAGGTCACTGGACAAGCTACCCCCCCCCCAGAATCTCCTGTCTCTCGACAAGAGAAACTTGAGTTAATGAACTCATATTGAACTCATATTGCAGCCTATCAATCCTGTATTTGACCTTACATATGCTCCAATTACATAAAACTAATTTGTTCTATAAAAAAAAGCTATTGTGACAATGACACTTGCCGTCTCTAAAAGAGTCATGCAATAACGACCATGGGAAAATATACGGTTATCGTCTTGATCTACAGTTCATGGCAATATCTTGGCTTTAATCAGATTTTCAATGTTACTTTGGTCATTGCTATAAAAGATTTGATGTCCGATAAGATAAGGTTTTCACAAAAGGCAGGAAATAAGCAAAAAAAGCACAAACAACCACTGTAACAGACTACAGTAACCCTGCCACCATCTTATATAACATTCAACATAAACTGTAGGCAGAACATTTTAAAGGGAACCTGCAGTGAGAGGTATATGGAGGCTGCCATATTTATTACCTTTTAAATAATACTAGTTGCCTGGCAGCTCTGCTGATCCTCTGCCTCTAGTACATTTAGCCATAGACCCTGTGTCTATGTGGCTACCTAAGGAATTTGACACTCGGTGCTGAGAGTTAACAGGTTGGGGCGTCGATCGTGTCACTGCAAATTTGGGGGGGAAAGGAGTCGTCAGGATGTGGAGGGAACTAGCCATTATGAAACTCTGCACTATATACAGTGCTGTATAAGATGTCAGTGCAATAATAATACACAATAATAATATGGCAGGACATTAGACTATGACTATGATATGATTAGATTGTGAGCTCCTCTGAGAACGGTCAGAGAATTGAAATTGCCTGGAGCTTGCCAGAAGTTCGCTGTAAGCACCTGTATCACTGGCTTCTGTAACAACAGACAGCCCTGCATTATTAATTAATTACTCTGATCAGGATAAATAATCAATAGTCCAGGCCGGTCTGGTATTACACCAGCCAGTGCACATGGCCACTAATGGCAGCAAACTTCTGAAGCACTAAACACATCCTGCCACCTCTCCCTGCTAATGTGCCAGCTGTAGCACAGCAATCATTCTCTCTACTCACCCTGCTGCTCTGCACATTCACTCACTGCAGGCTGTGTGTAGAGAACGAGCAGACACATTGCCCACGGACAGGAAGAGGGAGAGGTGCTACATCTACTGCAGGAAGTAGTACAGTCACCTGCACTGCCTGTTGCTATTTTCCCAAATGGTGCCCAAACTATGAAAAAAAAGGTCCCAGGTGGAAGAACACAGTGACTGAGCACCACAGCGGCACCCCTAGCTATGGCTACACCTGCCACCCGCAGCCACTATGGTTGGTACGCCACTGCCCTGCATTTGTATTATGGCATCGCCGATGAGCTCGCCGAAGTAACCTGTTTTGGTAGACCCGGAACAAGCATGCAGATCAGATTTTGGTTTCTGACAAAAATTTAATAAGGTTAGCTGCATGCTTAGTTTAGGCATCGCTCCAACGGTCCCTCCTTCAGAGGGACAGCCCCTCTTTGGAAACCAAATCCCCCTGTCCCTCTTTCTTCCTCATGTGTCCCTCTTTAGGGACTGATGTACAGATCTGTGTAAATATATCTATTGTTCTACAGAATAATGTGTTTTATTGACTTTAAACTTTACTCTCATCCTATAAATTGATACATTTCTTATTTCCAAATGTTAATATTAAAGGGAACCTAAACTGAGAAGGATATGGATTTTTCCGGCTGCTGATCCTGTGTCTCTAATACTTTTAGCCACAGCCCCTGAACAAGCATGCAGATCAGGTGCTCTGACTGAAGTCAGACTGGATTAGCTGCATGCTTGTTTCAGGGTGTGATTCAGCCACTATTGCAGTCACAGAGATCAGCTGGACTGCAAGGCAACTGGTATTATTTAACAGGAAACATCCATATCACTCTCAGTTAAGGTTCCCTTTAAGGAAACCTAATGATGATAGAAAGGACCAGTGTGGTATAAATTTAAAACCAAAATCTTCTGCTTCTTGGATCTTTGTGGTATGCATGGCTAGGGGTGTGGGAGGGGCATGGCTAGGGGTGTGGGAGGGGCGTGTCTTATGGATTCCATCTTTCTTATCTCAGAAAGTTTGGAAGTATGGTTTAGGTGTGTGATTCAGATATTACAGCCAAATAGATCAGCAGGACTGCCAGGCAACTATTATTGTTTAAGGCTGGTTTCACAGTGAGACGTTAAAGTCCCACGTTACAGCAGCCAATAACACAGCCTAACTCACAGCACTGTAAAATCAATGTGCTGTTCACAGTGCACACGTTGCATTACGGTATAACGCTGCACGTTAAATGAAAGTGCAGCATGCTGTAAGTTATACCCCTATAGAGCTGCCTTAGATTGTTTGCACATGCTCAGTGACTAGCCACATGCCTAATTAATATTCACTGCGCTGTAGTCACTCGTGGTGGGACTCATAGTGTTGTCCGGATCATGAACGAATCGTTCATTTGATCCGGATCTATTTTGTGAGTCGAATCATCCGGATCATCACAATGAAAGATTCTGTTCACAGTGGATGTCTGTCTGGAAGAAACAGGAACACACAGAATGTACAGTGCAGGGAAAGTCCTGTCCTGCTAGTCATTTCACCCAGTCTGCTTCCCTAGTAAAATTATTCAAATGATTCGGTTCAAAGATCCGGATCTTTTCAGTGAGCCGATTTGAATGATCCGAATCCTTAAAAAGATCCGGACTTCCCATCACTATCCTGGAGCGGCTGCTTTGAGAGCTGCATAACGCAGCTCAATCTGACGTCCAACTTCAACACCACCATACGTTGCTATAGGGGCACGTTATGCGACCTTAACGTCCCCTAAAACGCAACGTCTTGGTGGGAAAGAGGCCTAAAAGAATATAAATAAATCAAGACAAGACAAGACAAGACAAATAACATTTATATTGCGCTTTTCTCCTTGCGGACTCAAAGCGCCAGAGCAGAGCAGCAGCCACTAGGGCGCGCTCTATTGGCAGTAGCAGTGTAAGGGAGACTTGCCAAATGTCTCCTACTGAATTAGTGCTGGCTTACTGAACAGGCAGAGCCGAGATTCAAACCCTGGTCTCCTGTGTCAGAGGCAGAACCCTTAACCATTACACCTTCAGCCAACTGACTCCCATCAGCCAATCAGACTCCCATCCATATACCTCTGGCTTCAGGTTCCCTTTAAAGTAAGCCATTCACTGTGCAAAAATGTACTGAAATAAGCAAACTGCAGTGGCAGCAGGGGCTATAGTTACCCCACTAGTTGAAACCGCTTTGCAGAAAGGGCCAGCTAATTAGGAGATACAGATTTCTATTTACAGACGTTTCACCATCTTCTCCAATGCTGGAACTTTATCTCCCTTTGGGAAATATTGAAATGAAAAGAAAATACTTTACTGTGATGGAACACCTCATAGTACGGGGTGAGGTCACTGTGCAAAGAGACAGAGAATGCACAGGATAGACACTGACTAATGAGTCTAGAGGAAGCAGGAAATTTGGGCGCATGAGGCAGGTGGACAAAAAGGGCGCCGCCATTCACTCCCATAATAAATATCGTTTAAATCGGCGCCCAACAGGAAAAAAGGGCGCCGGAGAAAAATAACGTTTTAAAAGCGGCGCCCGGAGACTTTTAATGTTTTATAACTGTTTCTCATGATTACACATTATTTAATGATTTATAATGTTTAAAACATTATTTTTAAACGAAAAACAGTACAATATTTTTTAAAACATTATTTTTAAACGAAAAACCGTACAATTTTTATTTTATTTTTTTTATTTTTTTTTTTGCATTTTTAAACGAAAAACCGCACCATATTTTTTTAAAACGTTATTAATGCTTATCACAGGGGGGTCTTAGGTTTAGGCACCAACAGGGGGGTCTTAGGTTTAGGCACCAACAGGGGGGTCTTAGGGTTAGGCACCAACAGGGGGGTCTTAGGGTTAGGCACCAACAGGGGGGTCTTAGGGTTAGGCACTGTGACGGGCGAGCCGTCAGTGCGCAGAAAACGCAGCCGCAACCGACTTCCTGCCTCGGTTGTCGTTGCGCTGCCCCAATCAGAATCTCATGTCTGTGGACACCAGGCAGTCCAGCCTGGGGAGTCTCTGCTGTCTTCAGAGAAATAGTTAGCCTAGTTCTTTTCATGAAGCCTGTGCCCTGTGACTTGCTAATGAAGCCAGAGGGGTAACACTCAGATGTTAATTAACAAACCAGGAGTCTTTTCAGAGCCAAGGAAGCTAATCCCAGCAGGGGGCAGACTTAGCGGAACCATTCAGCCAGGATAGGGAAACATAGAGTTATGATCTTTATGCATGTTTTAGAAGTACCATACATCGGAGAAATGTGGAAGTTATATCATTCTGCTGGTCCGGATCTTGTGAGTGTTTTGATATTAAATTTGGGCCCCTAGCCTAACCAGAACACTGGGAATTCCACCGTTTTTTAACCGGGCATGCAAACATGCCCAAGTTTGATATCATATTAATCGGTAGGTTCTGGGGATCGAGAATATGTAATTATTATCTGTGTGCCGGCCGCGCAGGTCTGCCTAGGGAACCTGTCAGGATTATGAGTTTGCTAAAGCCCCTGCCCAGATGTGATTACCATAGTCCGGCCTGGGGGGCCGACTCTGGAAGCCCGCCTCTGAGCTCAGCTCCATTAAAAGTGAATGAGCTGCCTGGGAAGAGTTCCTCCCTTTACCATCTTCAGGACACACGGCCACTATGAGGAACAAGTGGTGGCCATATTGCCAGAGCTAAAACAAAGGACATCCTCCATTTTGTTTGGATTCTAAATCTTGCTGAACTTTACTCTGCAACAAAGAACTCTAAGAACTTGAAACCGTTTTGCTTGAACTTGACGATTTTCCCACAAAAGGACATATTTCCACAAACCATAAGTATTTTTCTCCCTTCTTTTATTTTTCATACTGGCTATTACTGTCTTAATAATTGTGATTTTTAATAATTGTCTGTATATATTAATTATTTATATTGCGTGAATAAACGACTTTCTCCAAGTCATTCACTGTCCGCTACCCTGCTTATCAGCACACACAGAAATGATCCCGGGTCTCTGAAGATACGCTACTGTTTGTTTGTTGTTGGCTAGACAGAATATCGTGTGTTTAACCGTTTTATTCGCAGGATTAGTCAGTCAGTTAGTGGGCCCCACGGTCCCATAGTAACCGCGGTGGTGGCAGTTTACTCTGAACCAGTAGGTGACGTTGTAATTACCCGTGTCTCACAGGCTCCCTTCGGAGTTGTCTGCGGCTAAGTCTTAACGGTTCCTGCGCATTGACTGCGACCAGAGTTCGCACGATCTGTGTGCTGGCACCGTTTAGAAGGCTAAGTGCGGTCAGCCACAAGGGCTCCTGTGACAGTGTTAGGCAGCGGTTGGGACCTGTGTTGTGCTGAAAGTATCTGCGATAGCGCTAGCGCTATCGAGAAACGAACTAATTCGTTGGTGTAGCTGGAAGGCAATATATTTTTTATATATACAGAGAGACTGTGTAGCCAGTACCCCACCCCAAAAGTTTTATTTTATTTGGCGTGGAAATGTCCGGGAACTACAAGAAAATGTGCCTGGCGGACCTGCAAAATCTTTGCCAAGAGAGAGGCATTGATGTCGGCCGCAAGAAACAAGGGGACCTGGTAACGGAATTGTTTCAATGGGATACCCAGCAACTGCAGGAGCTGGATGTGTCTGCTGAGGTAGACGCTGACCCATCTGACTCAAGGCAAGGGGAACCAGAGACTGAGACTCCTGACCGTACAGAGGTTGTGCATCCTGAGGGCCCTGCATCAACAGTTACGCAGGAGAATGTCAGTGTGGACCCCAACCCCAAAGTTTCTGAAAATACTCGCCCGGAACTGGCCAGTACTGGACTGTCCAGGGGTGCTGACCCGGTAATGCAGCAGGCATTACAAAAGCTGATGGAGACTGACCTGGACAAGTACATGCAGTACATGGAAGCCCGCGAGGAGCGGGAACGCCAATCTGCAGAACGCAAGGCTGCTGCTGCTGCTGCAGAACGCCACGCGGAGAGGGATGCCGCTGAGCGAGAACGGGAGCGCCAACGACAGCATGAGCTAAACATGGCAAAAGTGCAACAGGCCAGCCGGAGTTCACCGCCCAGCCTCCCTGCTGAAGGAGCTGCAGCACCCGTAAGTGCAAAATTTAAATTTGCTAATATTGAAAAAGACACAGACATTGACTTGTTTTTGCGGTCTTTTGAAAAAGCATGCCGTCAGTATCGTCTGTCCCAAGACCAGTGGGCCAGACATCTGACACCTTTGCTGCGCTACAAAGCGCTTGATGCCTTCGCAGAATTGCCTGCGGAGAAGGATAATGATTATGCTGCTATAAAAGACGCTATCATTACTAAGTACCAGCTGACGCCAGAAGCCTATCGGAAAAAGTTCAGGGCCTGGCAGAAAAAGCCTTCTGATTCGTACCGAGATGTGGCCAGCAGCTTGCTCACCACACTCCGCCAGTGGACACTAGGCCTCACCAAAGGGTCTTATGATGTCCTGGAGGACTTGATAGTCCTGGAACAATTTCTGAACATTTGCCCTGCTGATGTACGCCAGTTTGTGCTAGAACGCAGGCCGGCTTCAGCAACTGTCGCTGCAGACCTTGCTGAGACTTTTGCAACTACCCGGGTGGCTGATACCCGCAGAACTGTCCCATCCAGCTGGAGAGGAGGTCAGCCCAATACCTCGGCAGACCCTCCTGCCCCTGTGAGCCGTCCGCCACAGAGGCCACCCAGCGCAGCTGCTGCACCCAGGCCTGCAGCGCCTGGAGAGGTCACCTGTCACTACTGCCGCCAGCCCGGACACATGAAATTCGACTGTCCGGAGCGGAGACAGACACCACCAGCACCTGGATCATCTGCATCACCTGCACCTCACCCACAGCAGAGGCAACCCGCCAGCGAACCACAGCCTGGATCATCAGATTTTGTCCTGTTTGCCCGCGGAAAGGAAATCCGCGACCGAACCGACCAGCAGCAACTTGTTAGAGTGAACGGCAAAGTTGTCACCGGATTTCGAGACACCGGAGCTGACATCACGTTAGTTCACTCACATCTTGTGCCAAAGGAGAGCATCAGCTCCAGCCGATCCCTTGCCCTTACTGGAGTAGAGGGCACCCTTTTTCACATAGCCCACGCGACACTGAAGCTGGATTGGGGAGTGGGAGGAATCCAAGAAAGGGTTGTTGGGGTTATGAAGGATCTCCCAGTCCCTGTGTTGCTGGGGACTGATTTGGGCAAGCTTGTGTCCTACTATGAACCTGCCACGACCGCCTTGTCGCTCACGGGAGGAGACGGACTCTCCGCCCACCACCAGGTACTTTATACACTTGGGGGAGCACCAGGGGGAGGCGGGTTGAATGTGCTCAGTTCAAGGGTACCAGGTTCAATAGTGCCTGCTTCAAAGGCACCTGAGTTTGATGTACAGACTGTCTGTTGTGATGATGCTGTAACTGTACCTGAGTTTACTGTACAACCTGTCTGTAATGAAAAAATGTCTATACCTGTCAATGTCATTACTGCATGCAATGATGATTTGAGTAATGTCCGTCTGTGCCATTCTGACAGTGTACCTGTGCTAGCAGTACCGCGCAGCTGCACTGCTCAGAACCCGAGCTCAGAACAGGTGGAGGGGGTTCCGGCTTCCTCCCCCTCCTCTGACCGCAGGGATGAGACCTTTCAGCCGCTGGCCTCGTGTGACATGAGCCAGTTGGCTGAAACTGACAGCGCCGTATTCTCAGCCGCACTACAAAGTGACCCAAGCCTGGAGGTGCTCAGGCAGCGAGCCGCTGAGCCCCTCGCAGACGGGGCTGCTTTCAAGGTGTACTGGGAAGGTGGGAGACTGCACAGTGAGTCTGTGCAGCCCCCTACAGGTGGATCCCATGCGAATACCAAATGGCTTGTGGTCCCGAGTGCGTTCAGGGGACATGTGCTGAAATCTGCACATGGTAATCCTCTGACAGGGCACTCAGGTGTCCGCAAGACACTTGCCGGTATTCGGAAACAGTTTTATTGGCCCCGGATGAACAGGGATGTAGCAAACTACTGCCGGGCATGTGCCGTCTGTCAGGAGCTGGGAAGGTCCAGGGATTCCCGCGGGGTTCCCTTAGGTCCACAGCCACTTAGCAGGGGAACCCTGCGTGGGCTGGCTGTTGACCTAACCAACCCACTGCCCGTTGTCAGCAGTCCCGGCAGACACCACGTCCGACTGCAGTGGCGCAAACGCCCTGTCCAGAACGGTCCATGTCGGGTTAACCCTGAGGGTAGCGGACAGCGACCTGTCCAGGTGAACCGAGCCGCAGGCGCCAATGGGTTTCCCCGCCGTCCCGGCAGCCGACACCAAAACGCAGATGGGCTGTCCCGGTGTCAGGGGGAACTAGACCCAACAGCGCCAATGGCTGCTACGGAGGATGTCTTGGTGACAACCCCCTACACAGCATCAGAAAGGGGAGGTGTGACGGGCGAGCCGTCAGTGCGCAGAAAACGCAGCCGCAACCGACTTCCTGCCTCGGTTGTCGTTGCGCTGCCCCAATCAGAATCTCATGTCTGTGGACACCAGGCAGTCCCGCCTGGGGGGTCTCTGCTGTCTTCAGAGAAATAGTTAGCCTAGTTCTTTTCATGAAGCCTGTGCCCTGTGACTTGCTAATGAAGCCAGAGGGGTAACACTCAGATGTTAATTAACAAACCAGGAGTCTTTTCAGAGCCAAGGAAGCTAATCCCAGCAGGGGGCAGACTTAGCGGAACCATTCAGCCAGGATAGGGAAACATAGAGTTATGATCTTTATGCATGTTTTAGAAGTACAATACATCGGAGAAATGTGGAAGTTATATCATTCTGCTGGTCCGGATCTTGTGAGTGTTTTGATATTAAATTTGGGCCCCTAGCCTAACCAGAACACTGGGAATTCCACCGTTTTTTAACCGGGCATGCAAACATGCCCAAGTTTGATATCATATTAATCGGTAGGTTCTGGGGATCGAGAATATGTAATTATTATCTGTGTGCCGGCCGCGCAGGTCTGCCTAGGGAACCTGTCAGGATTATGAGTTTGCTAAAGCCCCTGCCCAGATGTGATTACCATAGTCCGGCCTGGGGGGCCGACTCTGGAAGCCCGCCTCTGAGCTCAGCTCCATTAAAAGTGAATGAGCTGCCTGGGAAGAGTTCCTCCCTTTACCATCTTCAGGACACACGGCCACTATGAGGAACAAGTGGTGGCCATATTGCCAGAGCTAAAACAAAGGACATCCTCCATTTTGTTTGGATTCTAAATCTTGCTGAACTTTACTCTGCAACAAAGAACTCTAAGAACTTGAAACCGTTTTGCTTGAACTTGACGATTTTCCCACAAAAGGACATATTTCCACAAACCATAAGTATTTTTCTCCCTTCTTTTATTTTTCATACTGGCTATTACTGTCTTAATAATTGTGATTTTTAATAATTGTCTGTATATATTAATTATTTATATTGCGTGAATAAACGACTTTCTCCAAGTCATTCACTGTTTCGCTACCCTGCTTATCAGCACACACAGAAATGATCCCGGGTCTCTGAAGATACGCTACTGTTTGTTTGTTGTTGGCTAGACAGAATATCGTGTGTTTAACCGTTTTATTCGCAGGATTAGTCAGTCAGTTAGTGGGCCCCACGGTCCCATAGTAACCGCGGTGGTGGCAGTTTACTCTGAACCAGTAGGTGACGTTGTAATTACCCGTGTCTCACAGGCTCCCTTCGGAGTTGTCTGCGGCTAAGTCTTAACGGTTCCTGCGCATTGACTGCGACCAGAATTCGCACGATCTGTGCGCTGGCACCGTTTAGAAGGCTAAGTGCGGTCAGCCACAAGGGCTCCTGTGACAGGCACCAACAGGGGGGTCTTAGGGTTAGGCACCAACAGGGGGGTCTTAGGGTTAGGCACCAACACGGGGGTCTTAGGGTTAGGCACCACCAGGGGGGTCTTAGGTTTAGGCACCACCAGGGGGGTCTTAGGGTTAGGCACCAACAGGGGGGTCTTAGGGTTAGGCACCAACAGGGGGGTCTTAGGGTTAGGCACCAACAGGGGGGTCTAGGGGTTAGGGATAGGTACAGGGAGGGTTCTGTGTGAGAGTAGGGTTAGGTATAGCTTTAGTAAAATTCTTATTAATGTTTTATAAAACGTTATTATAAATTTCAATTTTTAAACAGGGAAGATTAACGTTTTTAAAATTGCCGATTTTATACACATTATTTAATGATTTATAACTTTATAAAACATTATTTTTAAACGAAATATAACACAATTTTTTTAAACGTTATTCATGATTATCTTTTAAAACCCTGCGCCCTTTTTTCCCGGCGCCCTTTTTTAACGTACGCGAGTCTAGAGGCCTGCATCATAGTTAATACAGGGGCCCCAACCGTCCCGTTTTTGCCGGGACGGTCATGGGTTGGGGGAGGGGTCCCGCTGTCCCGGGATACCCCCCCCCCTTGTGTCCCGGCAGGCTTCTGTGTGCGGGATGCGGCGGTCTGGGATAAGATTGTCCCTCCCTCCCTCCGAATGTGCCCCCCAGTGTCCCCCTGTATGCAGAGATAACAGCGCAGCGGAGCGGGCAGTCTTACCATCTTCCTAGCGTACCGGGCATCTCCATCTCTTGCTTCCATCTACTTCCTGTGACGTCACAGGAAGCAGGAAGCGGAGAAGACAAAAGATGCCCGGTACGCAAGGAAGATGGTAAGACTGCCCGCTCCGCTGCGCTGTTATCTCTGCATACAGGGGGACACTGGGGGGCACATTCGGAGGGAGGGAGGGACAATCTTATCCCAGACCGTCGCATCCCGCACACAGAAGCCGCGGCTTGCGCCTCGATCCTTTTCTTCCCTCCGCTGCCATGGGCACTCTCCCCTTCTCCCCACCCCCTGACAATTGCAGATTTATATATATATATATATATATATATATATATATATATATATATATATATATATATATATATATATATATATATATATATATATATATATATATATATATATATATTATTTCTAGGGGTGTGTCAGGGTGTGTGGTTGGGGGTGTGTCAGGGGTGTGGCTTAAGTGTCCCGGTTTCTCATCTCAAAAAGTTGGGAGGTATGGTTAATATTAGCTGGCTGGAAGGTTTTATCTCTGTCGGTATGGTTAAAGGACAACTGAAGTAAGAAATATATGGAGGCTGACATATTTATTTCCTTTTATACAATACCAGTTGCCTGGCAGTCCTGCTGATCTATTTGGCTGCATCAGTCTGGATAACACCAGAAACAAGCATGGAGCTAATCTTATCAAATCTGACAATGTCAGAAACACCTGATCTGCTGCATGCTTGTTCAGGGTCTATGGCTAATAGTATTAGAGGTAGAGGATTAACAGGGTAGCCAGGCAACTGGTATAGCTTAAAAAGGAAATAAATATGGCAGCCTCCATATCCCTCTTACTTCGTTGCCCTTTAAAGGGACACTTAAGTCAAACAAAAAAAATGAGTTTTACTCACCTAGGGCTTCCAATAGCCCCCTGCAGCCTTCCGGCGCCCTCGCCGTCTCCCTCCGATTCTCCTGGCCCTGCCGGCAGCCACTTCCTGTTTCGGTGACAGGAGCTGACAGGCTGGGGACGCGAGTGATTCTTCGCGTTCCTGGCCACAATAGCGCCATCTATGCTGCTATAGCATATATCATATATTATATAGCAGCATAGAGGGTGATAATGTGTCTGGGAACGCGAAGAATCACTCGCGTCCCCAGCCTGTCAGCTCCTGTCACCAAAACAGGAAGTGGCTGCCGGCGGGGCCTGGAGGAACGGAGAGAGACGGCGAGGGTACCGGACAGCTGCAGGGGGCTATTGGAAGCCCTAGGTGAGTAAAACTCGTTTTTTTTTTTTGACTTAAGTGTCCCTTTAACCTTCCTGGCGGTAAGCCCGAACTGAGTTCGGGCTATGCCGCCGGAAGGCACCGCTCAGGCCCCGCTGGGCCGATTTGCATAATTTTTTTTTTGCTGCACGCAGCTAGCACTTTGCTAGCTGCGTGCAGTGCCCGATCGCCGCCGCTACCCGCCGATCCGCCGCGCCGCAGCCCCCCCCCCAGACCCCGTGCGCTGCCTGGCCAATCAGTGCCAGGCAGCTCTATGGGGTGGATCGGAATCCCCTTTGACGTCACGACGTCGATGACGTCGGTGACGTCATCCCGCCCCGTCGCCGGCGGCGATCGGAGGGGCTGGGGGGATGCCGCTGAGCAGCGGCTATCATGTAGCGAGACTTTGTCTCGCTACATGAATTAAAAAAAAAAAAATTTAAAAAAAAAGATTTGCTGCCCCCTGGCGATTTTTTTGCAAACCGCCAGGAGGGTTAAGCAGTGATCACCAGCTTTTATACAAATACACACTTTTGTATCATTAAAATTTTACCCTAGTTACTACTAGTGTGAGTGCTTAGAACTTCAACATCCCTTACTATAAGAGTACTATATTTAATGCAATGCAACAGTTTTGATACCAGCAGGCAGTGGCGTAGCCGTAGCAATAGGGGATGAAGAGGCAGCGGACACCCCAGGGCCTGTGGAGCTTCATCTATCATTTTTAGCTTTTCATTGGAGCTTATCTGGTAATGATCACTTCTATATGTGTGCTGAATAGTGGTATCATTAACAAATGTTTTCCCTCCTCAGATTGCACCTCTTACACTAAAGATGTCATTGGACCATTTTAAAGGGAACCTAAAGTGAGGATGCCATATTTATTTATTGCTAAACAACACAAGTTCTGCTGATCTCTTTGGTTCCTGTAGTGTCTGACTCACACACCTGAAACAAGCATGCAGCTATTCCAGTCAGATTTCAGTCAGAGCTCCTGATATGCATGTTTGTTCAGGGTATATGGCTAACAGTATTAAAGGCAGAGGATCAGCAGTACAGCCAGGCAATATGTATGGTTTAAAATGAAATAAATATGGCAGCCTCTAAATCCTTCTTACTTTAGGTTCAAAGTGCTTGAGGGTCTCATTTAAAACTCGCACTGGGGCCCTTAACTCCTTAGGGCCTGTTTCCACTACACGCAGAATGGATGCAGAAAAACTAACTCTAATGAATGTCTATGCGCCTGTTTCCATGAAACGCGATTTTTCTGATGCAGATTTTCCCATAGGCATTCATTGGAGTCAGTTTTACTGCATCCAATCTGAGTGTAGTGGAAACAACCCTATGCTATGCCACTGCCAGCAGGTTTATGTCCATAACACAGCCTGGGAGGTATTATTCAGCACTGGCAAGATCAACCTAATGACAGCGGAAGGTTGGTGTGAGAATAGTTTTAATATTAGTACTTATTACTATTAATGTATTTATATAGCACTGACATCTTCTGCAGCACTTTACAGAGTCCACAGTCATGTCAATGACTGTTCCCCAGAGAAGCTCACAATCCAATCCCTACTATACTTACTAGTACTACTATATATATTCATAGACTAATGATAATTATGTCTGTAAGTTCTTGGGATGAGGGGGAAACAAGAGTGCCCAGAGGAAACCCATGCAAACAGATAGTGTCCTGGCCCAGATTTGAGCTTGGAACACAAGCCCTGCAAGGTAAAAGTGCTTTCCAACACGTCACTATGCCCCACTGATAAGTAAGTGTGGTTAAATGTTTTAAAATGAGACCCAGAAAAATAATGCCATATACAGTATGTGCATTATTGATTTTAGTGCCATTTTAAAATAGTAATACGTCAACTCCAGTATTTACTGTAAAAGCTCTTGCTCTATGTTTATACTGATAGTAAACTAACTGCAGTGTAATGGTGACTGCTTCACATTTGTGCTTCTGAAATGTTCCCTCTATTCGACACTTTGTAAATGTTCTCTCTTCACTCCTTTTCTTCCCTTTGCAGATCAGCTTATTCTTAACACAGAATTACAAGTTACGGAAAGAGAAAGAATACACAAACATGTTAATTTTACATGGTGTACTGGTTAGGCGCTCTGGCTCTGACACAGGCAATCTGAGTTTGAATCTTAGCTCTTCCTTTTCAGTAAGCTTGTACCTATTCAGTAAGGAGTCCTTGGCCTAGATTCCATAACACAGCTAGTGCCAACTGAACATGCATCAGTGGCTGCAGCTCAAGCACTGAGTGTGAGAGGAAAAAAGTACAATATAAATGTTGTCTTGTCTTTTTTTTATTATATACTGCCAGGCCACTAGTGTGATGCATCTAATATGTACAGTGACCCTACTGTGCAATGCCTGGCAATGTTTTGGGGGTATTTTCAGTACTGTGTACACACAGATAAGCTTTATATTGCTATCTAGATAGTTTTATGTCTGCTGCAAAGGGAAATTCCATTTCTGTTGAGTAAGATTCAAGGTTTTCACCTTTTTTTTGTAGATCTTGCAAAGATGGAAAACTTTTCGTTTTTTTTAAGCGTAATGATTTTGCTTTTATCCGGTTCAGCGCCGCAGTGCCGAAAATCTCATGCATCCGAGCAACGTTCACCTCCCATTTATTCGCCTATAACTTTATTGCTACTTATCACAATTAATTGATCTATATCTTGTTTTTTCCGCCACTAATTAGGCTTTCTTTGGGTAGTACATTTTGCTAAGAATAATTTTTTTCTAAATCCATTTTAACAAGAAGATTAAGAAAGAAATGAAAAAAATTCATTATTTCTCAGTTTTTGGCCATTATAGTTTGAAATTAATATACGCTACTGTAATTAAAACTCATGTATTTTATTTGCCCATCTGTCCCGGTTATTACACCGTTTAAACGATGTCCCTATCACAATTTATGGTGCCGATATTTCATTTAGAAATAAAGGTGCATTTTTTCAATTTGCGTCCATCACTATTTATAAGCTTATAATTTTAAATAATATAATAACATACTTTCTTGACATGCATATTTAAAAAGTTCAGACCCTTGGGTAACTATTTATAATGTTTTTGTTTTTTTTTATTGTATTTTTTTTTATTTTTTTTTAATAAAAAGTGTATGTGGGTAATTTTTGGTGTGGGAAGGAAATTGCTAATTTTAAGTGTAAGATAAAGTAATTGTTTAATTAAAACTGTGTGTGGGTGCAGTTTACTATTTGGCCACAAGATGGCCACAGTGAAAAAAGTCCTGGATGCGAACGATGTCGCATCCAGGAACTAAAAAGAAGCGAAGAAGTTTCCTGGGGGCAGAAATACCGCGCTCTCTGGATAGAAAGCGTCGGTATTTCTGCGGGGAAGTTAGATCGGTGAATGGGAATTATATTCCCATTCACTGATCGGGGGGCTAGCGGCGGGCGGCAGGTGCGCGTGCGGGCGCGCGCCCGATCCCGCGCACCACGCAGGCAAAGCAGCAGTGCCTATCTGGACGAGGAAGCTCGTCCAGATAGGCCGAACTGGTTAAACACAATTAACAAAAGAGCATTCTATAGGTCTTCTAACAGAAGCAGGTAGCGAGTTGTGTCACTAGGCTGTTTTTCAATGGATGGAGGTGGTCAATGAGATGCAAATAATTCAAGGCTTGCATGCACATTTAAAGAGTTCAACTTAAAGTGTACCTGAGATGAAAGACATCTCAGGTACCATACTTACCCGGGGCTTCCTTAAGCCCCACTGAGGCCACTCAGTCCCAGTCTCAGTCACCCCCAATACTCCCCGAAAGCCTGCCCAAGTCACGCTTCGTCGAACATGTGCGGCTGGGCCAGGCACGCTCCCCCATTGCTTATGGACTTTTTAATATGTATATCATGAGGGTATATTACTGTTATTTTTGCAAATAAAGGCTCATAATTATTGATACAGTATTTAAAATCGCTAAACCGGAAAAATACACCTTTATGTCAAGTTGAAATATTATCGCCATACATTGTACTAGGGACACCATTTAAACATTGTAATAATTTGGACAAATGGGCAAATAAAATGTGTGGGTTTTATCTATCATAGCACATTTTATTTTAAAACTATAAAGGCCGAAACCTGAGCAATAATTATTTGTTTTCACTTGTTTTCTTATTATTCTCTTTAATATGCAAGAAAAATTACATTATTCTAAGCAAAACGTTCCACCCAAAGAAAGCCTAATATATATATACCGGTATATATATATTAGGCTTTCTTTGGGTGGAACGTTTTGCTTAGAATAATTTAATTTTTTTTGCATATTAAAGAGAATAATAAGAAAACAAATAATAATTTTTTCCCCCCCTTAAAAAACAGATTTTTTTACACCACACTCCTCCCATTTATTCGCTAATAACTTTGCTACCTATCACATCAAAATTATATATATATATATATATATATATATATATATATATATATATATATATATATATATATATATATATATATATATATATACACACATATATATATATATATATAGATAATTTTGATGTGATAGGTAACAAAGTTATTAGCGAATAAATGGGAGGAGTGTGGTGTGAAAAATCTGTTTTTTAAGGGGGGGGAAAAAATCTGTGGTTGGGAAATGGTTAAAGGAATTTAATTGGAAAGGACTGTAAATATTTCCTTGTTGAGAATTCAGGAGAAAAGTTAATAGGATATTAAGACTTAAACTTGGTATACACTTTGTATTTTACCACCTCCATGTAGTATGAGAGGTTAAATACACAATCTGTTCATAGTCATTCCGAATCTGTTGGCCCTTATACTATATGGAGGTGGTAGAATTAGCCAACCATTGACCAATCAAAATTGCATGTGTGTACCAGGCTTTAAGCTGGCTGTCAATTTTCAAAATTTGTATTTTACTGCAGATTGAAATAGAAAGATTACATTGAATAATATTAAACTGCAAAATTATAAGTGCAGCGCTTATGAAATTGTAATTCTATTTAAAGCAGAATATAACCCTGCATTTCAACTTTGCTCTAAAACATTATTTACAGTATATTATATGCAACCAGCATTTTTTTTTTACTAGACCAGCATTGGAAGGGTTACACAGGGCTTTAAAGTTCCTGGAGATTTCTGCAGACGCATCCGAAGCTGACATAGATACATTTTGTTTACATAAATGTAAGTGTTGAATGTGACTCACTCTCTCTGACTGAGAAGGAGCTGGAGGACAGCCAAAGAGTGTGTAACATTTCTCAATAGATACATTTAACTAAATAGAATGTAACAATCTGAACTTCTGCATATCTCTCCACGGAACTTTAAACCTCTGTGTTAACCCTTCCAATGCTGGTCTAGTAAAAAAAAAAATGCTTTTTGCATATAATATGCTGTAAATAATGTTTTAGAGCAAAGTTGAAATGCAGGGTTATATTCCGCTTTAATGAAAGTAGAATTTTCCTTTAGGCCCCGTTCACACTGCACGCGTTTCCGGCCGCGTTTTGGAAACGCGTGCAGGAGGCAGACACGCATGACATCATGTCTGATGTTCACACTGCATGCGTTCCGGACCTGTGCGGTCCGGGAAAGCATGATGCACGCATTTTTTGTAAAAACGCATGGCTGTCCCATTCACTTTTCAGTGATGGGATCAGCCACGCAACGCACACAAACGCGGATGGCGTGCGTTCCGCGCGCATGGCCATCCGCGTTTGTGATGTGAACAGGGCCTTAAAGGGGTTCGTTATTGAAAACAAAAACTGACACTTACTTGGGGCTTCTACCGGCCCCCATTCAGCTGTCCTGTCCCACGCCATCCTCTTCGACCCTGCATTCCTTGCCGCCGTTTACCATCCAATTATTTGTCTAACTAGACGAATGCAACTGCGCCTGCGCGGCCGCTTGCGTCCTAGCTCCTGCTTGTGTCTCCAGGAGCCTCCTGCGCAGGCACAGTATGAAATTTTGTCGGACTGCACTTGCACAGTAAGCTCCTGGAGATGCGAGTGGGAGCTAGGATGCAAGGGACCTCGCAGGCGCAGTTGCAATTGTCTAGTTAGTCGAATAATTGGACAGTGACTGGCGGTGGGGAACAGAGGATCTTAGAGGACGGTGCGGGACAGGACAGCTGAGGAGGGCCGGTAGAAACCCCAGGTAAGTGTCAGTTTTTGTTTTTAAAAACGAACCACAGAACCCCCTTTAAGTTTCATGTTAAAAAAAAAGACTTGAACAGCAAATCTCTATTCTTGACTGGGACAGTATTTCATACCTCCCAACATTGTAAGACGAGAAGGACGGACACCTTTAAGAATCACCCCTGTCACACCGCTAACCACACCCCTGCCACGCCCCTAGTCACCCATCAAACAAAGATTTCATAAGCAAAAAGACTTGATTTTATCAATCAAGCAGCACTAATTCTTTCTATCAGCATTAGTATTCCTTTGTATTAGCATTAGAAAATAAGAAATATATCAGTTTGAAGGATGGGAATAAAGTTTATAGTCAAAGAAGCAACATTTTTTTCATTAATAAAATACATACATATACTCATATCTGTAAATCAGTCCTGAAAGAGGGACAAATGAGGGAGTAAGAGGGACAGAGGGATTCGGTTCCCAAAGAGGGACTGTCCCTCAGAGAACCAGGACAGTTGAGAGCTATAGTATTGTGTAGTTAATTAATATGAGGTTTTCTATCTTATGTGGTCACTTCATGGGCCTGTCTGTAGGAGATTATCTACACAGTATACAACATATATGCAATAATGGTAATAACATTTGACTTCAGTCATAAGCAATATAAAGGGCTAGATTAAAAAAACTATCACTATAAAACAACATAATATATAACAAAAAGCACAGCAACAGAATTAGAAGCCAACTTTGCTGAATCTCCACAATAGCGTGTTAGCGCTCAGGCAAATATCTTTTGGATGTCACTACAAAGTGCCTAAGAATGAACGTTTGCTGACTCAGACACCAGTGCTTCTCCAGTTCATGCAGTGAGTGTAGCACAGGGCAATGGTTCATGAATCACTGCCTTATAAAACATCACCCATCGATCACAGTCAGAAATGGAAGCAAACAATCCTATAAAAATTCCTGTCCACAGGGTCATTGACCCCCGTTACCTGCTCTGATCCAAAGCATCCTTGCCTGCACATCAGATCCTGACCTCTCTCCACACCTGCTAGCAGCTCTGTCCTCCAGGCTATGCGGATAGCCCAGGCCCCTTTCACAGGGGCGTGCTGCTGCTGCTGCTGCCACTACTTGTCCCTACAGACTTGAGAGGGGATTTGAGTCTGGGAGGGGATTACATTAGGGGCAGTCATGTGTTACAGCTGTACCAGGACGCCCGGCTTCCCTCTGTCACCAGCTCATGCCGAGACTACAACTTCTCTAAAAAAAGCTTCTTAGGGACTAAGCAAAAGTTTATTTCACTACGGTGACCAGGTTGAGAATGTATTGCAGTACAAACATTGCAGTACATCCCAGATCATGTATTGATATGTATAAGGAACCCTTCAGACCCACCCACTGAAGGCTGCAGGCAGATGAGTAGCTGCTGGTGTCCTGTCAATTTCTCCTGCCTACCGGATTTTACTGCCAGCACTAATAGGTGGGTATACACACTTTTTGGCTGAGCTTCAGGATGTGGGGAGATTAATGTAAGGATTTTAGGATTTCCTAGGGTCAAGTTAGGGTTAGGTTCACTTTATTGGTTAACCACCCTGGCGTTCTATTAAGATCGCCAGGGCAGCTGCATGAGGGTTTTTTTTAAATAAAAAAAAAACTATTTCATGCAGCCAACTGAAAGTTGGCTGCATGAAAGCCCACTAGATGGCGCTCCGGAGGCGTTCTTCTGATCGCCTCCGGCGCCCAGAATAAACAAGGAAGGCCGCAATGAGCGGCCTTCCTTGTTTTGCTTAGATCGTCGCCATAGCGACGAGCGGAGTGACGTCATGGACGTCAGCCGACGTCCTGACGTCTGCCGCCTCCGATCCAGCCCTTAGCGCTGGCCGGAACTATTTGTTCCGGCTGCGCAGGGCTCAGGCGGCTGGGGGGACCCTCTTTCGCCACTGCTCGCGGCGGATCGCCGCAGAGCGGCGGCGATCGGGCAGCACACGCGGCTGGCAAAGTGCCGGCTGCGTGTGCTGCTCTTTATTTGATCAAAATCGGCCCAGCAGGGCCTGAGCGGCACCCTCTGGCGGTAATGGACGAGCTGAGCTCGTCCATACCGTTAAGGTGGTTAAAGCAAACCTGAACTGAACATTAAAAGTCAAAATAAGCATACACTCATGGGCGGCTCAACACTGAGGCATGCTGAGCTCTGACACCCCTCTCCCCCCCCCCCCCCCCCACACACACACACACACACTCAGGAACATACAGTTATTTGTTTACAGGCTCCAGCAGCATACAGTGAACAGGAAAGGGTCTATAATAAACTCTCCATGTCAGCCTGAGTCTATGCAGGCACTAAGTAAGCAAGGGCTCTTATCTATTTGCCATAAATACCTCACAATCCCTTGTAAATAATGTATCTGGACAATACATACAGTGGTTTGCAAAAGTATTCGGCCCCCTTGAAGTTTTCCACATTTTGTCACATTACTGCCACAAACATGAATACCTTTTATTGGAATTCCACGTGAAAGTCCAAGACAAAGTGGTGTACATGTGAGAAGTGGATCGAAAATCATACAGGATTCCAAACATGTTTTACACATAAATAACTGCAAAGTGGGGTGTGCGTAATTATTCAGCCCCCTTTGGTCTGAGTGCAGTCAGTTGCCCATAGACATTGCCTGATGAGTGCTAATGACTAAATAGAGTGCACCTGTGTGTAATTTAATGTCAGTACAAATACAGCTGCTCTGTGACGGCCACAAAGGTTGTCTAAGAAAATATTGGGAGCAACAACACCATGAAGTCCAAAGAACACATCAGACAGGTCAGGGATAAAGTTATTGAAAAAATTAAAGCAGGCTTAGGCTACAAAAAGATTTCCAAAGCCTTGAACATCCCACGGAGCACTGTTCAAGCGATCATTCAGAAATGGAAGGAGTATGGCACAACTGTAAACCTACCAAGACAATGCCGTCCACCTAAACTCACAGGCCAAACAAGGAGAGCGCTGATCAGAAATGCAGTCAAGAGGCCCATGGGGACTCTGGACGAGCTGCAGAGATCTACAGCTCAGGTGGGGGAATCTGTCCATAGGACAATTATTAGTCATGCACTGTACAAAGTTGGCCTTTATGGAAGAGTGGCAAGAAGAAAGCCATTGTTAACAGAAAATCATAAGAAGTCCCATTTGCAGTTTTCCACAAGCCATGTGGGGGACACAGCAAACATGTGGGAAAAGGTGCTCTGGTCAAATGAGACCAAAATGGAGCTTTTTGGCCAAAATGCAAAACGCTATCTGTGGCGGAAAACTAACACTGCACATCACTCTGAACACACCATCCCCACTGTCAAATATGGTGGTGGCAGCATCATGCTCGGGGGGTGCGTCTCTTCAGCAGGGACAGGGAAGCGGGTCAGGGTTGATGGGACGATGGATGGATGCAAATATAGGGCAATCTTGGAAGAAAACCTCTTGGAGTCTGCAAAAGACTTGAGACTGGGGTGGAGGTTCACCTTCCAGCAGGACAACGACCCTAAACATAAAGCCAGGGCAACAATGGAATGGTTTAAAACAAAACATATCCATGTGTTAGAATGTCCCAGTCAAAGTCCAGATCTAAATCCAATCGAGAATCTGTGGCAAGATCTGAAAACTGCCATTCACAAATGTTGTCCATCTAATCTGGCTGAGTTGGAGCTGTTTTGCAAAGAAGAATGGGCAAGGATTTCAGTCTATAGATGTGCAAAGCTGGTAGAAACATCCCCTAAATGACTGGCAGCTGTAATTGCAGCAAGAGGTGGTTCTACAAAGTATTGACTCAGGGGGCTGAATAATTACGCACACCCCACTTTGCAGTTATTTTATTTTTTTTTAATATTTGGAATCATGATTTTCGTTCCACTTCTCACGTGTACACCACTTTGTATTGGTCTTTCACGTGGAATTCCAATAAAATTCATTAATGTTTCTGGCAGTAATATGACAAAATGTGGAAAACATCAAGGGGGCCGAATACTTTTGCAAACCACTGGTATTTGCAAATAAAACACTCTACCTCCTTCTGATTGTATGTTCTAACATTGTAAGTCAACAGGAATAGTCTGAAGAAGGCTGACAAGCTGAGAGCTTACTGTTTTTATTTTAAATTAGCCAATGAACTTCAGCTTGTATTTCTCCAGCAATGCTTAGCTATTAAGATAAGGAATTACAAACACGATTCTCTTCCTCCTGCCTCTCCCCTCTCTCCTTGCTTGTAGAGTTGTGAGACACAGGCTGGGGGCTGGAATGATGTGTCTGTGCTCTGTCCACACAGGAGCAGCTTGCTAGCAAGAAAGGATTAAAGCCTGCCAGAAAGCTAGCCAAGTATATCTGTAGGTATCTTTTCTTCAATATCATCATAATTTAGACAATCTGCTCTGCTCAAAAGCCTCTGAGTTCTGCTTGTGGTGTTTAAATTTGGTTCCTATCATTGCTGAACTAGTTAGACTTAATTTTATCACCTGATTTAGGCAAAAAATATATAAATCTTGCCATATAAACATTGATTTTGATCACCCAAATGGGACCCACCATGGCACCTTCGTGCCCCCAAAAATTTGAAGCTGGAGCTGCCATTGCATACTTGTCATACTTACAGAGTCTACTCAATCTCTTTCTCCTCTCCTGCATCCTTTTTGTCCACTGTGATAAATGGAACTCTCCATCAGAATCCCCTATGAAGAGGTGGACTAGTCCAAAACCTGTCACGTCTGTCAGATTTCTACTACCTACTGTAAGTGACAGCAACATAGGAGAAAAGTAATTTATGGCTCATTTTACTCTGGAAAAAACATACTTCTTATTTGTTTATGTTTGCACATATTTTAAATTTTACAATTTTTTGCCATAGTGCCCCTTTAAGAACATTTCCAATCCAAACACCCCCCTTCCCCCCCGATTGGATTGGCTGGCTGATCATTCCGGGGATCAATACATTAATGGGCACCTCGAGATTTTGGTAGGGGGATCACCACTGTGCAAACAATATATAAAATAACAGGCAACATCAGCGTTATTACAATGGCTATTTACCATAACCAAGATGTGCAAAACTGAGCATAATCTCTACATGCAGTATATTATCTATTTGTTTCAACAGGCAGCAGTTTGTAGTTCTTACGCTTCCCATACATGGTACAGTAAAAACTTTTGATTTTCCAGTTTATTCGACTAAAACAATAAAATCGAATGATCTTTTTTTCAATCAAGAAAAACAAATGATTATCCCTTTTTTTTCAATAAAAATTCGATCAGACATGTTGGAAAAATCTTTATATTCATCTAACGAAATAATTAAACGATATTATCTAATCGAAAACAATTAAACATTTTTACCCCGTATGGGCACCATTAGAGTATAACAAGTTACTAGGTTTAGTAAGCTTAGCTCCTAAATAAGTGAGTGCGTTGACAAAGCATGTATTTAGAAACTTACTTTGCATACATATGGACAGTTTTCTAGTGTTTCTGTTCAGAAGTTTGCTGGAGAATGGCTGTTATGCAATTAATGATCCACTGCCACCATATGGGCCAATGAAATTGTTCCCAAATGCAGTTGGATTGGTGATTGTACAGATGTTGGTAAAACATGACAATTGATAGCAGTTCTCAAATGTTGTATGCTGCACCTAATGAATGGGATTGCGGGTGCAATCGCCCCGAAATGTAGGTAACCATGCGCTGCGACTCAGAGGTGAATAGCAGCACATGTATGGAAACAGCAGACAGTGCAGTCTACGCAGTGGCGTACCTAGGTAATTTGACACCTGGTGCTGATTATTTACAGGCGGATGGATTGGGGCGCCGAGCGTGTCGCTGCAATTTTGGGGGATTTTTTTGGGAAAAGGAAGATGTGGATGGAGCTAAACGTTATAAAACTCTGAACTCTATACAAAAGATGTCAGTGCTATATAAATACACAATAATAATATGGTAGGACAGTAGACTATGACTATGGTGCGATTAGATTGTGAGCTCCTCTGAGCACAGTCAGAAAAGGGGGGCGTACTAAAGAGGGGGATGCATGGGGGGGGGGGGGGTAAAGAGGTAGAGGTGCAAGACAGAGAGCCTGGTGGGAGAGGAGAAATGGCAGGAAGACCTCTCACCAGGACGGCAGACATTACCAGTGCAGTTTGTACGGGACATGCTGTTAAAAAAAAGCCACTAAAATCTGAAAAGAGGAAAGGGTCGTAAGGGAAGACAACAGGGTAGGAGGGGAGCTGTGAAAAGAGATAAGATTACCTGCAATTAAGCTAATCTAAATTGCCCGGAGCTTGCTTCTCTGCTCACTACAGAAGTAGGCTGTCAGCCACTGTATAACTGGATTCTGCAACAGATTGCCCTGCATTATTGATTAATTACTCTGGTCAGGATAAATAATCAATAGTCCAGGGCACTCTGGTATTACAGCCAGCAGTGCACATGGCCACTAATGGCAGGCAACTTTTGAAGCACTAAACACATCCTGTCACTTTTCCCTGCTAATGTCCCAGCTGCAGCACAGCAATCATTCTCTCTACTCACCCTGCTGCTCTGCACATTCACTCACTGCAGGCTGTGTGTAGCGAGTGAGGAAACACATTGGCCTCAATTCACTAAGCTTTACCAAACACTTTATTGAACGTTTGATAATTTATCTCATGGGTAAAATCTAATTTTGAATTCACTAAGGTGTTATATGTTTATCGAATGTTTTATCGATAACACGTTCATTAAATCTATAACACCTTAGTGAATTCAAAATTAGATTTTACCCATGAGATAAATTATCAAACGTTCAATAAAGTGTTTGATAATGGTTAGTGAATTGAGGCCAATGTCCACAGGACAGGAAGGGAGGGGTGCTAAATCTAGTGCAGGAAGTAGTACAGTCCCCTGCATTGCCTGCTGCTATTTCCCCAAATGTTGCCCAAACTATGAAAAAAGGTACCAGGTGGAAGAACACAGTGACTGAGCACAATAGCGGCACCCCTAGTCACTGCTACTCCTGGGGCTGTGAGCACCTGCAGCCTTATGGTAAGTACGCCACTGAGTCTATGCACTGCCTGCTGTCCTCCCGATCATGTTTCCATAAGCGCGCCTGAAAGTGTGCTATATGGGAACGAGCCCTAAGGTGTCAGCATAGAACTCTGAAACCAAATCAGAAACAATAAACTAAACACATAGCAAGTATAAACTCCCAAAAGACAATAGAGATAATGGGTGGCTCATGAACACATGCCATACAGGAATATTACAGCGGAAAGCTGAAGAATACACGGGATGAAAAAAGGGCTCCAAGCTGTCTAGATAAATGTAAACAGCAGAGACGTTTACTGAGAAAATATACATTAGATCCCCCCCGCAAAAATACTCACAGACTCTCTGACCTCCGCAGCAGTGTTTAATATGGAAGAGCACTGTGTGCCACATTAACAGTCAGCCT
Source organism: Hyperolius riggenbachi (assembly GCF_040937935.1). Taxonomy (NCBI): domain Eukaryota; kingdom Metazoa; phylum Chordata; class Amphibia; order Anura; family Hyperoliidae; genus Hyperolius; species Hyperolius riggenbachi. Next base: position 88,231,677 of record NC_090656.1, read on the forward strand.
TCCTTTACTTTACAATTATTTGTGTAAGATGCCCACAAAAATATATGGGATGGAGGGTAACCTCCCCCAGGGCACTAGATTTAAATTGGGACGCTTGCTTGGCCTAGCACTGCACTCCTGTCCTTGTTGCTGTGAGGGGGGAGGAACCATGAATACAAAACATAAGAGACAAAGCAGAAAATATGAGTGTGCGTAATTGTGGGTGCGGCTATATTTACAATGTTAGCAGTTATAGGTTATCATAGGTGCAGGCCAGGTTGTTACATTCGGGCACAACGCTATATTAGTGTTAGGTGTAGGTAGGAAGGTGGTTAGTGTTAGGTATAGGTAAGGGGAGGTTAGTGTTTGGTGTAGGTAGGAGGGAGGTTACTGTTAGGTGTAGGTAGGAAGGAGGAAGTGTTTAGGTGTAGGTAGGAAGCAGAGCTGGGACAAGGTCCTTCAGCACCCAAGGCTGAGGCACCAAAGTGCGCCCCTCCATCCCTCCCACCCCAGCCGTCACACACTGATTGCTATTAGACTAAGAGGCTTCCCAGGGCTTAGTGTTAGGTGCAGGAAGGAGGGAAACTAGTATTTGGTGTAAGGGCCCTTTTCCACTAGCAAGCGTGATCGCAAATTACTTGCGATTGCGCAAGCTGTTTTTTTCACTAGCCACGATTGTGCATGTGGAATTGCGGTAGTGGAAAATGAGCACTGCGATTTATATGTTATCACAGTGCTCTAGTGATCGACAAAATGGCTGAAATCCGCTTTTTGAAGTGGATCGCAGCCCGAGGAAAAGGGTCCTTAGTTGGCGGGTTGAAGGAGCTTATGGTTTGGTGTGGGTGTGTGTGTAGGGGGAGGGGGGTAGTGTTAGGTGTCATTAGGAGTGAGGCTACTGTTAGGTGTAGGTATGAAGGAGGTTAGTGTAAGGTGTAGGTAGGAGGGAGGTTAGTGTTTGGTGTAGGTATTAGGGAGGTTAGTGTTAGGTGTATGTAGGAGGGAAGCTAGTGTTTGGTGTAAGTTGGGGGGTGGGGGGAGGTTATTGGTGTAGATGTGTGTGTGAGTGTGTGTGGAGGGGGGGTAGTGATAGGTGTAGGTGAGAGGGAGAATACTGTTAGGTGTAGGTAGGAAGGAGGTCAGTGTTAGGTGTAAGTAGGAGGACGGTTAGTATTTGGTGTAGGAATTAGGGAGGTTAGTGTTGGGTGTAGGTAGGAGGGAGGTTAGTGTTAGGTGTAGGTAGGAGGGAGGCTACTGTTAGGTGTAGGTAGAAAGGAAGCTATAGGTAGGAGGGAGGTTAGTGTTAGGTGTAGGTAGGAGGGAGGTTCGTGTCAGGTGTAGGTAGGAGGGAGGCTACTGTTAGGTGTAGGTAGAAAGGAAGTTATAGGTAGGAGGGAGGTTAGTGTTAGGTGTAGGTAGGAGGGAGGTTATTGTTTGGTGAAGGTGGAGGGAGGTTAGTGTTAGGCATACATGCAGGGAAAGTTAGTGTGAGAATAGGATAATGTAGGACGATAGTAGAATATAGGTAACACTACCGATATTCTACTGTAACTAGCAGAAAATAGAATAGAATATTGGTTAAATAACTGATAATCTACTAACCACAATATCATGAGCCTATTTTTCCCCGCAACGCTTTTGTAGGTACGTCACCTGAGATGCCTCACAAGGACATCAGTCCACAGTTAAAACTGAGAAGATAGCTTCAGGTCAGCTGCACCCCTGATGAAGCTAATTGCGAAACTGGTAGGGTGAGGAGGAGACACCGCCGCAGCCTGCTCTACTTACAGTGCTGGTTTATGTCATAGGGTCCCTGTCATAAGGGCCCTCTATGTGAGTGACATATTGTTTAATATGCTTTCATCACTGCATCAAACCTTTGTATTTTGCATTGGAATCATTAAAAGTTTAAAAGGGTACTGCATTTAGATCCTTGTGCACCCCTTTATTTTCTCCGCCACCTTCTTACCATACTAACTGGGACTACTGCATCGGAGAGCCCTATATTCCTGGTGAGCCCTATACTCTTGGGGAGAAATCATGTTCTTATAGACCAGGGGTAGGGAACCTATCACTCGGGAGCCAGATGTGGCTCTTTTGATGGCTACAACTGGCTCACATACAAATCAGTAGGGGTTGATTCACTAAGCTACACTGCTCAAGCAGCGTAATTTAGTGTGGCAGCGCAAGTAAAAATTTAGCTGAAGCTTGCACTACTAACTTACTCCCGCTACCCCAAAGCTAACGGCTGCTCCAATTGTCCCACTCTGGACCCCTTCAGCTCCAATGACTTTGTAGGACGAGATCCCTGTACTTTGATTGGCCCAATAGTGCAGGGCCAAAGTGTGGGGATCTTGTGCTAAAAAGTGAATCAACCCCCAAGTCAGATAGCTTATTGTACAAGCTGTTAGTCAGTATTTCTCCTGTCTGGCTCTCAGGGAAATTGCTGATGTTGCTGAAACCCAAGAGATGCTGAAGACGTGTCTGACACTTCCACTGTCCAGCCGATCAACTGTATACACATTACCATAGCAACAGGGAAGTGAGCCCTCTGCTGCGCATGCGCAATGTCCCAGTTTGAAGCATATTGTATGGCTCTCACAGAAATACATTTAAATATATGTGGCATTTATGGCTCTCTCAGTCAAAAAGGTTCCTGACCCCTGTTATAGACCTTGTGATTTGGGTCAATACGAATTGGTTAGCACATTTATTTATTTCTTAAATATCTATATATCCATCTATGTGTGTATATATAATCCACAATCAATCTTTTTTCCAAATTTTCATCATTACAGAAAGTGTTTAAAGAGAACAAGAGACGAAGCACCCTCATGTATTTTATTACATTTATCAGTGGGAACATGACAGTAAACACCTACCCTGCTTTTAGTTTCATTCTTATCTGCTTAATTAGTCTATTAGCAGCTGTGATAAGAATCCCCGACTGGCTTAGTCTAGGTTTGACCTGGAATCATTATAGCTGAGTCACTCTTCTGTGGAGTCTTTTCAAGCCCAAGCCTGACCCCTCCTGGCTCAGATTTCCTGCTTTGCATACTGAGAGCTGTGATGACATGGGAGGGGCTGCTCCTGCTGAGAGAGAAGCTCTGAACAGACAAGTGTGGCTGCAATATGATCTGTGTGCTCCGTGTGCTCTGTGTGCACTAGATAATGACTGCAGTTTCATTCCTATGAGAGACACTTCCTACAGGCAGCTGCACATCATACCAAAATGAAAGCACACAGATGAAAGGCTGCAGCAGCCTTTCTCATATAGCCTAGATAGCAGCCTAGTCTCATATAGCCTAGACAGCACATCCAGAACAACTCCTAACCCAGAAGCAGAAGGGATATGAGCCGGCGGCCATATTTGATTTTTCCTGGAGCAATAATGGATAAAAAAACACTAAAAAAGGCACACCAGAGCGGCGAAATTATCAGGTAGAGCATTTATTCTTTACAAGCTATCGACTAATATGTTTATTTTGTGTGAAACGTTCATCTCTGGTTCCCTTTAAGTGAGCTAAGTTCATTATTAATACAGTGACAAACTACTTATAATATTCCTCAAGTTGTTCTATTAGGGCCACCACAATCTTTCATCTGCCTTTCTCACCATCACATCTATCACTCTGTACCTTCCACTCCCACTCATTTCATTCAACCCCTTCATCCATTTATTGGGTCGATCCAAATTCTTTTAATCTACTGTTCTTAATTATCTATTTTCAATCACTGATGCTCAGGCGAGTCTCCCATAACCTTCATACCTCCCTTGTCACTCTTTCAAAATCCCCTGTTTTTTAAACTCCTCCCACTGGTGCCATCTCTTTTCGTGGAGTTTTCCCTCTCCCCGTACATGGCTGGTGGTCAGTTCTTCCATTTTCGGTGTCTCCTCAATGTCTCTGAACCATTCATGTATTGTAGGGCTTTGGGTAGACTTCCAGTGTCTCGCCACTAAAATCCTAGCTGAATTAATTAAAAATGTCAATAAGGAGTTTTTATATTTTTTTGATCGACCAGTTACTGCTATGGAGAAGGAAAAGTGCTGGGTCCTCCTGTATCTCCAACCCCATAATCCTTTCAACAAAACCCCTAACATACATCCAAAATTTCCTGAGTTCCTTACATCCCCCCAAAAAATGTAACAAATTTCCTTTGCGCTCTCCACATCTCCAACACAATGACGAAATACCTGGGAACATCCTACTTAATCTATCCGGAGTATAATATCATCTTGCATCTATCTTGTACCCGGCTTCCTGCCCTCTTGTGGGTATTGCTGCTTTGCTGGCCATGGATGTTACCCTATCCCATTGTTCCTCTGTGAACGCTTTTCCCAAATCCTCTTCCCATTTCTCCCTCACTATCAAAGTAGGGTCCTTGTTTTTATTAAGGACCCTATACATCTTTGATAGGGTTATTGTAATCTGCCCTCCTCCGCTACACATTTCCTCAAATGGGGTTAGGTCCCTACTCAGTGCTATTCTGGATCCACAACTTCTCAGGAAGGATTTTATTTGGGCATATTTCCAGTCGTCTAGGTATCCCGTTTCCCTTATATTCAGTAGATCTTGGATCGGAACCCATTCTGCATCCACCACTATATTTATAGCCTGCAGATCTTGTTCCCTATTCCAGTGTGGATAGTTAAGGGGGCCATTTCCATGGGGAATTTTATATTACCAAAAATGGGAATCATTGGGGTGGGCCAAGGCGATATCCCTGGATTTTTTCTCCATTTATCAAAGATTTTCAATGTATGCCTTATTCATTCTTCTGTCCCCATTTTATTGCGCAAAAAAAGTGGGATCAGCGCATCACCAGGCCGCCTCTGAATGGCCTCAGCTCAGAGATGCGCTGAGCCCCCCCAGAAACTGCAAACGCACCTTGAACCCAAACAGAGGCTCTGCATATACACCAAAGGAACACTATTAAGTGGGAGCAGCTGACCAGAAGTAAATCAATCAAACATAGCAAAGAAATGAACAGCGCTACTTAAAAACAGATGAGTGCTTACCTGCAAAAAAGTGCACACCCCACTCATGGGATTCAAATACACAATGAGCATACACATGACCTGTCTACCACTTGGAGGATGTTAGTTTCACTAACAATTTGCAATTTGTTAGGTACTTGTCCCTCCCACTGTCGAAGAAGTCTTTCCTCCATGGGAGGGGACCTAACACTAACTAAATTCTACCTATGCATATGCATAGCCTGGGCGCGCTACCAGTAAAATTGAGAATTGCGCAAAAAAAGTGGGATCAGCGCATCACCAGGCCGCCTCTGAATGGCCTCAGCTCAGAGATGCGCTGAGCCCCCCCAGAAACTGCAAACGCACCTTGAACCCAAACAGAGGCTCTGCATCCCACTTTTTTTGCGCAATTCTCAATTTTACTGGTAGCGCGCCCAGGCTATGCATATGCATAGGTAGAATTTAGTTAGTGTTAGGTCCCCTCCCATGGAGGAAAGACTTCTTCGACAGTGGGAGGGACAAGTACCTAACAAATTGCAAATTGTTAGTGAAACTAACATCCTCCAAGTGGTAGACAGGTCATGTGTATGCTCATTGTGTATTTGAATCCCATGAGTGGGGTGTGCACTTTTTTGCAGGTAAGCACTCATCTGTTTTTAAGTAGCGCTGTTCATTTCTTTGCTATGTTTGATTGATTTACTTCTGGTCAGCTGCTCCCACTTAATAGTGTTCCTTTGGTGTATATGCAGAGCCTCTGTTTGGGTTCAAGGTGCGTTTGCAGTTTCTGGGGGGGCTCAGCGCATCTCTGAGCTGAGGCCATTCAGAGGCGGCCTGGTGATGCGCTGATCCCACTTTTTTTGCGCAATTCTCAATTTTACTGGTAGCGCGCCCAGGCTATGCATATGCATAGGTAGAATTTAGTTAGTGTTAGGTCCCCTCCCATGGAGGAAAGACTTCTTCGACAGTGGGAGGGACAAGTACCTAACAAATTGCAAATTGTTAGTGAAACTAACATCCTCCAAGTGGTAGACAGGTCATGTGTATGCTCATTGTGTATTTGAATCCCATGAGTGGGGTGTGCACTTTTTTGCAGGTAAGCACTCATCTGTTTTTAAGTAGCGCTGTTCATTTCTTTGCTATGTCCCCATTTTATGAATAATACCACCACTTTTCTCATGTATCCATAGGATATTGCCTATAGGTCTCCCCAAGATTATTTCTTCTAGAGAGACCCATCATTTCTCTCCATGGTTCCTATTCCAGTCTATAATTTGGACTAAGGTAGCCGCCTCATAACACAGTTTCAAATTAGGAACCGCAAATCCCCCCCCTCTCTCTTTCAGCCATCTGTAATTTGTAACTGACCCGCGTCTTTGGACCCCTCCCAACAAATCTACCAATAATGCTTCTCAGTTGCTCAAAGAAAGGGGGGGATCGGGACCGGCAAAACCTGAAACAAATAGAGAGACCGTGGGAGAACATTCATTTTAACAATTGATATTCTGCCAAACCATGAAAAGCATGGGTGGCCCCAAGTCTCCAAATCTTGTCTTACTTTCTCTATCAGAGGAGTATAGTTGTCATTTATTATATCCTTTATATCAAAACCAATTTTTACTCCCAGGTACTTCATCATTCTATCTTGCCATTAAAACGGAAAACATTCCACTAGCTGTTTCCTTTGCTCCCTGCCCATGCCCCAGGTACTCGCCACACTCTTATCGAAATTGATTTTCATATTAAACAGGCTCTTAACTATCCCAAATTGGCAGAGAGTTGCATGGATCCTTAAGATAAAACAACATATCGTCCGCATATGCAGACACCTTATGCACTTGTCCCCCCGACTTCTAAGCCCCGTATGCTGGAGTCTCCCCTCACCCTGCACAGGAATGGCTCCAGTGACAGAGCAAAGATCAATGGGGAAAGTGGGCACCCCTGCCGCATTCCGTTTTTAATCTCAAAAAAATCTGATATTACGCCATTAGCCCTTACTCTTGCGTTTGGCCGTGTATATAGGCCCATTATTCTTGTAAACATTTTTTCTTGTATCCCCATATGTTTTAATACACCCTTTATAAAGGTCCACTCCACCCTGTCAAAGGCTTTTTCAGCATTTGTGGAAAGAAACATGCTAGGTCAAGGGTAGTGTTGGGCGAACAGTGTTCGCCACTGTTCGGGTTCTGCAGAACATCACCCTGTTCGGGTGATGTTCGAGTTCGGCCGAACACCTGATGGTGTTCGGCCAAACCGTTCGGCCACATGGCCGAACTAAGAGCGCATGGCCGAACGTTCCCCGAACGTTCGGCTAGCGCTGTGATTGGCCGAACGGGTCACGTGGATCGGACCCGAACGCGCTCTGATTGGCCGAACTGTCACGTGGTTTGGGTAAATAAATACCCGAACCACGTCATATCTCCGCCATTTGTCTGTGGGTTTAGCTTTGGGTAGGCAGGCAGGGTAGTTTGCGCTCCAGCCACGCTAGCCAGGGTCCCCCCAGTCATTGTGTCGCTGCTGGGAATAGTAGTACACCGCTCGCTCAGCCACACTATATAGCATTGTGTTTACTGCCACTCTGTGTACCTCGCTCAGCCACACTATATAGCATTCTGTTTACTGCCACTCTGTGTCTGCTGGGAATAGTAGTACACCGCTCGCTCAGCCACACTATATAGCATTGTGTTTACTGCCACTCTGTGTCTGCTGGGAATAGTAGTACACCGCTCGCTCAGCCACACTATATAGCATTGTGTTTACTGCCACTCTGTGTACCTCGCTCAGCCACACTATATAGCATTGTGTTTACTGCCACTCTGTGTCTGCTGGGAATAGTAGTACACCGCTCGCTCAGCCACACTATATAGCATTCTGTTTACTGCCACTCTGTGTACCTCGCTCAGCCACACTATATAGCATTGTGTTTACTGCCACTCTGTGTCTGCTGGGAATAGTAGTACACCGCTCGCTCAGCCACACTATATAGCATTGTGTTTACTGCCACTCTGTGTCTGCTGGGAACAGTACTACACCGCTCGCTCAGCCATACTATATAGCATTGTGTTTACTGCCACTCTGTGTACCTCGCTCAGCCACACTATATAGCATTGTGTTTACTGCCACTCTGTGTACCTCGCTCAGCCACACTATATAGCATTGTGTTTACTGCCACTCTGTGACTGCTGGGAACAGTAGTACACTGCCGCTCACTCAGTCACCCCATTACTATATAGCATTGCTGGGATCTGTAGTACTCTGCTCACCCACCCATACCATTGTACTGCCAGTCACTGTGTATATTGCTGGGATCTGTAGTACTTCCCTCACCGTCAACCACTATATAGCATTGCGTACTCTGCCAGTCAGTGTGTATATTGCTGGGATCAGTAATACTCCACTCAACGTCAACCACTATATGAGCTCACCATGAGTTCCTCAGAGACCTCCGATGTGAGCAGCACTCCCAACAACAGCAACAGCCAACGCCCCACGCAAGCTATAACATCCACCCCAGCAGCCAGTGGTCAGCAGCAGCCCTCCCCGGACGAGAACGTTGTGTCCATCGGTCCGGCGCCAGAGCAATTATTGAGGGCTGCCATTGAGGAGATGATGGGGCCTGATGTGGAGGAGGAGGTCGGGCTCAGGCCAGCATCCCAAGTTAATGTTGAGGATGATGAGGGGTCTGTGTCTGGGGATGTTGGGGTGGCAGAGGTGGTGGGTGGGTCAGACTCAGGAGAAGAGTTGTATGATGAGGATGATGATCGGGACCATCTGTATGTGCCTCAGAGTCCGACCCCGGAAAACATGTTGTATCGTGTGTTTAGGTACTAAAATCTGCGTTCCCACTTCCCAGTACTGCCCGGGTCCACGGATCCATATAATTTTTTGGGCAGCACTATCAAACTGTGGTACTATGAGTGAGTTGCCATGGTCCTTCTGTGCTGTCACACTCACCGTCTGTCTGCAGATGGATTGTTCAACACAGCTACGCCATCTGACATGTAGTCCTTGACCATCTTTTCCAGGCGATTGGTGTTGGAGGACGTGGAACTGCCCGATTGCTGTTCTGTGGGCTGCTGCATGGGTGTTAGAAAATGTTCCCACTCCAAGGACACTGCCAATACCATTCCCTTTTGGGCACTAGCAGCAGCTTGTGTTCTTTGCTGCCCTCCTGGTCCTCCTGGGTTTGCTGAAGTCAGTCTGTCGGCGTACAACTGGCTAGAGAAGGAGGAGGATGTCAATCTCCTCTCTACAGTCTCCATCCTCAAGGGCCTGCTGGAATTGTTCCATTTTTGACCTGTCTGACACTTTCTTCAATCAGTTTTTTAACATTGTGTTTGTATAAACTGGGTATAAACCCAGTAATTGGTTTGTCCAGAATAATGAATAATAATGAATAGTGAATAATGCGCGGGCCGCGTTCAATGCAGTCTAGCATGAATTGAGCCATGTGTGCCAGAGAATCCTGCCAGACTCCTCTGTCTTCATGTTCTTGTGAGCGTTGTGATTGTTGTGATGCACCATATTCGTCACCAGAATCACTTTCTTCCTCTTCTGCTGTCCATTCCCGCTAAATTGTGGAAGTCCAACGTGCACCGCTCTGTCCCTCGGCAGTGGGGGCATCCAATTCCTGCTCCAACTCCAGCTGTTCCTCGTCCTGTTCTTTGTCATAGCTGGGACCAGCGTTTCCTGAGGCAGGTTGCCTGATGTTGGTATCATCACGCTGATCGTTTTCATCTTCAGATTCCCCCACTTGCATCATGCCAGCGGTTTCCATCTTCAACATTGATTTCTTCAGTAAACACAGCAGTGGTATTGTAATGCTGACTGTAGAGTTGTCACTGCTCAGTCACAAGCAACGTGGATTGCTCAAAATTTTGGAGGACTTGGCAGAGATCCAACATGGTGGCCCAATCAGATCCACAGAAGCTTGGTAGCTAGCTGCTGGAATGCGCCTCGGCACTGCGCAAAAGCGTGCTAGCATGTGCAGCGTAGAATTCCAGCGCGTAGGGAGGGACATCACCCAGCGAGCGATGGTGCGCTACATTGAAGCGCTCCTGCATTTCTTGGTGAGTCCGTCAGAAGCGGTACTGGACTTTAAAAAATGTTTTTTTTTTTTCCTTCAACAGAAGGAAAGCCACGTTGGAGTGAGGAGGACGCCGCCGACCCCGACACCAAGCTGAACCCCGGCGAACTCCAAGCAGAGGATCTTCAGGAACCCTCAAGGCTTTGAGCAAGCTGAGGAGGATCAGCAGTCCCGAGGAGACCTCTCCTCATATGTGACTGTGTGCAGTGGAGTAGAGCTCCCCAGAACAACCTTTCACTTGTCACTTTGTCACTGGTCACTTTGTCACTTTGTCATTTTGTCACTTTGTCACTTTGTCACTTGTTACTTTGTTACTTTGTCAGTCACTTTGTCACTGGTCACTTTGTCACTTCCGCACGCTTCTTGTCCTCATGCAAGGCCTGGGTTGTTGTGTCTCAAAAAGCGTGGCCTTCTCCTCCTGCGCCTCCTCCTCCTGTTCCATCACGTGTGCTGCTGCTGGTGCTGGGTTAGCGTTACCGGTCCCTTTTCCTGGAACCTCTTCTCTATATTACATTTATGACTGCATGGCGACAAAAAGCATGTTACCTGTGCAAAGAAACATGACATTTTCCACATTTAAAAGACAGTTTTTCCTTTGAAACTTTACAATCAATTTTCTCAAAAACTATAAGCTCTTTTTCAAATATTTTTTTCCCTCTTGTACCCACTCCCAAGGTGCACATACCCTGCAAATTTGGGGTATGTAGCATGTAAGGAAGCTTTAGAAAGCACGAAAGTTCGGGTCCCCATTGACTTCCATTATGTTCGGAGTTCGGCGCGAACACCCGAACATCGCGGCGATGTTCGGCGAACGTTCGCGAACCCGAACATCTAGGTGTTCGCCCAACACTAGTCAAGGGTATGAATAGTGCCATCTCTGGCCTCCCGCCCTCCAATAAATCCCACCTGATCAGTATGTATCACCTGAGTCATGAGCGGTGCCAATCTATTGGCCAAAACTTTCGAAAAGATTTTTATTTCGACGTTTAACAATGCAATGGACACTGGCACTGCATTGGGTCTTTACCCTCCTTATGCAGCAACGAGATATTAGACTCCATCATACGGGGCGACAGTCCACAGCTCTTTTCCTCCCCTTCTTCTCATCCACTAAATGCTTCAGCTGGGTGTCCTACCAGTTGATCGCCAAATTTTTTATAATAGTCTATTGTCAACCCATCTGGTCCCGGAACTTTGCCTAGAGGCATTTGTTTAATCGCTGTTCTAATCTCATCTACCTGAATTCGTGACTCCAGAGATGAGGCATCTTCCTATGACAATCTGGGCATGCCACTTTCTTCTAGGTACCTTCTTATATCTTCGCTTCTCTTTCTTCTCTCAGCTGTTGTTAACCCTGACCTTAAGTTGTACAACCCTTTATAGTATTCTCTAGATTCCCAGGCTATCGCCCCCAACCCATGGATCAATTTTGCTTTCTTATCTTTTATACATGGGATATAATTACCTCTTTGTTGCTTTTTTAAGGCACTGGCCAACATAGAGCCGCATTTATTACTATACTCATAAAAAGAGCGTTTACATCTTAATGCCATGTTTTTACCCCCTGGAACAACATATTCTTAAGCTGTTCCCTTTCTCTCCTCAATTCAACCATAATTTCTTCTGTGTTTTCCTTTTTATGTCACTGTTCCAAACTTTTTACATTTTCCAGTGCATCTCTTATGTTTTTATCCCTTTCTTTTTTCCTTCTAGCTCCTTCCTGTATTAAGATACTGCTTATGTAACATTTATAGGCTTCCCAGACCGTCATTTCCGATGCCTCACCCATGGCGTTCAAGAGAAAGTAAGAGGCCAACTCTTCTTTTATCTTTCGAACAACCCCCTCATCTCTGAGTAGTGAATTGTTTAAACGCCACATCATGGGTCCTTTCACCTTTTCTCCCCAGCTTATTTTCATCATTAGTGGTCCGTGATCCGACATTGTTATTGGACCTATTTCTGAATTCTTTACAAGAGAGAGTATGTCATATGAGATCAATATATAGTCTATTCTAGTGTAACATTTATGTACCTGTGAGCAATACGTGTAATCCTTCACGGTGGGATTACACACACGCCAAACGTCCACAAACTGCAGTTTGTGCAATAAATCCCGGCTTCTCCTCAGGGATTTCCCCCCCCCCCCCCCCCGATGTATCAATTTGGGGGTCTAAAGATAGGTTTAAATCTGTACATATTATTGCACTACCCTCTGTGAAGGTTTCCAGTTCGTTAATAAATTTCCCTAAGGCTGCTACCTGCCTAGTGTTTGGCGTGTAATACAATCCCACCGTGTTCTCCTATTCCTTAATTCCCCCTTTATTAAATTAAATCTTCCCTGGGGGTCAGCATATTCTTCTTTTAACCACTTCACAACTGAGGGGTTTTACCCCTTCATCATCCGAGCAATTTTCACCTTTCAGCGCTCCTTCCATTCATTCGCCTATAACTTTATCATTACTTATCACAATGAAATGAACTATATCTTGTTTTTTTTTGCCACCAATTAGGCTTTCTTTAGGTGGGACATTATGCAGAGAATTATTTTATTCTAAATGTGTTTTAATGGGAAAATAGGGAAACATTTGGAAAAAAAAATCATTTTTCAGTTTTCTGCCATTATAGTTTTTAAATAATGCATGCTACTGTAATTAAAATTCATGTAACTGATTTGCCCATTTTTCCCAGTTATTACACCATTTAAATTATGTACCTATCACAATGTTTGGCGCCAATATCTTATTTGCAAATAAAGGTGAATTTTTTTCAGTTTTGCATCCATCTCTAATTACAAGCCCATAATTTATAAAGTAACAGTGTTATACCTTCTTGATATAAATATTTAAAGAGTTCAGTCCCTAAGGTAACTATTTATGTTTTTTTTTTATTATCACAAAAAAAAAAATGGTAACAATTGGGGAGTGTGGGAGTTAATGAGTCAATTTATAATGTAAAAGAATGTATTTGTATATGAAAAATGTACATTTTTGTGAATGCGTCCTGTAAGCTTCGGAAGTACGCTTACAGGATGTTCAGGGAGGCTGGGAAACTTTTTTTCTTTTCACAATGATCGAACTGCTTCTCATAGAAGCAGCCGATCATTGCTGGGGGGCAGAGATCAACAAACTGGAATGGTTTTTCCCGTTCATTGATCTCCGGGCGAGCGGGTGGCGGCGTGCACGAGCGTGGGAGCGCACGCACGTGCGAGCACAAGCACGGACAGTGGCGGCAGCGGCGGGGGGTGCATATATCTACGCTCCGGGCGGGGAACTCAAGTCCAAAGGTGCGTAGATATACTGTACACGGGCGGCGAAGTGGTTAAGACAAAAGGGATGTTGTTTGTCAACAGGATAGCCGTTCCCCCAACTTTTGTAGGTTGTAGGCCACTCAGGTATATTGTTCTATAATATCTATCGAAAAATCGTGGAGCCTGAGGGCCCTTAAAATGCGTCTCCTGAAGGCAAACAACGTCAGCCACTTCCCTATGGCAGAGCCTGAGGATGGACGATCTCTTCTCAGGAATGTTAAACCCCCTGACATTCAGTGACAGAATTTTAAGATCTCCTGACCCCATTTTTAACTCTTGTCTTCATCTTTGGATCAAACCCAATGCCACACCTCCTTCCCTTTACTTCCCATACACACCACCACTTCTTACCATTCACATCCATCACCACATCCATTCTGCAGCAAACCCAAATATAACCTACCCACCTGGCCCACCCATCAATGACCCTTTTTTAAAAAAGGAACCTGTCCCCGAGTTACACCTCTCACCTGCCAACCTCTTATATGATAGTCTTGATTGCAGTAACTGCTGTCCAGGGCTCCTCTCCTAGGTCCAACTGACAGGACAGCGTTGGTTAGTTTTCCTTTTCTACCAATTCTCTGTCAGCCTATAATAGGTTATGAGTGACAGTGATAGATAGGATAATAATCCTCTGAATAGACTTAGTACTGATAAGCATTTAGACTTGGTTGGTCTGCCTTTACCTGTACAACAATCACATATTTTTTATATATTTTAATTGCAATGCTTTGTATGTTCTACACTTTCTGCTGTATCTGATGATCGGTTATTTTTGAATTGTTACCGCATTGTACTCTTTACCTTTTCAAAAATGCAATAAAATTGGATTATAATGAAAAAAAAAAAGGAACCTGTCCAATGGGAACCACCCTCCAGTTCCCTCGGCGTGCTGCATCGCCTCTTGGGTAATGAATTACCAACTCTCTGGAGTGATGGACACCCCCATCTCCCCTCCCATACCCAGCAACACTTTACAAGCAATATAGCAGGGCCCATGGGTGGGGGCGGGGGATAAAGAGAGGGGAGGAGATGGGAGGCAAAACAAACACCAGGAGGAAATTAAAAAAAAAAGGGAAAGAGGGGGGGGGGGGGGGGGGGTTGTTAAGCACATTTAGATCCCAGGTGCTGAGGCACTAATGGTGTATTGCCGATCCAGCTGACATGAAGCCGCGTGTGCTGAAATTTTGGACATTATTTTTGGGCTGTCACAGAGCAATCTTTTTGGCTGCACTATCAGGACTATACTGTATTGCGCAGAACTGTAAACTGGTTTTATTGTAAACATAAGAAGACACCCAAAATACTAAAAGTGAATCAAACCATAAAAAGAAGAGTGAGGCTTTATTAAGCACTAAAACAAAAATATGTTTCAACATGGAAATAAACTTTGCAGAATGGTGTCTTTTCTGCACATGGCATGCTGAGGCAAAATTTAGGCAGGTTTATAATGGATTGTGGACAGTGGCAAATAAAGGGAATAACTTAAGTGCATGTGAAGCAAAGTTAGGTGCTAAAGCTGCTGTGTTATTGCGCCACATTTACTGTGCCTTTACAATATGCCCCATATATTTAAGTATACTATTACTTAAAAATTATTGCTGTATTCAGGCAAAAGCTAAATTGGAGGCAGTACAAATGACATGCAGATAGCAATGAAATGCAAATTATACTAAAGACAGGCAGTTATCAAATGCATTCAGATGGTACCGATGACCAGAAAATGTTAATGATATGCACATAATACGAAAAAGCAGACCACTGACAGGCAGATTATCAATGACCATGTCTCCCAAGTATAGCCATGTACTCTACGTATGGCCATATACTGCCATTGGCAAACCCAGCTCAGAGAAGGAAAAAAAGGGCACATGTGGAAGTGGACTAAATGGGCGCCGCAACAGGTGGCAATACAAAATAGCGGTCTTTGGGTGCCAGAGCGGACATTTTGGCACCCGATATATAGCGGGCGCTGATACAGCGGCCACTATATATCAGGTGCCTAAATGCCGCTATTTTGTATTGGCGCCTATAGCGGCGTCCATTTTGTAAACTTGCCCCCCGACCTTCAGCTGCTCCGATACTGGAGGCGGCTGTGCACCGGGGATTCTGGCTGCGGCTGCTGACACTAGCACCGGGGACAGTGACATGCAGGGGGGCAGAGCAGTAAGGTCAGCTGGCAAAAGAGCTGCTGCTGCTATTATTATTGGCAAGGAGACAGGAGAATATCCTTCCCAGCGCCTGCTGCTGCATAGAGAGGCGAAATGGTGAATGGAGAATTTTTTTTCCCATAATACCTTCACAACTAAGGTCAGCTGGGCTGGAAAGTGTAATAGAACTAGAGCTCAGGTATGCATGCACATTTATAGAATCACAGCAGGGTTCATGTGCAGTTGTGCATTCACAAATTTGCGTTCACATTGGCATTTGCCGTTTGTGAACATGCCACTTTACAATCAGACTGGAGCATGTTTGACGTTTGCCTGGCAAACTGCACCACTGGAAGTTTGCCCATCACTGCTTCTTACTGCTATTTAACTTAAAGGTACCAATTTATAAAGCAACAATATCTCAGTGATAAGTATTTATCACTGGTTTAGGGTTGCACTTTAATCTATCACTCACATTTCCTATTCACAAACAAAGGTCGAGTGCATGGTAATATGATTAATTACTGAATGACCATAGCGTCATTTAAAGTGAACCTAAACCGAAATGGAAAAAAAGTGTTTCACTTACCTGAGGCTTCTACTAGCCCCCTACAACCGCCCTGTGCTTGCGCCGGGACAAACTGATCCTCTGTTTCTCCGCCGCGGCTAAGTTTTATTTTAGAGTGACTGGCCAGTCGATGTCCAGTGCGCCTGCGCGGCTCTGGCCATGCGCGTCCTCACCACATCAACGTCACTGGGAACGTACTGCGTAGGGGCAGCATCTCCTACTACGCCTGTGCAGTACGCTTCTGGTGATGTGAACAAGGACGTGCGTGACCAGAGCCGCGCAGGTGCACTGGACATCGACTGGCCATTCTCTCAAAAGCAAAAGTTGGCAGAAGTTGAGGAACGGGAGTATTGTACGGAGACAGCGCAGGCACGGGGCGGCTGTAGGGGGCTGGTAGAAGCACCATGTAAGTGAACCTTTTAGTTTCATTTGAACTTAGGCTTCCTTTAACACTGATTTCTGAATGGAATTTATAAGGCAGCCATAAGCGCTATCATCTTTGCCTGAACCAATCTTTAATAATACAGGGTGGCGCATATAAAACCACCTAGCTGCCTGCTGCCAGCACCTGGGTATACAGGCAGATGCGGTCAGCCTGTCCCTGTGCGCCACAAGCTCCGTGATGTGTGTGGTCCCCGACTTTACAGCAGAAACGTAACGACAGTGAATCTTGGCAAAACAGGCTGCAATAAAGACGGAGGCCACACCCACAGCACACAAGTGGCGCACAACGGTTTGGCCAACATCTGCCTATATACTGATGCACTGGTGGCAAGAAGCCAGGGCCACCCTTTATCACCATCTGCCACCCTGTATCACCATCACCAGATGGCAATACCAATGCAAATCAATGCGATACCAATGCAATCAATGTGAGAAAGAATCACTTGACACCCGGTGGTTATCACTGTATTATTGCCGTGTTACCACTAAATTATCTATGACGTATTGCAAACTTATCACTGCTTAAATCCATTCTAATGCTTTAAAGGGCATTTTTTTCTCTACTGAACTTACGTTCATCATGGTTTTATAAATACCACAATAAATAAACAGAGAAATGGAAATGCGGCAGAAGTGATAAAGTGTTATTTACTGAAGCTTTAAAAGATACCCAAAGTGACAAGTGACTTGATGAGATAGACATGGGTATGTACAGTGCCTAGCACATAAATAACTATGCTGTGTTCCTTTTTTTCTTTATCTATCTGATAGAGTTAAATATCAGGTTTGTCAGTGGCTGACTCAGTCCTGACTCAGACAGGAAGTGACTACAGTGTGACCCTCACAAAAAAGGAACACAGCATAGTTATTTGTGTGCTAGGCACTGTACATACACATGTCTATCTCATCATGTCACTTCGGGTAGCCTTTAAGAACTGTCCCCAAAGTAACCAAGTCTGCATTTAGAGGCCTTGTAGTAGCCTGGCAGGAATCAGGACTTGATTTTTTTGGTGACAGTTCGGGGCTGTGTCTTTCCGGACCATCACTAGCCTACAGGCTACCAATGCATTGGTTGATATGAAGGGAGGAGGAGGCACAACGCGTGGCGCATGACATAGCAGCTTCTGGAAGATAGTGTAAGTAGGAGACAGTTACTTTTAGGAGAACGTTGCTGGTGGTAGCCTACCTGTTCAGCCTAGAACAAGTTTTCTTGAAATCCCTTATTTTGTTCATGTTTAGTGTAGAAAGATTCAACTTGCTTTTTATGTTCAGTTTCATCACTGCAGTGCCAGGTGGAACTCCTACAGTATCTGCTAAATAGGACTATTCTTCCCAGAAGACTTTGCCTGTTCCTTCTCCTTGACAATGTTTACATCCTGCCAGACCCTTCATAAAAAAAGGAATGTGCAAGGAATCTAGAAACTGAAAAAATATTGGTCTGAAAGAAGGATCTTCAATCATAGCTCTGTAAATACTCAGTAACTTCCAAAATGCAGCCAAGACTGTATATCTAACTTATGCTATAAGAAACCAGATGAACAAGAGAAGAACCTGCAAAAGTCTACAAAGAAGAGTAAAGCAGACCAGTACACTGGCACACAATACTTGTTTTATTATCAGTTATCTCACCATATCTACATCAACCTGAATTATCGCAAATTCTTTCTGTTTTAAGAAAGCAAACTTTTGTTTTTCTTAACATCTTAGTAAGGGGGGGTTTTAGGACCATTGTAGTCCCTTACACACGCCAATGAGTTCTGGGTCACCATGAGCTTTCTGGTTAGTCTGTACATCTTTTAGGCACATCTCTTTCCCCCGAAAATAAGACCACACTGAAAATAATCCCTAGTATGATTTTTCAGGATTTTTTAAAATGCTTACAATATATAATCTCTACACCAAAAATAAGTCATAGTAACATTTCATAAAAGAGAAATTTAAACAGTGTCCAGGCAGCAATGGGATAATGTTGTGATCAGGCGCTGGTTCTGTTGACCCTGCCACTAGTGGCTCTACCAAGGCGTGGATTTTAAGCTAGCTAGCACCTCGCAAGGGATGATGGGTCGCACCCCTATCGGGAAATCAACAACTTTGCCACCTAGTAGCCAGCAGGTCACAACCCCCGGGATTGCCCCACCAGTGATGAAAGAAAACAGGTGAAAATGAGTTGCGGAGATCATAATGAGCAACGTGGAAGTACACAATCAGCAAGAATCAGGCGTAATATAATCAATCCAAGAGCAAGACATGCAGCGTTCAATCAGTAACTGTAAACAAGCAAACGGGTTAGGGCAGGCGGCATTCTAGCATAATCAAGTAACCAGGCAAGGTCGGTAATGATGAGACAATCAGAAACTAGCAGGCAGAGTAGAAAGGTACAACTGCTAGCAAAGCTGCACGAACAGACAGCACCTGAATGCAGGAGAGCTAGGCTTTTACAGCTAGCTGACAGCTTTGGTGCCAATTCTCGCATGGTGCGCATGCATGTGCTTGTTTGCACGACCATTTACGCATGCGCAAACTCTTGTACACAGCAGAACCAAAGTTGACGTCATGCTGGTGTGACGCCCGGAATAAGCAAACAAAATGCCGGCCTGTCTTACACGCTTGGCAGGACGCAGGAGAGGACAACGAGGAGGAGGCTGGTGAGTATGACAGACATATGTAAAAAAGTAAAATCAATAGACAAAACAAAGCAGAAGGACAGATAGATGCTTTGCCAAGGAAAGCAGACACCTCCCTCAAAAGAACTGCACTCAAAAGACTCCACCCCAAGACTAAAACAATACCATAAGGATTGGCAAGTGACAGGCTCTGTTGATGTAGATTTTTTTTTAATTATTATTATTATTATGAACACAAATTTTTACTGATTATATTTTGAGGTTCGTTTTTCACCAAAAATGGAACCTAAACTGATCTGAAAAAAAAAAGTTTCACTTACCTGGGGCTTCTACCAGCCTCTGCAGCCGCCCTGTGCCCCCGCCTGTCCTCGAACAACCCTCCGGTTCCCCGCAGTGGCTGAGTTTCATTTAACTGCACCTGCGCGGCCCTGGACACACGTCCTTGATCGTTCGCACTGGACATTGACGGGGCAGTTGCTCAAAAACAAACTTATCCGCTGCGGTGGACTGAAGGATCGTACAGAGAAGGCATGGGTGGCTGCAGGGGCTGGTAGAAGCCCCAGGTAAGTGAAACTTTTTTTTTTTCAGATCAGTTTAGGTTGCCTTTAATTATAGAAATAGACTGGAGAAGAGCGATTGATTTATCACCTTGCGTCACAAGATTTTTATCTGATTTCAGTAGACATCAATCCCTTATGTTACGCTATGTACACACGGTGAATTCAAATAGTTGGAAACAACCGATGAAAAACTCATCTTTCAGATATCAAAAATATCAAAAGCACACACGACAACTTAAAGGGAACCATAAACAAAAGATCCCCGATGTTGCTCAGGCATTTTGAATGATAATGATAATCCTTCATCATTCATCAGCAGTATGCACAGCTAAGTGTAGTTTGCCTTCTTAAAGCAGAAGGTATTAGCGATACTTCAGCTTTAAGTGAGCGACTGTTGTGTCCCACAATGCATCACTACCGAATATGCAAATTATCTCTTTATGCCCTTGAAGCCAGGTTTACATCCAGAACCGTTGGTGTATAGCAAGCCTATAGCTTATAAATTTTACAGAACCACACCAATCCAACATGCAGACAGCCTGTTTCAAACAGTTGGTCCTTATCAGCGAATGGCAGGGATTGATATGGCTCTATGGGATAGGGCTTGGCAGGGCCTGCCCGCTCATGAGGCGGGGTGAAACATTTGCCTCAGGCGGCAGATCTGGGGGGGCGGCATCTGCCTGTCCATGGATGCTGGGGGCTGCCCGCCGAGCTGGAGGGGTAGCTGGCAGAAAGGGGGTATTGGGCCTAGCGGTGGGGAGGGGGGTCGGACCCCCCCTCCCTCGCCTGGGTCTCCCGATCTGCGCTCCTCCTCAAGCGTTAAGAACCAGCGTGCATATGATTAAGAGGCAACGGGCGGGGGAATCATTCACCTCTTCCGCGTTCCATCGTGTGCTCCACTGACGTCACTTCCGGCAACGCCGCCCACTGTATTGTAAGTGGCCGGCGTTGCAGGAAGTGACGTCAGTGGAGCGCATGATGGAACACGGAAGAGGCGAGAGATTCCCCCGCCCATTGCCTCTTAATCATATGCACGCTGCTACTTAACGCTGGAGGAGGAGCGCAGATCGGGGGACCCAGGCGAGGGAGGGGGGGTCCGACCCCCCTCCCCACCGCTAGGCCCAATACCCCCTTTCTGCCAGCTACCCCTCCAGCTCGGCGCCCCCCCCCCACCCGCAGCTGGGGGGGGGGGCGGCAATTTTTTCTAATTTTGCCTCAGGCGGCAAAAAGTCTAGGGCCGGCCCTGGGGCTTGGACCAGTACAACAGAATACCAAAGGAGCCCAGGGTGACCCAAAACCACTAAGAAAGCGACTTAACTTACCTTTGGGTTTTGGGTCACCCTGAGCTGCTTGGGTATTCTGTAGATTTTTAAACTAAGCGTCCGAAACGTCAAAGGCACTTCCCCTGAACTGCTTTGAGTCTTCTCAGAAAATTTCTATTCCACACAATCGGACCAATAGCAATCCCTGGTATTTTCAATAAGCCGGGTAAGATTCAAATAAGCCAGCCAAAAAAAAGAAATAGAGCTGACTAGATAAAAAAAAAAAGTACAGATTACAATGATGTAAGAATAAAGCAGTATACAGACGAAGACAATGAAGACATGAGAAGTTAGAAAGGTGGAAAGGAAAGTGATGTCTGAAGATAGAAGAACACAGAAGAAAGAAAAAATCATACTGATGAAAATGTAAAAGTATGCATGAAAATGAATATTTACCAACTCAGTACTTATCAATAAACTTTAAGACTTAATTAATTTCTATAAATAAATAGGTCTAAAATGACGTAGCAGGTCATCTGGGTGCACGGCGTGGTGTGCCAGATGATGCGCGGCGATAGCAGTGCTGTAGTCTGCACTCCCCACACTGGTAATTTGGGGATTTGGACTCCAAATAAATCACTAATCTCACAGTTGCTGGGACTTGGAGGGAGAATAGCATTTACCACTGCCTGGTATTTCAATAGCAGAAAAATATTTCGGCTCGCACTGCGCCCAGCTGCCCGAACGGCGAGAACATATCCACACCTAAATTTACACCGTTTACCTAATTACCTGGTAGGGTGTGGAAATCTGAAATTTTTCGTATTATTGAACTAGCTTCACAGATTCAACAAAAAGATGCCTCAGGAGCTACCCGCATTTGTATGTGCGTGATTGTATTTATCCCCACATGATGGGCATTGAGAAGGGACTCCTGTCCATAACACTAGATGAGGGTGCTGAGCT
This sequence comes from Hyperolius riggenbachi, assembly GCF_040937935.1. NCBI lineage: Eukaryota > Metazoa > Chordata > Amphibia > Anura > Hyperoliidae > Hyperolius > Hyperolius riggenbachi. The sequence continues at coordinate 88,253,595 of NC_090656.1, forward strand.
ATGGAGGGGCAGGGAGGTTTATCCCTATTACACGTGAGCTGGTACTTCTTAGGCGAAGGGTTCCCTTGCTGAATTCCCTGGTGAGTAAAAATACACAGTAGATTTTGGAAAGATTGTTTAGAAATTTAGTGTGAGCACAGGTGCTTACACTCCTAAGATCCATCGTATTGGATCACTAAAGGCTGAACTCAGGGTTTTTTTCTGCAGCAATTTAGCTCTTGTTCTGCCTCCCCTTTCCATAGAACAGAGCAGGTTGCTCTGTACAAAGATTTTTCTCATCATAAAAACAAGGAACACCAAGAGCCCCAATAGTGTAATATGTACTGGTAAATGGTTACTAGATAGAGTAAATATTAATACTCACAAACCAGGGTTACCATTAGGCAACCACTGTAAAGGCAGGTGGGGAGATTTTCCTGACCCCACTCAGGAATAAGAAGTCGCTCTCTGTAGATGAGAAAAAGGGGGTTCAGCCCTCCACCCAGGGTGGACTCAATAGAATAGAATATGATTATTTAATCCTGGGATACAATGACAGCAGCCATGTTGTTTGTAAACATTACACAGAGGCAGGCTTATCTGCATCTTGAGCCAAAAAAACCTAATCCCCCTTCCTCCTCCCCTCTGCCTCTGAAATCTCTGGCTTGTAATACCTCCCCCTCAGAGCCGGATTAAGGCTGAATGGGGCCCTAAGCAAAGTAACTGACTTGGGCCCCCCCATCATGTCGTAATAGAATCAGAAGATGCAGCTGCACAGGCTCTAGTGTTGGGCGAACATCTAGATGTTCGGGTTCGGGCCGAACAGGCCGAACATGGCCGCGATGTTCGGGTGTTCGACCCGAACTCCGAACATAATGGAAGTCAATGGGGACCCGAACTTTTGTGGTTTGTAAAGCCTCCTTGCATGCTACATACCCCAAATTTACAGGGTATGTGCACCTTGGGAGTGGGTACAAGAGGAAAAAAAAATTAGCAAAAAGAGCTTATAGTTTTTGAGAAAATCGATTTTAAAGTTTCAAAGGGAAAACTGTCTTTTAAATGCGGGAAATGTCTGTTTTCTTTGCACAGGTAACATGTTTTTTGTCGGCATGCAGTCATAAATGTAATACATATAAGAGGTTCCAGGAAAAGGGACCGGTAACGCTAACCCAGCAGCAGCACACGTGATGGAACAGGAGGAGGGTGGCGCAGGAGGAGAAGAAGGCCACGCTTTGTGAGACACAACAACCCCGGCCTTGCATGAGGGCAAGAAGCGTGCGGATAGCAGGCTTTGTACCGCCATGCAGTCATAAATGTAATAAAGATAAGTGGTTCAATAAACAGGGACCACGCGGCAACGCTAACCCAGCAGCAGCAGACGTGATGGAACAGGAGCAGGCGCAGGAGGAGAAGGCCACGCTTTGTGAGACACAACAACCCAGGCCTTGCATGAGGGCAAGAAGCGTGCGGATAGCATGCTTTGTACCGCCATGCAGTCATAAATGTAATAAAGATAAGTGGTTCAATAAACAGGGACCACGCGGCAACGCTAACCCAGCAGCAGCAGACGTGATGGAACAGGAGCAGGCGCAGGAGGAGAAGGCCACGCTTTGTGAGACACAACAACCCAGGCCTTGCATGAGGGCAAGAAGCGTGCGGATAGCATGCTTTGTACCGCCATGCAGTCATAAATGTAATAAAGATAAGTGGTTCAATAAACAGGGACCACGCGGCAACGCTAACCCAGCAGCAGCAGACGTGATGGAACAGGAGCAGGCGCAGGAGGAGAAGGCCACGCTTTGTGAGACACAACAACCCAGGCCTTGCATGTGGACAAAAAGCGTGCGGATATAGCAGCAATGCTTTTTGCCGCCATGCAGTCATAAATGTAATACAGATGAGAGGTTCAATAAACAGGGCCCGGAAACGCAACACCATCCCAGATGTTCATTGGTCATGTTACTTGGTTGGGGTCCTGGAGTGTTGCGTAGTCATTTCCAATCCAGGATTGATTCATTTTAATTTGAGTCAGACGGTCTGCATTTTCTGTAGAGAGGCGGATACGCCGATCTGTGACGATGCCTCCGGCAGCACTGAAACAGCGTTCCGACATAACGCTGGCTGCCGGGCAAGCCAGCACCTCTATTGCGTACATTGCCAGTTCGTGCCAGGTGTCTAGCTTCGATACCCAATAGTTGAAGGGTGCAGATGGATGGTTCGACACAGCTACGCCATCTGACATGTAGTCCTTGACCATCTTCTCCAGGCGATCGGTGTTGGAGGTGGATCTGCACGCTTGCTGTTCAGTGGGCTGCGGCTGCATGGGTGTCAGAAAATTTTCCCACTCCAAGGACACTGCCGATACCATTCCCTTTTGGGTACTAGCTGCGGCTTGCGTTGTTTGCTGCCCTCCTGGTCGTCCTGGGTTTGCGGAAGTCAGTCTGTCTGCGTACAACTGGCTAGAGGAGGGGGAGGATGTCAATCTCCTCTCTAAAGTCTCCACAAGGGCCTGCTGGTATTCTTCCATTTTGACCTGTCTGACTCTTTCTTCAAGCAGTTTTGGAACATTGTGTTTGTACCGTGGATCCAGAAGGGTATAAACCCAGTAATTGGTGTTGTCCAGAATGCGCACAATGCGTGGGTCACGTTCAATGCAGTCTAGCATGAATTGAGCCATGTGTGCCAGAGTCCTACCAGAATCCTCATCATCCTCTTGTGAGCGTTGTGATAGTTGTTGTGATGCATCATAGTCGTCACCTTCCTCCTGGTCTGCTTCTGCTGACCATTCGCGTTGAATTGTGGAAGTCCAACGTGCACCGCTCTGGCCCTCGTCAGTGGTGGCATGAAATTCCTGCTCCAACTCCAGCTGTTCCTCCTCCTCTTCTTCGTCATAGCTGCTGGGGCCAGCGTTCCCTGAGGCGGATGGCCTGATGTTGGTACCATCACGCTGATCGTTTTCTCCTTCAGATTCCCCCAGTTGCATCATGACAGCTGTTTCCTTGATTTTTAACATCGACCTCTTCAGTAAACACAGCAGTGGTATGGTAATGCTGACTGAAGAGTTGTCACTGCTCACAAGCAACGTGGATTGCTCAAAATTTTGGAGGACTTGGCAGAGGTCCAACATGTTGGCCCAATCGGATCCACAGAAGCTTGGCAGCTGGCCGGATGCGCCTCGGTACTGCGCCGTCATGTACTGGACCACTGCACTCTTCTGCTCGCAAAAGCGGGCTAGCATGTGCAGCGTAGAATTCCAGCGCGTAGGGACATCACACAGCAAGCGATGGTGGGGGAGATTGAAGCGCTCCTGCATCTTGGCGAGTGCCCCCGAAGCAGTACTGGAATTTCTACAATGTTTGGACACTCGACGCACCTTCAACAGCAGATCGGGCACGCCTGGGTATGTCCTCAGGAACCGCTGAACTACTAGGTTCATCACGTGCGCCAGGCAAGGGATGTGTGTCAGCTTAGCCAACCTTAAAGCGCGAATGAGATTACTCCCATTATCACACACAACCATGCCCGGTTTCAGGTCCAGCGGTGCCAGCCACAAATCCGTCTGTTCCTTTATTCCCCTCCAAATTTCCTCCCCTGTGTGCTGCTTATCCCCAAGGCAGATTAGCTTCAGCAACGCTTGCTGACGCATGCCAACAGCTGTGCTGCACTGCTTCCACGATCCTACTGCTGCTGGGTTAGCGTTTCCGGATGAGGTACAGCTTTGAGATGCGTTGGAGGAGAAGGAGTCAGAGAGGTAGGTGCTGCTGTTATCCAGTGGGAGGGACGGCGGTGCAGCTGTTTGTGGCGTGGGCAACACCCGTGCCGTAGCAGGTGAGGAATCGCTGCCAGGCTCCACAAGGTTCACCCAGTGCGCGGTAAGGGAGATGTATCGACCCTGGCCGAACGCACTCGTCCAGGTGTCAGTGGTGAGGTGAACCTTGCAGGCAACGGCATTCTTCAAGCTTCGGGTTATTTTGCTGACCACGTGCTCATGCAACTCAGGCACTGCAGAGCGTGCAAAGTGGTAGCGGCTGGGAACCACGTAACGTGGGATGGCCACTGACATCATGCCCTTGAAGCTGTTTGTCTCCACCAATCGATATGGCAGCATTTCGCAGGCCAGAAGCTTGGCTATGCTGGCTGTTACTGCCACGGCCCGGGGGTCATTTGCTGGCAATTTCCTCTTGCGCTCAAACATCTCCGACACAGACAACTGAACCGTAGCGCTGCACACGGAAGGGCTGTTGGTTGTTGTGTTTGATGAACACTGGGAGACCTCAAGAGCACTACTCCGGAAAGTGACAGTGTCAGCGTCGTCTGATGTTTGTGAATGTTGTGAACCACGCAATGGCTGGGCTACTGCTGCTGCTGAGGCGGGTCTGGTGGTGAGTCTGGTGAACCCAAGGGAGGCAGTGTTGTTTCTGGTACCCTGTCCTGACGCGTTTGCCCAAAGAGTGGGATGTTTGGATAGCATGTGACGGCTCATGCTGGTGGTGGAGAGGTTGTTAATATTTTTCCCCCTGCTCAGGCGGGTCTTGCACACCTTGCAAATCGCCATGGTAACATCCTCAGTGCAGTCTTCAAAGAAAGCCCAGACTTTGGAGCACCTGCCTCCTTGCTGGCGATTTCTGTTTGCTCCTCTTTTGCCTCTCACTTGAACTTCCACGCTTGTGGTGCCTGAAATTGCGCGCCGCCTACCTTGTGGCACAAGGCGAACTCGTGCAGCAGTGTGTTCTTCAACAGACTCATCTGTGCTGCTGCTACGACGGCGATGTTCTCGTTCACAAACAAAATCTGGGTCTCTGTCCACATTGTCCATACCCTCCTCTTCCATCTCCTCAAACTCGTCATATGTCATTGTGGGCCACCGCCGTGGAGTAGAGCTCCCCACAACAACCTCTGCGCAGCACACTCCAACGTCGTCTTCCAGATCTTGTCGGCCGACCTCCTGCAATTGCAACCCCTCCTGCCCAAATTGCTCTGGGATTTGGGTTTCCGAGTCCTCTTCGGACTCGCCTTGTATTTCAGTGCGCGGTGCATTTCCCACAGTTAACGGTTGTGAATCCAGGCACAACATTTCTGGCTGTTCCTCCATTGACCTTTGAAAGGTGGAAGTTTGTTGGGCTGGGAATAGCTCCTGCGAATACCCCATTGTGTCCTGAGGTAATTCATCGGACTGGTTATCTGGCAGTTGTGTGCGTGGTGTCGCTGCCGGTTGTGTCAGCTTTGTGCCCACTGGCTCCTTGTAACTGGCTGAGGACTCGGACCTCGTGCGTGATGTGCTGGTGCTGCTTAACCCACTGCTGGACGCTTGAGAGGTCATCCAAGTAATTATCTGGTCCTGTTCTTTTGGATTTGTGAGGGTTGTTGTCCTGGACAACATGGGCGGTATTGAGTGGGTTTTCTTGGGTGCTCCCCTGTGGCCTGTACGTGAACCGTCAGGGGAAACACCTCTTCCCTTGCCCCTCCCTCTTTCACCGGATTTCTTCCTCATTTCACTTATCCTTACAGTACACGCTGACTGGCAGCAGTACAGTGGCAGTACAGAAATGCTATACAGTACCACTATTCCCAGCAGCGACACAGAGCACAATGCTATACAGTGACGGGTGAGCGGTGTACCACTATTCCCAGCAGCGACACAGAGCACAATGCTATACAGTGACGGGTGAGCGGTGTACCACTATTCCCAGCAGCGACACAGAGCACAATGCTATACAGTGGCGAACGAGCGGTGTACCACTATTCCCAGCAGACACAGAACAGTACACAGAATGCTATATAGTGTGGCTGAACGAGCGGTGTACCACTATTCCCAGCAGACACAGAACAGTACACAGAATGCTATATAGTGTGGCTGAACGAGCGGTGTACTACTGTTCCCAGCAGACACAGAACAGTACACAGAATGCTATATAGTGTGGCTGAACGAGCGGTGTACTACTGTTCCCAGCAGACACAGAACAGTACACAGAATGCTATATAGTGTGGCTGAACGAGCGGTGTACTACTGTTCCCAGCAGACACAGAACAGTACACAGAATGCTATATAGTGTGGCTGAACGAGCGGTGTACCACTGTTCCCAGCAGACACAGAACAGTACACAGAATGCTATATAGTGTGGCTGAACGAGCGGTGTACCACTGTTCCCAGCAGACACAGAACAGTACACAGAATGCTATATAGTGTGGCTGAACGAGCGGTGTACCACTATTCCCAGCAGACACAGAACAGTACACAGAATGCTATATAGTGTGGCTGAACGAGCGGTGTACTACTGTTCCCAGCAGACACAGAACAGTACACAGAATGCTATATAGTGTGGCTGAACGAGCGGTGTACTACTGTTCCCAGCAGACACAGAACAGTACACAGAATGCTATATAGTGTGGCTGAACGAGCGGTGTACCACTATTCCCAGCAGACACAGAACAGTACACAGAATGCTATATAGTGTGGCTGAACGAGCGGTGTACTACTGTTCCCAGCAGACACAGAACAGTACACAGAATGCTATATAGTGTGGCTGAACGAGCGGTGTACTACTGTTCCCAGCAGACACAGAACAGTACACAGAATGCTATATAGTGTGGCTGAACGAGCGGTGTACTACTGTTCCCAGCAGACACAGAACAGTACACAGAATGCTATATAGTGTGGCTGAACGAGCGGTGTACTACTGTTCCCAGCAGACACAGAACAGTACACAGAATGCTATATAGTGTGGCTGAACGAGCGGTGTACCACTATTCCCAGCAGACACAGAACAGTACACAGAATGCTATATAGTGTGGCTGAACGAGCGGTGTACTACTGTTCCCAGCAGACACAGAACAGTACACAGAATGCTATATAGTGTGGCTGAACGAGCGGTGTACTACTGTTCCCAGCAGACACAGAACAGTACACAGAATGCTATATAGTGTGGCTGAACGAGCGGTGTACTACTGTTCCCAGCAGACACAGAACAGTACACAGAATGCTATATAGTGTGGCTGAACGAGCGGTGTACCACTGTTCCCAGCAGACACAGAACAGTACACAGAATGCTATATAGTGTGGCTGAACGAGCGGTGTACCACTGTTCCCAGCAGACACAGAACAGTACACAGAATGCTATATAGTGTGGCTGAACGAGCGGTGTACTACTGTTCCCAGCAGTGACACACAATGACTGGGGGGGACCCTGGCTAGCGTGGCTGGAGCGCGAACTACCCTGCCTGCCTACCCAAAGCTAAACCCACAGACAAATGGCGGAGATATGACGTGGTTCGGGTATTTATTTACCCGAACCACGTGACAGTTCGGCCAATCAGAGCGCGTTCGGGTCCGAACCACGTGACCCGTTCGGCCAATCACAGCGCTAGCCGAACGTTCGGGGAACGTTCGGCCATGCGCTCTTAGTTCGGCCATATGGCCGAACGGTTTGGCCGAGCACCGTCAGGTGTTCGGCCGAACTCGAACATCACCCGAACAGGGTGATGTTCTGCAGAACCCGAACAGTGGCGAACACTGTTCGCCCAACACTATGCACAGCAACATGCCGCACACACCGGGGCAGCCGAGCTACTGGTTGCTATCCGCTTTCCTCTGTGGGTGCACAATGCAGGGAATAGCAGTGGCAAAATGCAGAGTGAGAGATGAATGGCTGGGACATTTGGACTCAGGGGCTGGGGCACCCCTGTGAAGAGGGTGCCAGAGATCACAGCAGCAGCACTTTCCCCCTGCATCTCCAGCCTGGCAATAGCAGAAAGCTCTGGACACCGCCAAACCGGAAGCCGTTCCCCAGACAGAATTATTTACCACCCCCACCACTGAACAACCGATTTCCTCCCGAACTAGACAGCCACCATGCAGCCTCCATCCCAGTAAATACAATAGTCCAGCAGAGAAGGCAGCCACAGCGGGGGAGAATGACAGCACCAGATGACTCACATTCACCTATTGCGATCCAACCAATAGAGGTTCCGTCATCTGGAGCCCATTTGTCTCCTCTAGAGTGCTGCCGCTCTGTTACTACTACTACTATTACTACTTCCTACTTCCTGTCTGATCTGAGAATAAGGAAGTTCAGAGCGAGCGGCTGCACTGTAGAAGAGACAGATGGGTTTCAGATGATGGGATCTCAATCGCTTGGATCATGGATAGGTGAGTGAGCGTCTGCCATCTGCCATCATTCTTGCTGCAGCTGTGGTTCTCTGTGGGAAGGGAGGGAGGAGTGGGCAGTGGCAGAGCACACAGTAGCAGGAGGGGGACCTAGAAGGAGAGCCTGGCTGTGAAGACCATCAGCAGCGCACGGCATCATTTGACAAGACAAGACAAATAACATTTATATCGCGCTTTTCTCCTGGCGGATTCAAAGCGCCAGAGCTGCAGCCACTAGGACGCACCCTATAGGCAGTAGTAGTGTTAGAGAGACTTGCCTAAGGTCTCCTACTGAATAGGTGCTGGCTTACTGAACAAGCAGAGCCGAAATTCGAACCCTGGTCTCCTGTGTCAGAGGCAGAGCCCTTAAAGGGACTTTGAGCAGTGCCTGTGGGTATGCCTTTAAGCATACCCACAACTAATTAATTACATCCTCACACCTACCAGCATGATGTTTGTAATTATATCCCCCTGGGTAACTTATATTTCATTGCATTGTGCTGAATCGAGCTGCTGACTTTGGAGAAAAGTCATCCTGTGTAATACAATGTAACTATGGAAAGATGCATATCATTTTGAAGCTCTCTTTCTCCTCTTTCCAATGAAAGATAAACTGTCACCCTATGCCTTTTAGTTTTCGCGATCGAAATTGCTGTGGCTGCGATTTCGATTTCGAAAATATCGAAAACTAAAAGGCATAGGGCAACGGTTTATATATCATTGGAAAGAGGAGAAAGAGAGCTTTAAAATGATATGCATCTTTCCATAGTTACTGCACTGCTCAGAGTCCCTTTAACCATTATACCATCCAGCCACCGCTCACAGGATGGCGAGGGCTGGTTTATGTGCTGATGGGGCCCCTTTGACTCTGAATGGGGCCCCAAGCGACTGCTTTTGTTGCCTGGTCGGTAATCCGGCGCTGCTCCCCCTCCTCCTGCCCAGACTGAGCTCCCATGAGCCCTTGCTACTGTCTGAAAGTGCCTTGGCTCTCTGAAAACCTGTGGGTGTGGTTTGTTTCGTTTAAAGGGAATTAGAGTATTAAAACAAAAACAAAAAAGTATTTGGCTTGAGGAATGCCCTATAAACAATAGGAAAGGAACACAATTATGCAATGTGTAAAAGTTCATCTCGGATCCACTTTAAGCGAAAACAAGTGACATCTGCATGTCGAATAAGCATATAGAAGTTTTTATTGATTTCACTGAGTATTGATTGGTTAAATTACTTAAAATTATAGAACTCTTGAATACAGACCTGAGACCCTACTGTACTGATAAATGGGTTGATATATAGCGCTACAGAAGATGTCGGCACTATATAAATACTAAATAATAATATTAATAATAATAATAGAGGGTCCTTCTTCTGTTCACTCTTACAGGATGCTCAGCAGGTCAGATTATGTATAGGTAACATAGCTAAAGCAATGACTTTGATTTACTTCTGCAGAATTTGATTTACATAAACCTTTCTTGGAACACAAACCTCATCATACACTGAGAAAATAACTTGTGGCTATAAAACAGTGAAAATTGCGTAAACTTTACTTCCAAAAATCTGCAGATTATCTGCAACAACATAGCCACCTCATCCACTGTAAACACCGATTTGGGCAATAACAGTCTCTCAACACTATTCACAGTCTTTTAACAAGCGCTGAATTTTCTTTAGCAAAGAAAATACAATAAAACAAGTACACAGACCATCATTTGCTCGGTTTATGTCACTAAATACAAGGAATAGTCAACCATTAGCTTATCAATCATGCCATCTGCAGAGTCAGATATATAGCCCTGTAGAAGATAGCATAAATCCCTGAAATACAGAAATGCTTATGTGTTCAGTCAACACAGTGTGTACTTAGGCATAAAGTGCGTCATGTGCTAACTAAACAAAGATTTTATACAAGGCATGCTGGACAGCTTCTACACACATTCCAAATATAAACTAAACATTTGGAAGAAAGAAATAAGGGCATTAATGAGCTGGATTGTTCGAAATTATACTGTGCTTCAAGACACAGCACTACAATGTTACTTCATTATGGATGATGATGATGGGCATTCCTAATGTGGTTTGAAGCAGTTTATATGAGTGCAACTAAATATAGTCTTGTCACTAACTGTCCCTCAGACGAGCTGACAATCTAATCCCTACCATACGCATATGTCCATTGTAGTATAGGAACAATTTAGGGGGAAGCCAATTAACTGATCTATAGGTTTTGGGGATGTGGGAAAAAACTGGAGTATCCAGAGGAAACCCACAAAGACATGTGGAGAACATACAAACTATGTGCAGATAGTGCCCTGGCTGGAATTCAAACTAGGGAGAAGGCAAGCTGGATGCGCTGCAAGGCGAGAGCGCTATCCACTATGCCACCGTGCTGCCCCATAAATAATTAAGGGGATATAGATCCCAACCATCTGTTCTCACAGTAATCTTCAGACTGTACCTAAATCCTCGTATGCACAAATGAGGCAAGTCGCCCGTCAGGGATTGGGATTCAATCTCTCTTAGACATTGCAGGGCGGAGGCTGTACAGAGGTGTCACTAGCCTGCAGGTGTCGGGGGCGCTATACTCATGCTCGATTCTCGACAGAGGAAGCCAATATTGGCCACCTTGGCTTAGTTTGAGGTTGAAATCTAAAGGTGCCCATTAATGGTACAATATTTTCCCTAGATGAGATCATTTAATCAGATTTGCAGGATCATATTTAATGAGATCGTAATCATCATTTGTTCCCAAAAACAAAATTCTGTATTCCAATCGACCATAGAACCGTTTTACATCAATTTTCTCCACATATTGCATGGTTTTCTGTACAATTTGAGTCCTGCTTATTATGAACTAAACAATCAACTACAATCTATCAAATTATTTCTCATTTGTTTATCCTCATATTATAGAGTTGTTGGATTGATTGGGAAAGAGAGCACAATCAGATTCTATAGTGTATGATCAGCCTTAATCTGGCCATGCACTTATAGATTGCCACCTGATGTAGAAAAACAATCAGTTCCTCTCTGATCGGAATAGATTCAGAGATAAATCAATACCTATGACAATCAATTAAACCGCAACAGTGCATCGCTATGGGCCGCTGACCTAGTGCCATTCCTGCCTACACAATCAACCCAGATTTTCCATCCCTTTAATGCTTTGGATTGATTTGTTGTTGAGATCGATCAAAAGTTGCTTGATTGGAGAACCTAACAGGAAAATCAATAAATGTACGGGCACCTTAACCACTTCAGTACTGTCAGTATCTCGCCCCTTAAGGACCAGAGACCGTTTTTACAAAAACAGAGTCCTACCGACGTCAAGCTGGACGGAACTCTACCGCCGATTACACCGCTCTTCCGTCATTGAAGCTCACTCCCTCTGCCATCGCTATGACAGCAGAGCTCTGTGAGCTGGTCAGGAGCCTATTTCATTGGCTCCTGACCCTGTGATCAATTTGAGCCAATGAGATTGGCTCACAGTGATAACGGGGGTCAGGAACTAATGAAATCAGCTTCTGACTGGCTCACGGAGCTCTACTGTCATACAGACAGCAGAGCGAGTGGGCTGTAGTGATTGGCGAGAACGTGCAGCGGGCTAATTGAGTTCTACGACCTGGCAGGGATAAAAAGTTCCAAACAGTGCGTAGATTTCAATTAGGGCACTCATGAAGCAGTTAAGATTCATCTTGTAACAACTGAAGGAGCACATCTTGTTGCCTAATAAAAGGGAGTAACCAATAGTCTACCATGTCCTGATCTTTCAGTATATGGATAATATAAATATGTTGTGCAAGCCAGGATCCTCAATCACAGATGCTTTGTGAATTTCCAAGTCTCTTCCCAGAAATGTACTCTCTCCCACTTCTTCTTCTAGCTAGTTTGGTGTCCTGACGTGCGTCACCAAATAACCTAATATTTTTTCTTGAACCAATGCTTGCCACAAATAGCAGAATCTTTACATTGACAATGATGGATCTGGCCTCTGCTGCATTCCTTTCAGCTGGTATATATAACAAAAGCCTCAAATTCCACTCAAAAAGGTTACCATAGTTCTCAGGTCTTAAGGAATGATTTATGTTCTGCAGAAAGACTCATAAGTTGAAAAAATATTTCATGGCATGTTCATATTAACTGGACTCCTTGCAAGATTAAAGAGATAGCCCCAGCCCTGCTTCCCACAATTCTCTGATTTATCATTTAAATATACAAAAAAAGGCAAGAATAAATAAAAATGGGTTTTGCTTGCATAAAAAGGAGCAGTTACATGACAGTGTGGACTCCATGCTTCCACACCCAGAAGAGTAGAGTTGTCCCGAACGGTTCGGCCGAGAACATATTCGCGCAAACATCGGTGGTTCGCGTTGGCGTCGAAACTTGAACTTTATGGCGAGTTCGGCCCACCCCTATACTGCATCATTGGGCTAAACTTTGACCCTCTACATCATAGTCAGTAGACACATGACAGCCAATCAGGCTGCACTCCCTCCTGGAGCCCCCCCCCCCCCCCCCCTTATATAAGGCAGCTGCATTATCTCACTCGGTGTTGCTGCAGTAGTGAGAGAAGGGAGAGAGTTGCTGCAGAGATTAGGGAAAGCTTAGTTAGGCTCTTGTAGATTGCTCCTAGCTGTGTTGTTGAAAAGCAGCACAAAAAGAGCTCTTTTCAGAGCTAATGTTCTTGTGAAGGTTTTTTTTTTGTTTTTTTGTGTGTGTGCCACTGACACTGCATTATACAGCCCTGTGTGTCGCAGCTGGCCCTTGCTTATTGCTATACTGTGCAAGGCCCAGCACATTCAGTGCCTACCTTTTCACTGCACCTGTGTGTGACAGCTGCACATTTGTAATACCAGTCCGACCGTGCATACCTGTTCATGTTCACTGCACCTGTGTGACAGCACACAGTATTATAGAATACCACTCACTGCATAACTGTTTACTGCACCTGTGTGTGTGACAGTTGCACATTGTATTGTGTAATACCAGTCTATTCATACCTGTAACTGCACCTGTGACTGATCGAACACTGTATTATATACCAGCAGTTACTGCATACCTTTTACTGCACCTGTGTGTGTGACAGCTGCACATTGTATTGTGAAATACCTGTCTGTGCATACCTGTAACTGCACCTGTGACTGAACGCACATAGGGCTTGATTCACAAAGCAGTGCTAACTGTTAGCACACCTGTGAAAACCCCCTTAGCACGTCTAAACGAGCTTTTCGCGCGTAAAACTTTACGCGCGCACTGCACAGAGCACAGGGCGCTCCGCGCGAAGTGCCCATTAAAGCCTATGGGACTTAGCGCGCGCATAGGACTTTGCGTGCGCAAAACTTTGCGCACAAAACTTTGTGCGCGATCTGATTGAGAAATCTGGTGCCAACCTACTTTGCACCCGGGTTAGAACGTCTAAATACTTTAGACGTGCTAAGTAGGTTAGCACCACTTTGTGAATCAAGCCCACTGTATTATATAAAAGCAGTCACTGCATACCTTTTACTGCACCTGTGTGACTGCACATTGTTGTACCAGCAGTCACTGCAACCTGTTCACTGCACTTGTGTAACCGCACATTGTTGTACCAGCAGTCATTGCAACCTTTTCACTGCACCTGTGTAACCACACATTGTTGTACCAGCAGTCACCTTTTCACTGCACCTGTGTAACCACACATTGTTGTACCAGCAGTCACCTTTTCACTGCACCTGTTTAACCGCACATTGTATTAGTCAAGTCAGTACATACCTTTTACTTCATCCCCCCCAATATGGACAAAACAAGAGGCAGGCCACCTGGCAGGTCTGTTCGAGGTCACGCTGTCGTGATTTTGTGCGGCCCTCGACCAAAGTACAGTGTTCAGAAGAAGGCATGTGCCATCAACCCCCAATATTGTCAGGACATAGTTGACTATTTAACACAGAACACCTCATCTTCCTCAGCGTCCGCACGGAAGCGTGACATATCTTCCTCCTCCTGCTCTGATTCTGGCACCCCACTTAACACTCCGTCGGCAGCCATCACCAAAGTGCCATCACCCCAGGGCTGAGCGGTGTGGAAATGTTTGTGTGCGTCTGCCTCAGATGAGAGCAATGCCATCTGTACTCTCTGCCACTGAAAATTGAGCCGTGGAAAGACCAAGACCCGGGAGGGACAACTACCTTACGAAGGCACATAATTACAAAGCACAAACTGCAATGGGATGACCACCTGAGGAAAAGCAGCACACAAAAGCAAAGCCACACACTGCAGTGTAAGATACCATCATGCAATTATTTCTTAAAAAAGGCTATACCCAAACTGTACCATGATGTTGAAAGGCAAGTGGAGTCATCTCTGGCACACAGCATTGGGTCAAGGGTCCATCTGACCACGGATACCTGGTCTGCAAAGCACGGTCAGGCCTGCCCGAAGACTAAGCCAGTCCCCACACACAGCATCTCTGCCTGCACGCCGTGTGACTGCCTGCCCCAAGACTAAGTCGGTCAGCGCACAGCATCTCTGCCTGCAGGCCGCTTGACTGCCTTCTCCGCCACCACCAACATGCTCCAGGACTCCAGGTGGATTCCTGAATTAATAATTTTGGTGCATGTACATGGCTGCCTAATTTTTCTGGCTGCAACAACAAAACAAAAGATATGTACATGTGTTGGAGTTGGGGGGCACACCTGACCCAAGAAGATAGATAATAAGGTCGTTGCTTCATTGTAGACAGACCAAATTCGACCAGCTGGACACTCAGTCACTGTTGTTCTGTCATTCAGCTACCTCAGCCCGACCATATGGGCTTGAAAACCGCCATCGCCTGCACTCTCACCATGGTGCGCACCAGTCCAGCACGGCTGTCACTACACTAACAGCTGTTTGCGGTGCGTTACACAGTGAGTTTAGTCTGTCAGTGTGAAGCAGTACACTAATTACACTCCCTGATTGTTGTATACACATGCAAGATGTTTTAAAGCACTTTAGGCCTCCAATTTAGCAATAAAATGTGATTTCTGCCCTTAAAACTTGCTGTGCGTAAAATCCGGATTTTTCCCTGGGACTTTTGTCATGTATCCCACTCCGTCATGCCCCCCTACAGGTGTTAGACCCCTTGAAACATCTTTTCCATCACTTTAGTGGCCACAACAAATAGTGTTTATAGTTTTGAAGGTTCGCCTGGCCATTGAAGTCTATGGCGGTTCGAAGGTTCACATGTTCGCGAACTTTTTTTGCGTGTTCGCATTCGAGGTTAGCGAACCTAAAATCGTAGGTTCAAGACAACTCTACAGAAGAGGGACACAGTAACTCTCAGTGCTTTCTGTGGGTGTGACATGGGAAGAGTGGGTGAGACATGCACCACATTGCCCTATGCATGGAGCATTAGGGATAGACACTGCTCAGCCATATAATCAGTCCTACAGCAAGACAGCTGAGGTAAAAAATATATATATATATTTTTAGATGTTGTGACACAAACAAAACTCAAGTTGCCACCAGATACAGAAATGCATGAAGGGTAACAGAGGGCTGTAAAAATGATAATTCCCAATATAATTCCTAATATAGTAGTATATGGCCATTCATGAAAAGGGGCACAGACAAATGATTGCAAAACTCCTACACCTCCTAAACCTCCTGGTGCTTTGCTAGGGGCAAACTAGTCAATTGCCCAGAGCCTCTGAACCAGTTGCCAGCCACCGACCACTACCACCAATGAACTCCCAGGTCTGCCACTGCGTGTACAGTAATCCCTGGGCCCATGTCATTGCTGCCCAGTGCCCCATGGAGCCTAGAACCAGTCCTGTCTGTATCAGATAGCTGCCTGAGTGAGCACATGTTGCTCCACCCCCATAGTGCACATTTGGTTTTGATGTCAGTGATGTTGATTACCTTGCCAGTTTTCATCTGTACAATTCAAGTTTGTATGGCTGTGCATCACTTTTCTCTTCATCTGTTTTGCAACTGTCACACTGACGAAAACCCTACTGATTCCTAACTTGCCCCCTCCCCCTAGTAAACAAAAAACCCTTCCTGAAACCTAACTTTGATCTTCTAAAGTCTTCTAACAAATAAATGACTTCTCCCTACATTGTGCTTTAGCACTCTAAATCAATTCCCGACACCAATACGCACTACATTGTCTTTTTGTTTTTAATGGTAGTGCCACATCTGCTGTTCCTCCACTCTAATCTTCTCAAGTTCCTCTTCACAAACCCAAAACAGTTTCAGCTTTAGTGCCAAGCAGACAACGCACCCCCTACTCTGAATTTCAATCATTATATTGTGCAAATAATAATGATAACATTTGTATGTGCTTTTCTCATGTCGGACTCAAAGCACTTGAAATTTTCAGCCATTAGAGAAGCGCTAAATGGGTTACCCTGCAGTGTTAGGCAGTCTTGCCCAAGAACTCCTTACTAAATAAGTACAGGCCCCGGCCAGGATTCAAACGCTGGTCTCCTGTGTCAAAGGTAGTGCCCTTGGGCCTGGTTTCTCACTGCAAGATTATGGCCATGTTTTTGGCAATTTTCGGTGATGTGATCTGCAGGGACATCAGAAAGTGCATAGACTGCACTTTCTGGTGTTTCCATTCATGCGTTGCGATTCATCTGCTGAATATTGTGTTCCAGTGGCCATCTGTATTTCCCACAGAGCATGCATGCAAACAAGGCCTTAACCAGTACACTATAGCACACATGGAGCTCAGTGTGTATCTTCATGTGCTCAACAAGAAGGGCCCGTTTCCTCTTCCTGCATCAGCCATGCCATGCACGGCTATGGGATTTGCAGCCTCCCCCACCAATATGGATGGAAATGCCGACCGAATCACTAGCGCAAGCGATTCAGCCGGCGGCACCATTGTATCCTATGGCAGAGTTTTCCCCCGCGATTTGCGTGCGGGCGAAACTCTGCGGATTCGGTGTGGAAACCGCGCCAGTGGAAACGGGCCCTTAGACTGCTAGGGAATAATCACCTCATCTGCTGCATACATTACATACAAAAGACTGGTAATTGATATTTTATATTTACTTACTTGCTCAAAAATAAATTGTTAATAAATTAAACATGGCTATTAAAGAAGAGAAGAAATGAAAAATAAACTGTGCAGTTCCATTAAAAGTCCTGTGTACTTCTCTGTTAGTGACATCCTTTATTTTAGGCTGGGGTGTCAAACTCAAATACAAAGTGGGACGGAATTGTACACTGGTACCAAGTCGCAGGTCACCCTCAATGTTTACTGGCCACCTCTCCCCCCTATACAGTTCCCTGGTGTCTATTGATTCTCCATCCCCCCTAAGTGGCTTTCCTGGTGATCTAGGGCTGTACCTCCAATATAGCTTCCCTGGTGGTCTAGAGTGGGCCAAACATAATGCAAAGTGGGGAAACTACTTGAGGGCCAAATTTAATAGCTCTGAGGGCCAGATTTGGCCCGCAGGACAGAGTTTGACATGTATGTTTTAGGACATTAAAGGAATTACTTTGAGGCCTTGTTCACAGTGGTCAACTGCATTGCAGAATAATTATGCATGTCAACTCACTGCCCATACACTTATATGGTCCTGTTCACCGTACTGCATTGTAAATTATCACATTACTCTAACTTGCTGCATGCAGGCTTTTTATTAAAGTCTATCTCCAGTCTCCATTGCAGTTCACACTCATTATAATGCATTATAACGTGTGCAATATGTAAATGACCACTGTGAGTCTAGCTTTAAAGATTCTGGCCAGGACATAGTGCTGCTTGCAAATCTCCAAAATGTTTGCCAAAATTGCCAGAATTGTTGTAGAAAAAAAAAACCGTGAAAAACGCACCTTTTAAAATAAAAAAATTGCTAAAAATGTGAAAAATCAAACTTATGACAAAAGTATTTTCAAAGGCATTTTTCGCTTGAGAGTCAAATTTTACATTATATTCACAAAAATGAATGTGAAAAGAATTTTTGCTTTTTTGCTCATCATCAGCAGTAACTTCCTGCAGCCCAGCGATGCAGGCTGTGACCCCAGACCGCAAGACAGCTTGGTTTAAAACAAAAATAAACGAATGACTTGGGCACACTGCTCACTAAAGGGAAGGTTCATGCAGACCAGGAGGCAATACAGTAGTTCAATGACGTATTTACAGTCTGACTGTACCTATCTCTAGCAGGCAGCTTGAGATCTGCATTGAATCACACAGGATATACCAACCCCATAAACAGAACCTATCAGCCATTATTAAGGAAACAAGCTGCTTTGTATCGCTTCGCTCTGTCCCTTTAGTGTCCTGCCATTTCGTTTTATGAGCCACAGGTTATACGATTATGGAAACAATTATTGTATCTCTCTAAATACAACCAGAGGTACTAGCTTTCTTGTAGATCATCCTCAGTGAATCAGAGAGCAGGATATCACTTTTTTGAGGGGGTGGGGAGTTAGCAGACAATAGAGGAACAAAAATGGATTTGTGTAAAAAGTGCAAAAGTTCTAGTCTACCCCAAAGGTGGCCACTTATGATAAAATATTGATACAATCTTGATAGTACAATCAAAGAAATCTATGTAGTAGAAGGGGAAACCGAGTGAATACACTTTGAGCGGATAGTATAGGACTGGTTCAGAGCGATGGCTGCCAGCTTCAGTCCATGTTTTTTAGCGCTGGTATCAATGGAATCCTGGTTTGAGATAAATGATCAAGGCATTTACCATAGATTGGCTCTGTCGATCATATTTTCTGAGATGCTGTGTGTAGTTTTGAGCGCAGCTAGCACTTGCAATTCTGTTTCCTTCCAGGAGCTCAAAACACTATGTGACAATGAAACGATGGGAACCGATGCCAGACGCTTTTCTGCTTGGTAGCAGAAAATAAGAGAAATATAGGGTTAAGTATATATAACGAAGGCTAGGGAAAATCCTAAACTCTAATTGAAGGCCTGCACCAAAAATACCTTGTGGTAAAAATCTTTGTACTCTTTACCCACTTCCAGATCCCTAGTATGTATTTATATATATGTCCCTGAAAACTTAACTTTCGGATCGGAGCGTATATATGCATATGTGTCTTTTTACCTGCACTGCACTTGCCACCATTGCCGCCCTAATAATCGCTAAGTTGTGAATGGGAACATGTGTTACCAAAGACGAACAAAGTGTCTGTTAATTAATAAGCACCGGCATCAGCGAGATGCCTGCGATCATTCATAAGATGAAAGTAAAAACACACACATACTCACTTCCTGTGTACTGTTCACAGTACACAGGATGAGGTGTGGGGACATCTAGTGGACAAAAATCAAAAAATACATAAAAAAATAAATCCCCAATGGTTAACCCTTTTTACTCCCCTGCCTTGCCAAACAAAAAAAGTGACAGCATTGAAAAAAAGAGATAGCTACCTTATGTACTGGCTTTTTTAATATGTATTAAATATGTATTATGTATTAATATGTAGCTCTGGCAGCCATAACATTTGAGATGGACAATCACTACATCTATTACATTTTACCTTTTCTCTTTACTATTTCGGTGTTGTTTAATGCATACAAACGCAGACTTTGTTTATCTCTGGGGATTGCTGAGTTTCAGTATTTGGCTGCGTGCTGCAGATAGGAGACTCTCTCAGTCAGCAGGCTGGCCTATGGAATGAAGGGGTTACACTTTGTACACATGGCCTCTCCTGGAATATCCCAGCTGTACTCCTCCCCCACCTTTCCTCTAAACATTTTTCCCAATAACCATTTTTTTTTAACAAGCTCTTATCTCATAAATTAGCTGAGAGCTGGGGATGCCACATACTTGCTGACTGCCGTAACTCTTTCCATGCAGAGGGCCCAGTTTCTAGTGAAACGCCAGCCAAGGGTCATCTAGGCTCACCCCACTCTTTTCCAACAATATGATGTGGCCAGGCGGGTACTATAAACAGTCACAAACAACCTGCATTCCCAGCCACTGGCAGCTCTGACCTTACATCTCACTGAACACCTGAACTGTGTCAGTCTGACAGCTCCACTACAGTGTGCAGAAACATCCTCAGACATAACACACTGGCTCCTCACAAGGGAAAAACAGCCACTAATGGTTGGGCAGAGGCTTGGGAAATGGTCTGCAGTTCCTGCTTCCTATGGGAATTTACACATCAGTAACTAAAATAAAATCTACATGTTGCAACTCTTACATTAGACTGGCCTGTATATGGAGTTTCCTCCCATAGCAATACCCAAGAGACAGAAAAAAAACGCTGCTATGTCACAGAAGAGGGAAGCATCAGAGTCGCGTATAGCAGGGGAGTCCCAAAATTTGTAGATACGCCACTGTAGACTACAGACCTGCCCTAGGCAAGTGCAATTGGGAACCCATTGTCATGTCACCAGGCCCAGATTTACTTTACAGGAGCCTATAGGCACAGATGTCCTGGTACCTTAGACTTCCCACTCCATGAACCTACAAACCCCCACTGAACCGCTCCGCAAATGTGCTGGCTGCCCCAGCTGTCAGTTCTCCGCTGCCAATCAATAGACAGCTACAGGTGCCCCTAAGTATTAGGTAGCCAGAAGTAGCCTCAATGTTAAGTAGCAAGAGGTAGTATTAGTTAGCAAGAGGAACCTCAGTATTAAGTAGCTAGAGATGCACCTGACTGAAAGGAGATCTCATCAGTGGAATGCCAAGAGCAGGGTGAGTAACCTCTCATTTACACTCTCATCAGGACTCTGCTTAGGGAAGGAGGGAGAGAGGCACTTGGAGAGAGGAGTGAGCTTCCTTTCCATCATCAGGTGCCTGTAGGCCTGTGCCTACAGTGCCTTATGGTAAACCCGGGCTTGCATGTCACAGAAGGTTGAGAAACTACTGTCATGTCACAGGAAAACTAGGTCATTACTGATGTGTTACAGGAAGAGTTTACTGTCTACAGTGACCAGATTTTTCTGGGCCCAAGCTGGGATGAGGCTTGGGGGGGGGGGGGTCGGGGGGGAAGGGAGGTGCGGATAGAGGGGGCAGGCGGGCCAATGTCAGGAGGCGGTCACTGAATATTATATTACATACCAACACAGATTAACGTTGAAATATATATATATATATATATATATATATATATATATATATATATATATATATAGCAGGGAGATTCTGCTGCTGACACTTATTTTTACAGAGCAGCCATCCAAATAAATTCATGACTCAAGAATAAATATCACAAGTTCTTGTCGGATATGTTTAGAGGGCCCTGGTGCAAGAATGGTGGGCTCCAGAATGGTGATGGACAGGGCCGGGCCGAGGCATAGGCTGGAGAGGCTCCAGCCTCAGGGCGCAGTGTAGGAGGGGGCGCAGAATTCATTCAGCTGTCATTCCTAATTGTGTATGAAGCAGAAAGAAATAAGAAAAGGGGATACATAGCAGTGACTGCAAGCCAGATAACTAGAGATTAAGGTGCTGGGGAGGTTGTGGGCCCTGTGGCGCCTCTTAGTCTAATAGCAATCAGTGTGTGACGGCTGGTGTGGGAGGGATGGAGGGGCGCACTTTGCTGTCTCAGCCTTGGGTGCTGGAGGACCTTGTCCCGGCTCTGGTGATGGAAGCCTCTGGATTAACCAGAGGACTCATTTTACTAAAGTAACATACTTTATTTCTCCTTTAAAGAGACACTGTAATAACCCCAAGTACTACAAGTATTACCCGGCTTGGTGGATTGCTGAACTCTGGTGTCACTTGTGCTCATACAAGATTACCATTAAACACCCTCATGAATTATCACTCAGCTCATGCAATTTAGATCTAGAATGTGTATGTAGAATAACAGTAAAAACGTAACTCAAGGAAGTATCAACATCTGTGAAGAAACATAAATACACTTCCATCTAGACAACCATATACAGTGAAGGAAAGAAGTATTTGATTCCCTGATTTTGCATGTTTGACCATGAAAAGAGGAGTCCATAATTATAATGGTAGGTAATTGTAGCTCTGAGAGACAGAATAACAAAAGAACCCTCAAAAAACCTAGTGCCCCAAAGTCAGGGCTTAATGAGCATTGTAAAAAGTGAAATAAGTATTTGATCCCCTATCAAAAGATGACTTAGTGTTTGGTGGCAAAAACCCTTGGCAATCACAGAGCTCAGATGTGTTGTAGTTGGCCACCAGGTTTGCACATATCTCAGGAGGGATTTTTGTCCCACTCCTCTTTGCAGATCCTCTACAAGTCAGTAAGGTTTTGAGGCTAATGTTTAGCAACTTGAACCTACAGCAAACTCCACAGGTTTTCTATTGGAATAAGGTCTGGAGACTGTCAAGGCCACTCCAGTACTCTCATATGCTTCTTCTTCAGCCACGCTTCAGTTGCCTTGGCCATTTGTTCTGGGTCATTGTAATGGTGGAATACCCATCCGTAATCCGTAAAACCCTGGCTGAGGGAAGGAGGTGCTCACTCAAAATCTGACGGTACATGGTCAAACACCCCCAAAGTATAATGTGTCATCCTCCATGTTTCTTGGGGTCATAGGCAGCATTCCTTCTCCACCAAACACGGCAAGTTGAGTTGATGCTAATTTGAGTTGAGCTCAATTTTGGTCTCATCTGACCACAACACTTTCACCCAGTTCTCTGGATCATTCAGACATGATATGATTCATGGGCAAACTGTAGAGGGGCTTGTACACGTGCTGTCTGCAGAGGGACCTTGTGGGTTCTGCAAGATTTGTGTGTTTCAAGTTGCCCTGAGTTCACTCACAAGTTCCTTCTGTGTAGTTCTGGGCTGCTTCATCACTGTTCTCATGATCATTGCAACTCCACAAGGTGAGATCTTGAAGTATTGAGCCAAAGACCAAGGAAGAGTCACAGTTATTTTGTTTTTCTTCCATTTGCAAATGATCACACCAACTACGATCACCTTCTGAACCAAGCTGCTAGAGTCCAGGCGTGTGCAGGTCTACAATCTTGTTCCTGACATCCTTGGACAGCTCTTTGATCTTGGCCTTGGAGGCTACTTTTGCATCTGATTGATTTCTTCTGTGGACAGATGTGGATTAGGAGCACTCCCTCACAGAGGTTGTTCCCATTCTCAGCTCATTACCTGCATACACCAAGGAGCCTGAAATCTTGCTGATTGATAGCGTTACACTCGTTACAATGCACATCACGCTCTGATTTTGGGGCATTGTTTTTTTAAGGTTCTTTTGTTGTCATTCTGTCTTCCTTCAACTACCATAAACCTACCATCAAAATTATAGACTAATCATTTCTTGTTCAGAGGGCAAACATGCAAAATCAACATGGGATCAAATACTTCTTTCCTTCACTGAATATTATAGTCATTTCATCACATTTTATGATGACTCTCTCCAAGGCAGGAAAGGTTAATGAGCTTTTGAATGAAACGTGTAATTGGGTGTGTCTGTAGAGGACTACCTCAGACTTTGTACAAAGTGAGTTTTGGCTCTGCCGCTCACACTGTTGTCATGGTTGCAAGTAAGTGTACTTTAAAACGTCTGCTGTCACATGCACTAGAAACATCGAGTATATCTCGGCCATTGTATATCTATTGCAATTACAGTATATACGGACACTCTGATCCCAGTGTGACTTCACTTTAGTTTATATAGTGGGGGTCACTACTTGGGAACTAATTCCATTCAAAAGCCCCCAATACAGGGGATTTTATACCGCGTTTTAACTTTCCATAACTAAGCATTGTGCGTATAATGTGAACTTAGCCATAGGGAAACACGGACATTACCTTGCACATCAGGTGTCCATTCATTTAACCACAAACAATTAATGCTGTGAGCGTCCAACCCAGTTTTTATTAGCACTACTCAATACGAGGAGCTGTACTGTTTAAATACTGGTATACTGTAGCAAACAAGTATGAATAACCAATACTGCTGCATGTGCATGAAAAATTACAACATTTATTTTGTGACAATTTCCACAACATTCACTGGTCAAGGTAAGGAAAAATTCCATTCAGAAAAAAAGGTCCATTCATTTAAAACTGACAGCAACTGATTTAGTGTAAAACCACCCTAACTGAAATTTGAACTTAGGGCTCCAGTTCTTCACTGCAACAGTTCTAACCACTTAGCTATAAGCTGGGCTGCTATCTTTATGTAGGACTAGGCCTACTTTACAATCAGTAAAAATATCCTGGTTTGTGACTGAATGTCAGAGCAAAGAATAAGGGGCAGTGTGGCACAACGGTGAGCGGCCAAGCAGAAGTACATATAAGTATCAGTTACTCATAATGGACACACTAACATATTTAGTTGATTATTTTGTAGTCCTTTAAGGTTGAAAAAGGTTTACCGAGACTCCCCAAAGCTTTACACACTGTCAAAACGAGTATATGTTTGGAGGGAAAAAAAACTTTTTGTAAAGCGTGGATCACAAGTGAAAAAAAAACCTGGATACAATCCCTATAAATCTTTTTATTTTTAGAAAATAAATACCTATATTTTGTTCTTTTGAAAAAGCATCAAACTGAGCCCTTTGTTGTCACTGCTTGTATGTACTTGGGCCATAACTGCACATTTCCACAGCTCTTACAGTGAAGAACCCTTTCCACATCTTAAGATTAAAGCAAACTTTTACTTAAAGAGAATCTGTATTGTTAAAATCGTACAAAAGTAAACATACCAGTGCGTTAGGGGACATCTCCTATTACCCTCTGTCACAATTTCGCAGCTCCCCGCCGCATTAAAAGTAGTCAAAAACAGTTCTAAAAAGTTTGTTTATAAACAAACAAAATGGCCACCAAAACAGGAAGTAGGTTGATGTACAGTATGTCCACACATAGAAAATACATCCATACACAAGCAGGCTGTATACACCCTTCCTTTTGAATCTTGAAAGATCATTTGTGTGTTTACCTTCTGTCCCCCTGCAGCTCTCATGCACTGAATACTAGTGACAGGCTGATCATTTCTTCCTGCAGACAGCTCTGCCCTGTCTGTAATTCCTCAGTATGTGTCAGCCAGCTCCTTTCACAGCCTAACAGAGGAGGATTTTTATCCAGCTTTCGCTCACTGATATCTGAGAGCAGAGACGCTACTGGCTTATGTAAATAACACACACACGGGCGTATGCACAGAGGGGCCTGGAGGGGAGTGTGCATAACAGATCAGCACGGAAGAGTTGGCAGCTTTCCAGACACAGGGCGACAAGTCCGACAGGGGAAAGATACATTGATTTATTACAGAGACGGTGATAGTAGAAAGTGCTGCAGTAAGCCAGAGCACATTAGAATAGGTTTAGGAAATTGTAGGATGGTAGAAAAAAGGATCAAATTTTTGTTACAGAGTCTCTTTAAAGGAACCCTGAAGTGACATGCAACATTAAAGACAAGCATTTGTAAAGTCCAAACCCTACATAAAACCAAGCTTTTTTCTCATTGTAAGGTTTAAGGATCCAGATTAATGACAAATTCTCTGTCAATGGACTGCAGTCTGACTGTAGGTAAAGCTCACTTCAATAAGAGCTGATAATAAAACTCTTTGTGGGTGGCTAAGAAACACTTCTGAGTGCAGGAAACAAATTAAAAAGTTCAGTAGTTTAAGATTTGTCTATGTAGGAGCTGAAAAACATCTAAACAGTAAAAACGTTAAACATACATTAGGACATTATCTGCATCTTGAAAGCAAATCTGCTGCTGAGATACCCAAATATAAATTGCATACCTAAATTCTGAACCCTTACAGTGTTAAAAGACAAAAAGGAACATAGCCTAGTTCTATGACACATATTTATCTGATCAGGTAATATGTCAGTTCAGGTACCCTTTGAAGTAACAGACAAAAATATTTTAGTTTTAAAAGGTGTGGAACTGTGGTAGAAATGGCTTATTAATTACATTTTATTTATTGATTGATTTTGTAATTGCTGTCTGATCTTATTAAATACATTTTCTCTTCACTTCCTGTCTTTGGAACCTCCAAAGATGTTTGTGGCTTCAATATAAGAACCTGCAGTCCGCATACCCATTACACAGCCGCCGAGAGATTTGGGCGCAGGTGAATAATAAACCGCTTACCCTGCACAAGTCCCGATGGCATTAATTACTATTCCCCCTCCAGGCTGCCATGAAAATTGAGGGGGAAGATGTAATTCGGCTTCCAGCTATTGCTAGTGGACAAATTACAGTGTTTTTGTAGCAATTTGTGCTCCATCTTTTAACGGCCCCCAAATTACTCACTGAGCTCCGCTATAGCCGTAATTCCTATTATGGTCTATGGTGGTGCCGGCTGCGCTCAAATCTCCTGCGCTGTTTTTACAGCACTCCTGCAGTCCTGGGTGCAAGAAATAAGGGGCAACAATCAAAACTAGCCAGAGATTCTAATATTGCCACTCTCTTCAAAATGTTTTGTTAGTGTCTTGTAGTGATTTCCAGAAGAAATGGAAACTCTCCTTTATAGGACAAAGAAAAGCAATAAAATGTAAAAGAGATTCTGTTCACTTATTACCGTATCCAAAAGTAAAATATGCCTTCCTGTAATTGGGTCTGCATTTTCAGATGTCAGACTAGCCATGAATGAAATCTAATTTTCAGTTTTTGAATTTTGGTTACAACATATGAAACGGAGTTAAAGTGCCCATCATGGTGCAATTTTTACCTAACGACTGTATTTTCAATAAGATCCTTCAGATTAAAAGAAAAGCGTAACGATTGGTGTCAGCAACACAGATTTTTCTGATTATTGGTGATCTGCAGTATCACCAATAATACAGATGCTATACCTGATTATGTGGTGATCTGCAGAATCACCAATAATACTAGTATAGCTAGACACGGGACACCCGATGTGGTATAGTGTTTGGTGCAACAGTAATCAGAGAAGTTATCTCCCGAGAAGCGGGAGATACAGACACTACTGCAGCCAATGATTCCCTGAGGAGCAGGGAATCAGACTGTACTGCAGCCAAGAATTCCCTGAGGAGCAGGGAATTCAGATAGCACTGCAGCCAGTGGACACCTAAGGAGCAGGAACCACTGACTGAGCTGCAAGAGAGATAACTGGTGGAATGAGTGTTTATGATTGAACTACAGCCGAGGATTCCCTGAGGAGCGGGAATCAGATTGTACTGCAGCCAGTGGACACCTGAGGAGCAGGGACCACTGACTGGGCTGCAAGAGTGGTGACTGGAGTATTGAGAGATTATGATTGGACTGCAGCCAAGGATTCCCTGAGGAGCAGGGAATCAGACTGTACTGCTGCCAAGGATTCCCTGAGGAGCAGGAAATCAGACTGTACTGCAGCCACTGACCATAAACCTGTGCTTGCAGCTAATGAACACCTGAAGATCAAGTGTCACAGACAGTACAGTAAAGCTGATCACCTAAGGGTTAGTTGACAGCCAGAAAGGTCAGACAAGGTCAGCAAGGTCAGTAACATTCGGACAGATAAGGTACAGAGACGGAAGACTGATTCGGTATCCGGGTACAGGCAATGTCAGCAACAGTTTATCAGATAGGCAGAGGTACCGAATCAGCAAGCAGGAGAATAGTCAAGAAAGCCAGAGATCATAACAGGTAAACAGTAATATGTATCAATCCTAATCTAGGTGTGAAGTCCTTGGTTTCAACACCTGGGAACTAGTCTGACACATAAAAAGTAGCAATGTAGCAATCTCCTAGTCTTTAGGTGTGAAGTCCTTGGTTTCAACACCTGGGAACTAGTCTAATGAATGGTATACAAGTCTCACAATACAATAGTGCTATAGGCTATCAACGGAATCTGACAAAGTGTGAATATCGCAGCTCCGGCAGGTTCTAACACACTGTAAGATCTAACTAGGGTCTGAGTGCTCACACGTAAGCATTCGCAACAGCAGACAACTTGCAACTGACAGGCAAGTCCTATATACACCCAGAGCGCTGCACAGCGCCACCCCAGTCACTCAGCCAATCCGGAGCATAGCTGGTGTCAGCTGATCGGCTTGATCAGCTGACTCCCCTTCTACTAGCATAAAGGTCCTGTTGCCTGGCGCGCACGTAGTTCTCAATCTGTATGCACTAGAAGGACCAGGTGAACCAGCAGCATGTTGCTGCGCGGCAGAAGCCGCCGGCTGGAACGCGGAGATAGCCGCCATGCCGCTTGCCCATGCGGTGGCATCTCCGCTATTCCTTACAAAAATATCATAATTAATTGGTCCACAACACTAAAGAATCTATACTATTCCCCGATACTGAAACCAGTATCTATGAAAAAATATCTACCATACTGATCAACCAGTCCTTTAAGGTAACGATCGATAATGCGATCGTTCAGGATTCACTGGGCCCACCAGCTTCTCTGATTTCATACAATATAACGTGACTATCCTGATCAAAAATACAGTCATCCACTAAAAAGTGCACCATAAATGGGCATCTTTACTGCTAGAAGGAGATAACCATGCCATGACCAACATACTGTAATGATCTGTTCAGCTGTCTGCACAGGCAGACAGCTGTTTGACCATTTTTTAGGTCTGAGTGCTGCAGGTCTCTGGAAAAGAGACCTGTCTTCACTTTGCAAGTTTCAGAGTTGCTCTGCTGGTGAGGAATTTGCATACACTTGTCATGCAAATTGCTTAGCTGCTTCCTTTGATGGCTTGCAGTATAAATACCTTTTGCTCCCAGAATTCCTTGCTGGTCATAGAGGTTTGTTCCTGCTAACTCACCTGGAGTGTCAGCCATTGCTATCTTAGTATAGTTAATTCTTGGGGAGTGCTCCTTGCATTCCTATTTAGTGCAGTCAGCTAGTGTATATTTGTACTGCCTATTCTGTCTTGTCTATCTGTTGCGATTGTCTTGTCGCCAGCGGCGGTCGACAGGAAATCGTTCTGTCTGTTGGGATCGCATTCGCCCTAGCGGTAGTGGTGGTGGATCCTTCTGTACTCTGTCTTAGGGGTGCAAGCCAGAGCAGCGGTTGCTACTGGTTACTCCTTCTGTCTTGCGATTGTCTTGTTGCCAGAGGCGGTCGACAGGAAATCATTCTGTCTGTCTGGATCGCATCCGCTCTAGCGGTAGTGGCGGTGGTTCCTTCTGTACTCTGTCTGGGAGTGTAGGCCAGAGCTGCGGTTGCTACTGGCTACTCCTTCTGTCTGTCTTGTCTGGTACGAACGCTTGCTGTAGGCTCGGTGAGGTAACCGTTTAGCAAGCGTTCGCGTTCTCCATTTCGTGTTTGTGTTTCATTGGTTAGTTAGGGTGGCACGCTCATTACTGGGCACCTAACGCGCGGTGATCGTGTCTTCAATGCGTTCGCTGTTGCGAATGAGTGCGGTGTTCGCATTTAGCTAGCATTTGTTATTTTCCTTGGCGTTCTGATCATTGTTGTTTGCTGTGTCTTTCTCGCTACACTTGTGCTCTGTCTCTACTCGGTCTTGTGTCACTGTTGGCAATCGCCACTCTTGCGATTGCGTTCCCACTTGGTTTCCGCTGATGTGTGTTCACCGTCGCCGGGTGGCGACTAGATTGGTGGACACACATACATTCTGTCTCTGTGCTCACTTTTCTCTCTTCAGGTGCATTGCACCAAAGCTGGGTTCTATCGTTTTACACGCTTGTGGAGGACTTCTGCAGTGTCAGCGCACATCTTGTGCGCTGACCACGGAGATAGTTCCACAACTAGTTACACATACATAAAGGCATTAACAATTGACACTGTGGTGTTTGTTTTCATTTTACACAGTTATTTGGGTTGAAAAAAAGACATACGTCCATCAAGTTAACCAGAAAATAAGGTACAAAAGTAGCCTGCACCCGCACATATACCTGTTGATCCAGTGGAAGGTGAAAAACCCTTACAAGGCATGGTCCAATAGCTCCAAAGGGGAAAAAAATTCTTCCCCACTCTAGATGGCAATCAGATAAAAATCCCTAGATCAATACCACCAGGAATGACCAAGAAATTATAGCCATTGATGTCTTTCAACGCAAGGAAAGCAGCTAAGCCCCGCTTAAATGCAGATATAGAATGTGTCATAACTGCTTCCTGTGGTAATACATACAGTGTGGTAATACAAGTCAGTGTTGTGGGGGTGCGGGGTGCGGATGGGCTCACCCAGCGGTGGCAGTGTCTGGGGGGCATGACTGCGCCTTGCCCCCCCCTCACCCCACCATCGGTGTGTTTGCTCCCAGGCCATGCAGTTGGCACCACAGGTAAGTAAATTTGCAAAGATAGGGTATCTATCCTTTGGGGGAGCAGCATGGGTGGTCCCCCCCGGGCCCTGGCCATGTCCGGAGGGGTGTGCTGGCCATGCTTTCTCGCTCCCGTCTCCCTGAGGGGCAGTTGCGGCGCTCCCAGGCAGTGGATGCCTTGTGGGGGTGTCTGCACGGCCCTTCATTTCTTGGGGGTACAAGGAGGCCTACACCCTGTTGATATGCAAAATTTTGCATGAGCCAACTCCTGCAGGAAGAGTAGGTGGACAGGTTAGATCCTGCATATTCTGGTGGGCGAATGCAATTTGCAAACGCTTTGCCATTTTAATTAGTCAGATAACTTGAGGCAGCCAGTAGTCAGGAGTTGATTGGTCAGAGCACACATCCCTTTTTCTCTTGTGCAGCATTCAATTCTGGTAGCTATGCGAGGTGACGTAAATAGTAGTCGGGATTCTGACGTAATAGTAGTTTAATTCTGATACATTTTCTCGCCTCTGGATGATGTTTGTTAAATTACTGACACAGGGAGGAAACATGCGGTATCTGAGTGGTAATCATGAGGTATTTTCCAGACTGCTATGTGTGGTACTTATGCTTGTGGGGCTTATGAAAGTGGATTTTTTTAATGTTTTGTTTACTATCCCCCCCCTCTTTGGCTATATACAGGGGGGATCTGACTATATATACGCTAGCTATATACTGGGGGGACTGGCTATTTACAGGGGGATCTTAATATATATACTGCCTATATACAGGGGGATCTGAATATATACTTTGGCTATATACCAGGGGATCTGACTATATATACGCTAGCTATACACTGGGGGGACTGGCTATTTACAGGGGGATCTGAATATATATACTGCCTATATACAGGGGGATCTGAATATATGCATTGGCTGTATACAGGGGGGATCTGACTTTATATACTGGCTATATATTTAGTATAGACTATATAGTATAGACTGGGGGCAACTATTCCAGACTACCTATACTCGGGGCAACCATACTACGCTGCCTATACTGGGGGTCAACTATTCTAGGCTACCTATACTGGAGGCAACTATTCCACGCTACCAGGGGGGCACCTATACCTGGCATTACACGCCACACTCACTCCTTTCCTTTTTCTTAGGGGGGGGGGGGGTTCATTTAATACCCAGCACCCGTGTCAAATGACCTAGGTACACCACTGCTGGGAACACGTAATACCTGTCTACCTATGAAAGGTATTAAGTATCCCCAATATAGCTAAAAGTCTTATGCCAGGAATACACAATGAGGTTTTTCAGCAGATTTACTGTCTGATCGATTTTCCGATCGTTCTTCTAATCGATTTCCATTCACTTGTATGAGAAATCGATCAGAAAAACGATTGAAAATAAGACCAGACATGTTGGAAATTTTTCTATCGAACCATCCATATGCCAAAAAAATCTCATGGTGTATTCCCAGCATTAGTCCCAGAACTGCATTTACCGTGTGGTAGAGGTAGGTCTAATTATGGGAGGTAAAAGACATGCAAACATGCACCTTATTTCACTTCAGAATTCAAGTGTGAGGTATTTTCCCACAAAATACCGTACATTTTTAGTCGAAAATTACCTCATGAAAATTACGTGGTAAAACTTTACTTAAAGGGGCACCATGGTGAAAAATTTTAAAGTATGTGCAAACAGACAAATAGTACGTTTTTTCCAGAGTAAAATAAGCCATAAATTGCTTTTCTCCTATGTTGCTGTCACTTACAGTAGGTAGTAGAAATCTGACAGAAGCGACAGGTTTTGGACTAGTCCATCTCTTCATAGGGGACTCTCAGCAAGGCTTTTATTCTTTATAAAGATATTCCCTAAAAAGGACTTAAACAATAATGCTAGCCAGCTCCCCTACTTGCTACACAGTTTTTTGGCAGTTGGACAGAGCAACTGCCATTCACTAAGTGCTTTTGAAAATAAATAAATCCCTGAGAATCCACCATGAAGAGATGGACTAGTCCAAAACCTGTCACTCCTGTCAGATTTCTACTACCTACTGTAAGTGACAACAACATAGGATAAAATTAATTTATGGCTCATTTTACTCTGGAAAAAAACATACTTCTTATTTGTATATGTTTGTACATATTTTAAATTTTACTACCAGAATTCAAAAGTTGATTTACCTCATGAGGTAAATCTAATTCCATGAGGTAATTATCAACTAAACGCTACCAGAATTGAGCCAATGGCCCATATGCAATTCACTTTCTCTCCTGAGTTTTCTCCTAGGAGAAAATTTTTCGTCTTCTATTTAGAATAACTTTTCAGCACTTTGGCCTCAATTCACGGAGCATTATCAAACGTTTATCAAACACTTTATCAAACGTTTGATAATTTACCTCATGAGTAAAATCTCATTTTGAATTCACTAAGGTGTTATATATTTGTTGAACGTTTTATCGGTAAAACATTTAATAAATATATAACACCTTAGTGAATTTAAAATGAGATTTTACCCATGAGGTAAATTATCAAACGTTTGATAAACGTTTGATAATGCTCCGTGAATTGAGGCCTTTGTAATTGAAAAAGTGCCAAAAAGTAGGTGGAAACATACTACTGAAACTATTTTAAAGAGAACCTGAGGTGGGTTCTACAAATTCTATTAGCACACAGAAGCTGGGTCTGCATATAATGCCCAGCCTCTGTTGCTATACAGTGCCGCCCCCAGGCCCCTTCTGCACTCTGCTGTGCCCCCATAAATTAAACGCCGTGCTAGCGACACACAGCGTGTAGCCAGCCGGCTGTTTACATGTACCCTATCACTCTAGCCGCTCCCTCGCCTCCTCTAGGTCGCCATTCCCCACCTGTGTCCCTTCCCTCCAATCAGCGGGGAGGAAAGGGACGCGGGCGGGGAGAGGCGACCTAGAATAGACGGGGGAGAGTCGAGAGTGATAGGGCACATGTAAACAGCCGGCTGGCGACATGCTGTGTGTGTGATTTATGGGGGCACAGCAGAGCGCAGGGGGGAGACTGGGGGGGCACAGTACAGCAACAGAGGCTGGGCATTATATGCAGACCCAGCCTCTGTGTGCTAATTGGATTCATAGAACCCACCTCGGGTTCTCTTTAAGTATTTCCTTGCTTACTGATGTTTTAAAAGGCATTTTATTGACAAATTTAAAAATATCACTTAGGAGAAAACTCAGGAGAAAAAGTTAATTGCATATGGGCCTTTGGCCCATATGCAATTCCCTTCTTCTCCTACGTTTTCTCACAGGTGATAATTTTTTATCTTCTCTTTAAAACAATTTTTAGCATTTCACTACAGCCACTAAAGCCATTTAGCATTGTAACTACAGCCATAAAACACTTTCCTGTCAGTAAATGGTTTCTGAGAGCAGAAAAGAGATAAAAAAGGGTCAGTAGGTTCATATATTTGAGCTTTGGCATACTTCAGTGAAGTAAAAACTTGAAAACTAGTTTTAGATATAAAATTAAGGATGGAGGATAGATACAAATGTTTATCTCATAAGTTTATTTTCACCTCGGATGTCCTTTAAGTTTATCTCATAATACATGAAAATCATTTTTGAGGACCTTCCATCTCCCACTAACTTTGTCATTTGTACCAATGTGGACCATGACAGCTGGGTCTTCCCTAGCCCCACCCAATAATCCATCAATCCATTCCGCTACATGCCGAACCCGAGCACCTGGGAGACTACACACTGTATGGTATTCATGTTTTCTTCCACAGATTACCCTATCTGAGCACCTAATAATCAAATACCCTACCACCAGTATCTGTTTAGCCTTTGCTGCACTACTATTCCCATTCTTGTTGCAGTAGTCTGTTTTTAGGTTGCTAGGGGACACATCCTGCTGCAACATTGCTACTCCAGAATCAGCATCCCTAATATCAAACAAACAAACATATTTATTAGGGAGAGACAACTCGGGCTTCCTTTACACTTTCCCCCCTACCCTTTCTAACTGTAACCCAACTAGCAGCATTTTCAAGTCCAATCACAGAAAAAAAGAGTAATGGAAGTTTTAGTCAGTCAGGTAAGGGATTAGAATCGGTTTTGGATATGTATTGCTGTTCAATGTCCCCATCTGTCAGAATTTATATCACTTCCTGTCCAAACAGGAAGTGGGAAAATCTATCCTAGCGTTTAAGCAATAGGAACAAACAAAATTTTATTTGCAATATTGGTGAAGACTTAGATTACAACTAGTTGTTTTGTTGATCCGCATTTCCTGTACTTGAAATCCACACTTTTAATATTAACCACTTCGCATCCAGACCTTGTTTTCAACTTATTGACCAGAGCAGTTTTGACAGTTTAGCTATGTCCCTATTTAATCAGAAATAACTTTATCCCTACTTATGACACAGAAATGAAATATATATTGTTTTTTTCAAGACAAACTAGGCTTTCATTGTATGCCATTTTTTCCCTCAAACAATTTTGTTTTCTATGAATTTTAATGGGAAAACAAAGAAAAAAATAGAAAAAAACATGTATTTCTCAGTTTTACCAATTCCAGTTTAAAAATAAAAAGTGCTACTGTCAATAAAAAACACACATTTTGTTTGGCTATTCTTACTGCTTATCACAAAACTTCGATTATGTTCCTGTCACAATTTATGGTGAAGATATTTGATTCTGAAATAGTGCTACAAAGTGTGTTTTTCACTATGAAATGAGAAAATACAAGTATTTTTCATAGTAAAAATCAATCTCATTAGCTCAGGAAACTTATATTCCCATTCACCAATTAGTCCTGCATCAAATAGTGCCAGAAATATGCACAGGAGCAAGCCCAATCCTGCACAGCACTGCTTCTGCTACAAGACGTATATCTACTGACCTGTGGCTTAGATGAAGTCCCAGAGGACGTATATCTACTGACCTGTGGACGAAGTGGTTAAAGGACAACTGAAGCGAGAGGGATATGGAGGCTGCCATATTTATTTACTTTTCCACAATACTAGTTGCCAAGCTGTCCTGCTGATCCTTTGTCCCTAATCATTTTAGACATAGACACTGAACAAGCATGAAGCAGATCAGGTGATTCTGACATTATTGTCAGATCAACCACTACTGCAGCCAAATAGACCAGCATGACTGCCAGGCAACTGGTATTGTTGAAAAGTAAATAAATATGGCAGCCTCCATATCCCTCTCACTTCAGTTGTCCTTTAATATTAAAAGTTTGGATTTCAAGTACAGGAGATGCGGATCAACAAAACAACTAGTTGAAATCTAAGTCTTCACCAATATGCAGTGGAAATTTTTCTCACTTCAGTTGTCCTTTTTGCATACCTGAACTGAGAAAAAAAAGGACACTTACCACAGTAGAAGGAAGGCTCTGGATAGTCCAGAGGCTTCCCCAATCTTCTTACACCCCTTCGTTCCTGCACTTGGACCCTTTGAACATATTCAACAATAAGGTTGAACATGT
This sequence comes from Hyperolius riggenbachi, assembly GCF_040937935.1. NCBI lineage: Eukaryota > Metazoa > Chordata > Amphibia > Anura > Hyperoliidae > Hyperolius > Hyperolius riggenbachi. The sequence continues at coordinate 88,289,253 of NC_090656.1, forward strand.
TGCTCATGATCATGCTCCCCTTTGTGTACAAGCTTGGCCGCAGTGCACAGGCATCACATCAGTAGGGTTTGCGACAAGCAATTTTGTGCTACTGCACAGGCACAAATCTTACTGGCACCTGCGTAGTGGAGCCACGCTTGTACAGAAAGAAGAATAGTGTCCTGGCAAACAGCAAAACGGTCAGTGAAGATTGGGGAACCCTTTAGAGCACCCAGAAGATTTCCTCTACTGTGGTGAGTATCTAGGTTTTTTTCAGATGTGCTTAACGACCGCCTAACGCCCATAGGCGTCGGCGGGTCGTTAGTGGTATAGCATGGAAACGGCCGCTCGATCGAGCGGCCTTTCCATGCTAGTTCACGGAGACTGCCTCCGTGAACAGTGTGCGAGCCGCCGATCGCGGCTCGCACGCATAATGTAAACATCCGGGGAAGAAATCCCCGCTGTTTACATGACACGGCGCTGCTGCGCAGCAGCGCGTGACGTAGATCGGCGATCCCCGGCCTCTGATTGGCCGGGGATCGCCGGCATATGATAGGCTGAAGCCTATCCTTCAATGCGCAGGACGGAAATCCGTCCTGCGCAGCCCCATGAGGGAGAGGGAGGTAAGGGGAATCAGGGAGCGCCGAAAACGCTGCGGAGGGGGGCTTTGAAGAGCCCCCCCCCCCCCCCCGCAGATCAAAAACAGCCGGCGGCGATCAGACCCCCCCAGCAGGACATCCCCCTAGTGGGGAAAAAAGGGGGGAAGTCTGATCGCCAAGGCTGAATCCTGATCGGTGCTGCGGGCTGGAGAGCCCACGCAGCACCGATCACTGCAGAAAGGCCTGGTCCTTAAGTGGTTAGCCAAAAGTCTCCATGGAGGTCCCAAGCACAGGAGGTGTGTGTAAGTCCCTCCAGTTACAACATGCACAGCAATTTAACCCCTATATATTTTCTAACTGCTTTCCCCACCACTCAAAACTAAAATATTTTTTCTTTGAATGGTCAACTGATGTATTTCAAGATTGTACAATTTTAAGGTCATTCATTTTAAGGTCAATATGCCAGGTTGTCCATTTGTTTTTAAAAATGACTCAAGGTGAAACGATTAAATGTGTTTTCTACCATATAACCAAAGTGCTGTGCTCTGTTTGGAAATATTAAAAGATCTGGTAATCTACACATATTTACTGAGGCTTGTTAATCTAGAGAGATCCACTTATGGTACCCATACACGGTACAATAAAAACGTTTGATTTTCTAGTTTTTTCTACCAAAACGATCGAATCAAATGAAAGTTGAAAAGAATCTTCATTTTTGATCAAGAAAAACGAACAATTGTCCCGTTTTTTTCAATAAAAATCCTATCGGACAAGTTGGAAAAATCTTTATATTCAATCTAACAGAGTAATAGAACTAAATTATCTAATCGAAAAAAAATGTAAAATTGTACCATGTATGGGCACCTTTAGCTTTAGTACCCTACAAGTATTCAATAAGATTTTGTGCCCTACAGATATTCCCTGAGATTTTGTATCCTACAGATATTCTCTGAGATTTTGTATCCTACAGATATTCCCTGAGATTTTGTATCCTACAGATATTCCCTGAGATTTTGTGTCCTACAGATATTCCCTGAGATTTTGTATCCTACAGATATTCCCTGAGATTTTGTATCCTACAGATATTCCCTGAAATTTTGCATCCTACAGATATTCCCTGAGGTTTTGTATCCTACAGATATTCACTGAGATTTTGTATCCTACAGATATTCACTGAGATTTTGTATCCTACAGATATTCCCTGAAATTTTGCATCCTACAGATATTCCCTGAGATTTTGTATGCTACAGATATTCCCTGAGATTTTGTATCCTACAGATATTCCCTGAGATTTTGTATCCTACAGATATTCCCTGAAATTTTGCATCCTACAGATATTCCCTGAGGTTTTGTATCCTACAGATATTCACTGAGATTTTGTATCATGCAGATATTCCCTGAGATTTTGTATCCTACAGATATTCCCTGAGATTTTGTATCCTACAGATATTCACTGAGATTTTGTATCATGCAGATATTCCCTGAGATTTTGTATCCTACAGATATTCCCTGAGATTTTGTATCCTACAGATATTCACTGAGATTTGGTACTCTAAAAAGATCTAACCAACATTTCAGAGATGTGTCAGGATACTACAGGGACTGATGTGATGTTACCAGTGCTGGCTGTGAGAGCTAAATTAGTAAAAGCAGGTCTCATCAGGGCCGGTTCCCTCGTGAAGCAAGGTGAAACATTTGCATCAGGCACAGAGATTACAGGGGCAGCATGTTTGTACTGTGTGTTTACACTAACAGTATGCAGTCAGAGTAGGAGGAGAAGCGAGAGAAGAGCGAGGTGACGAGATTATCATTTGGCAAAAGCAGCTTGTTGTGCTGTGTGAGGAGTCTGACAGTGAGTGAGGAGGGTGGAGGCAGGAGAGCAGCTGTGTTTCATTTGACTTGCACAGCAGAACGGAGGAGCTGGCACTGCTGACCTGACTGAGGAGGAAGGGAGTAGCAGAGGGTGAGCAGTTTGTTTGTCACAGACTCACAGCCAGCCAGTGTGCTATTGTGTTGAGCTGCAGCATGTCATGTGAGAACAGCAGAGTAAATTGTCGGGTACTGTGCGATCATTCCAAATTGTGAGGCTCATCCTCACAAGTTTGCCTCAGGAAGCAAAAAGTCTAGAACCAGCCCTGGGTCTCATAGGATTTGACACCAACAAGGCGTTCTGATGATCTATGTAGGACAACGGCTCAGCTTAAATTTCTATAAAATAACTTTACTGTCACAGGGCAGGAAAATAATAGCGATCACACAACCCTTTCACGCTCTGTAATGTTTCTGTGAAGGTCTATTCTGTTTTTTAAAGTGTAACTGTCAGGCATAAAATCAAAAATCAATTCTTTATTTTTATCTGGTAAACCAGTAATAAGGATGCTAATCAGGCAATCCAAAAGTTAAAATCTCTATTACTTTTCTTGTTTATAAATGATCATTCCCCAGTTTACCTGACTCTTATTTGGTACGCTGCCGCACAAAGAAAGTTGCCGGGCATGCTGGGTTGTCTTTTTTTTTTGCTTCTTTATATCCCCTCAGACTTAACTAATGTACAGAAGCAAAAAAGGACAGCCCAGCATGCCCTGCAACTTCCTTTTTGCGGCAACGTACCAAATAAGAGTCAGGTAAACTGGGGAATGATCATTTATCAACCAAAAAAGTAAAAGAGATTTTAAGTTTTGGATTGCCTGATTAGCATCCTTATTACTTGTTTACCAGATAAAAATAAAGAATTGATTTTTGATTTTATGCCCGACAATTACTCTTTAACTTTCTCCTTTGGTTAGAAAGTCACTTACATAATGTTGTGCCACATCTGTGGTCATTGTAGGATAGAAATCACTAGACTGCTGCAACTACTTTACACAAGAAAACAAATGCAACGATTACATTTTTCGTTATCTATGTACATAAACGCATTGGATCAGGAGATTTTCTTGGTTACAACGTATTTAAATGAAATGTGATGTCACAGAAATTCCCCAAATGAAAACATCAGAGACAGTAATGTGAAATGTTACACTGTAGCATCAAACTTTAATGTTCTTGTAAGACACATTAGCCCATTTGCAATTAACTTTTTCTCCTGAGTTACCTCCTAGGAGATCATTTTCAAATTTCTTTAAAATAAGTTTTAAGCAATCGAAAAAACACCCAAAAGTTGGTTAAAAAGTATAATCAACATAATTGTGAGTATTTTCTTGATTGATGATGGTCTATAAAGCATTTTAGGTGAGAAAAACTAAAAACATACACAAAAGTGTTTATTATCCTTTCATTTTCTTCCCTTATTACCATTAACTATTTTTATTACCAGGTAAATTCACACAAAAAAATATAAAGGCTAAACAAGGTGATCTACTTATGGCTAATGCAATCACTTTTCACATCATTGTTTGAACATACTCTACTGCCTGAGTACGCTTTTCCTAAGATACAACTTCCCGGTTTTAACTCTTAGAAGGTAAATGAACAGAAACATAATAGCATGTTCGGCAAATACATTGATACTATTTTTCAAGCCCGTCAGAATTGTGGGTTAGAATGAACATATTTTTTGCCTCTGTTACAAAATATTTGAATCTGTCGAAGTTAAACAAATTTAACGCTGGAGTAAACAAACAAAACCTGGGCTGGTGTAATGCTATTCGTTTTCGTTTTCCTTCATGTAGAAAATCAAATAATCATTTTGCATATTTGATTTTATAAAACCTTTGTTTGATTTCATTTTTCTTACTGCTACTAAGCAGTGAAGAATACTTTAAGTGAAAATAATTCAGAACATTTTTGTTATTAACAGTGATTTCAGTTTCCATAACTGGCACATTGAATCATAGAATACAGAGCCGCTGCCATGGGTTGCCTTCAATACAACAGCTGGTGAAGTTGAAAATCTAATTTGAGTTAAAAATAAATGAAGTAGGAATAATCCAATAACTTCAGCCCTAACGTACTGCATTATTTTTTATCTTTGCATTTATTTACGGTATTTATTCTAATTATTACCTTCAATCATTAACATCCCCCCCCCCCCCCAAAAAAAAAGACAGAATGTTATGAGAAATGCAGTAATAAGCAGATAGAAACAAATCAGTCTGGCAGTGGAATTCTTATCTCCCCCAGTGGAAAAGCAAAGATTGGAGTCTGACATTTCTCCATCTTAACTACAATTTGGTTATTCAGAGTCGATTGTATTGAGATTGCAAAGTAACAACAACCCAATCTCTCTGATCCAGATGCTTTATTTAACTTGTGTCGACTTTTTATTAATATTAGTGCTTTCTCACCCCATACTTACTTAGTACCTTCTGAGTACCTGGCAAATTAGACAAAAAAATACATTAAAGTTAAACACCACATAAAAGTTGGTCTAAATGCATGCTCCTTGCCAGGTGCTTAAAAGATACTGTATAAATACCATGTATAAGTTAATCTACAGAGAAAAATGCCAAAGCACCCAGATTCATTAAGAAAGTTAAAGTTTCACTCTTATAGTCTATAGTCTTATTCAGTTAGATTTAGGTAAAGCTCTATTTTACTTTTTTATAATGTTTTGTCGGAACACAGATAAAAGTTATCTTTTTTTTTCTTTTTAAACAGCATTGGGAGCCAAGAGAAGAAAATCATGACAATTCTAATTCACCAAGGATTATAATAACACAAATAATAAACAATATAAATAACAAGCATTACAGTAAAATATAAATGTATTGCGATGATCATTTTATTTTGAGCTGACTTATTTTCTGTGGCACTTAAAGAACAGCATGCATATTAGAATTAACATTAATTAGATGTTTTTACTTGTGAGTAGTAGCATATGTATTACCATATTATTTGTTTATTTATTCATCCCACAGGCTGACCCTGAATTAACCCATATCGTTTTTTTTTATTATTTTTGTGTCCTAACCAACGAAGACAGAGAACTGATGAAGAGGGGCAACACAATGAAGAGTCTGAGGCACTCACAGCCAGCTTGGTTATAGTCTAAAGTAAATCTATAAGACATAGAAATAATTTAGAATATTTTCTGGGGTCCATAAAGCCGACCCCATCTGACCTCAGCGACCTATTGCAGTAACCTGTTCATTGCCAAAGTACACCCGCAGGATTGCCAATTCCTAGCATGCCTCTGAAGCATTGTTTAAAATGCCACAGGTTTATACAGGCTAAAATAGCATCAGCTTTCTGCCATCAGCTCTTTCGAGAAAACAAAATTCAGCCAACTGCGGATAAAATGATCATATGAATGGCCACACTGGCCAGAGGCTTATGGTGTTATTACATGGGAGGCCGCTTGTGTTGTTGTAGTACAGCCAATGACGTTTCCAGGTGTGACTTGTATCCTGATTTAGGAAATGAGGAGTTTGACTGATCTAGACAGGTGCAAGGAAAACTGAAGCAAGACTGAAGCAGTTTCCCTGAGCAACCAATCAAAATTCTTCTGTTCAAACCTTTTTGGTTACTCTGGGCAACTGCTTTTGCTCCAACTTTTCCTGGCATCTCTCTTGAGAAATGAGCCCCGAACACTTTATAGCTGACAGAGATTTCACACAGGTAGGATAAAATGTAATGCCATGCCATTTATCTAACAGGCTCTTGTCTATTGGTCTACTGCATCTTGTTGTGCACACTGAGCATTTCCATATGGTAAAGAAGGTCATCTCTTACCTTCAAAGAAGCGTTGTAAAGCCTCTGTCTCATCCACAACTTCCATGGCTCTAATCCTAGAGGTACCCAAAGTCCTAGGACTGTGTAGTCCGTGCTGCCATGAAGTTATAGACCACGAGCCTTGCTTGGAGTAGAGTTGCAGATCCTCTCAGTCAGGGTGCGAGTTGCTGGTGTGACACACTGCTGACAGTCGGTTGCACAGGTCACACAACCTACAGCATATGGCTGTGCTGAGGAAAGATCAGCGGAGCAGCCTCAGAAGCTGACTGGATCTCTGCTCTCCCAGACCCTCAGCTTTCGCAGTCCAGGGCTTCCCCACTTATTCCAAACTTTTCCTGGTGAACACACTTTCTGGGAAATGTTTGTGTTAGATCAGCAGATCATTCAGCAGCACTTTCTTAAGCTTCTTTTCTCTGGAACCTTGAGAGCTCTCCCTTTTTCCTGTCTGGTTAGTGTGTCAGGGTTAGTGTACTACTGTCTTCCAGCTCCTTCTCCAGGGAAGCTGCTTCTGCCATTGTGTTTCTGTCTCCACCTAGTGGACAAACAGCAATTATTTAGAAATACGCCAAATAATACCAAGCAATACCAGTTGTATTGTAAATCTCAGTGAAAATGACTATACACAGGAACATCTGTGAAACTAAAAGACGAATTGCTAATGTTTGCTCAGTGCATTTTAATGTGCCTACCGCCTTGGCCCCATTAACACTCGGAATTGCAAAATGTGATTGCAATTGCCTAGTGATTGCGATTTTGCATTGGTATTTTTTGCTTTTTTTCTGTAATTGCGTTTTGCGGTTCTCATTCCAGTGAATGAGAATCACAAAGCAATCACCCAGAAAATGCTGCATGCAGGCCGTTTGCTATCGGCAGAAATTGCAATTGCCGCAGTGTGAGTGATCCCAAAGGATTACATGTGTTACAGCCACCCGGAAAGCGACACATGTGAACGTGTAAACAGGGCCTTTATCTTAAAGGACAACCGAGGTGACGTGATATGATGAGATAGACATATGTATGTACAGTGCCAAGCACACAAATAATTAGGCTGTGTTCCTTTTTTTCTTTCTCTGCCTGAAAAAGTTAATCAGGTATGCAAGTGACAGTTTCTGTCCGGGTCGGACTGGGTCAGACTATAGCATAACCCTCAATGAGAAGTAATTACAGCCATAAAACACTTTCGTGTCAGTAAATGGCTTCTAAGAGCAGGAAAGAGATAAAAAAAAGGGTCAATAATTCATAGATTTGAGCTCTGACATACTTCAATGAAGGTGTCATAGAGCAGAGGCAATGAAACAGTAAAAACTTAAAAACTAGATTCAAATATAAAATAAAACTGTGGGATAGCTAAAAAAAAGTCATTTTTAGGAGGAGGAGAATAGATACAGTTGATTTTCTTATCCGTTTATTTTCGCCTCGGATGTCCTTTAAAGTCCAGCTACATGAGAAAAGATTCATTTTGGATAGAGTGGAAAGGGGTTAGAAACACTTTAGGGATTTTATTGCTTTCCTGGTCCCCAAATGGAAGAATTTCCCTCAGTCCCTATCCTGCCAAGAAGTTGGAAACTCGCTCCAAAAGGGACAGTTGGCTCAAATAACCAATCCTATATAATAATATGCAAGTGTCCCTGCGTCCTCCTTTGTTTCTGTGTCCTTGGGTCCGTGCTTTTTGCTACTGCACATGTGTGCAGCACGGACCCCAGACAGCCGTTGAGACAGAAGGACGGGGACAGTGAGCCGGGCGGGTGTGCGCGGGCGGGTGCGTGCGCGCATGTTCAAAAAACAGATCAAATCTTTTTAAACGGGCTTGGGTCTACTAGTATGCAATAAAATGTATAGATGTCACCACCACTCATTACCAGTTACTGGGATCTCCAGGGTTCATAATAAAGATACGATGATTATCTATAAAGGTTCCAGGGACACAGAGGAAATGAGGGCACAGACAGTACCAAATGTGTTTTTTAATTCCTTTCCTTGGGTTTCAACTGATGATTTGAACAACATTCTGTATATAAGTTACGGCCAGAACCCGAAGTTTGACCACTTCGCATTGTGGCTGGCCACTTCGGGTTTTGGCCGGTCAATGTGCGAAGTGGCCGCGGTGTGCAGCCCACATTGTGTCCAAGGTCCAACCGCACAACTGGGATATGGCAATTTTTAGCCCAGACACCTCCAAAAAATTATGCAGCAATTGTGTTTTGGGTTAAATATAGGTGGTATCAGCACAGCAGCAGTGGCCTGTGGCACCCCGGCGGTGGGAGCAGCATAGGCAGCAGGAGCAGGGCAATGCAGCAGCAGCCGCAGCAGGTGTAATGTCTGCCAGGAGCATGCTGGACGTGGCACTTTGCATTTGGCACTTTGTACGTGCCACCTGCCACGTGCAAAGTGCCACGTTCAAAGTGCCACGTGTAAAGTGCCACGTGCAAAGTGCAAAATGACGTGCAAAGTGCAACGTGCAAAGTGCCACGTCACGTGCAAAGTACAAAGTCACGTGCAAAGTGTCAGGTGCAAAGTGCAAAGTCACGTGCAATGTGGCACGTGGCACTTTGCACTTTGCAGGTGGCACTTTGCACGTGACTTTGCACGTGATGTGGCACTTTGCACATGGCACTTTACACATGGCACTTTGCAATTGACAGTTTGCACGTGGCACTTTGCACGTGTTTGCATGTGGCACGTGGCACTTTACACTCGTGCCACGTGCCGAGTGACAGTCAGACAGCAGAGGAGAGGACACTAACTGTCACACTGGCACTGCTTAGCAGCACAGCTGTTCTGTAGTAAGATGACACACAGGGGCGTAGCAATAGGGGTTGCAGAGGTTGCGACCGCATCGGGGCCCCGAAGGGCCCTGCCTCAAATACAGTATTGGCTCTCTATTAGTCCTGTGCTCATAATAATCACTTCTATAAATAATTTGAATGGTAGTAATCATTAATTGCTTATGGTCCCATGAGATGTTTCCAGGGGAGTAGCAATAGAGGTTGCAGAGGTTGCGACTGCATCAGGGACCTTAGGCCAGAGGGGCCCCGAAGGGCCCTGCCTCAACTACAGTATTAGCTCTCTATTGGTGCTGTGCTCATAATAATCACTTCTATAGATACGTTGAATAGTGGTAATCATTAACAAACGGTTCCCCATCCCCTTCTTGCACCTCTGACTCTGTAGTTGCCATTGGCAGGTTTTGGTGCCCCATATCAATTGTTATGTATAGAGTGTTTGGAGTGCCCCATTATAAAACTTGCATCGGGGGCCCACAGCTCCTTAGCTACGCCACTACTAATACAGTAGTACTACTACTCTAACAACTACTAGCACTGACTGCAGTACTACAGTACTAACTAGTAGTAACTACACAATTACACAGTAATGCTATTCCCTAATCCCTAACCTGTTGCTAGCTAATGCTAATAGCTGGCCATCAGGCAGCAGCTGGCCTGGTCTGTGCACATCACACACACACAGACACATAGCAGCTGCAGCAGCACTGGAGCTCACACTCTAACTGTCTATCACACAATGAAATCAAGCTAATTAATGATTTAACTATAGCGTAGTGATAGTGAAGGGGTTAATCACTGAACAGCTTAGGTTTATAACTGTGTACAGGCAGCCTTTGCTACTAGGCCATCAGCACTGGAGCATGTCTCTCAGTGAACATTCAGCAAGCTAGGACGATCTGTCTCATCATGGCACCCCTCATTATTATACAGGGGGGCTGGCCAGTGTTCCTTTCTGTGATTGGGTGCCAGGGTTTAGGCTGGGAGCCCTCTAATTGGCTCAATGAGGTCAGGTGGGGCTGGCCAAGGTTCCCTTCTGTGGTGGGTTGCTAGGGCTTCTGCTGGGAGCCCCCTGATTGGCTCCAGGATGTCATTTCCTTAGTTACAGTATTCCAGATCCGGATATCCGCCTAATATCCGTGGAGAATCCGGATGAGCAGCCCTGGTAATGTAAAAGAAAAAGCTATTTTATTAATTACATTATATTCTGTAACGTTCTTACCCAAGGCGAGGGAGAAAAGTTGTTTAACTTACCCGGGTCTTCTTTCAGCCTGCTGCAGTCTATCAGGTCCTTTGCTGTGGTTCCAATCAACTCCAGTGTACCACTGCCCCCTTCGACAGATCTGCAAGTCACTCTGAGTCATGCATGCATGCGCAGCCCCTGTCGCGTGCCTCCTTGATTGTGCTCCCATTGCTGGGAGCATTCTGTGCATGCGCAGTTCATAAAGACTTAAATTGCGCATATGCAGAATGCCCCCGTCTACAGGAGCACGATCCAGACAGTGTGTGGCCAGGACCACACATGTGCGACTTGCAGATCTTTTGGAGGGAACAGTGGCACACTGGAGTGGATCAGATTCAGAACCACAGCCAGGAACCTGACAGACTGCAGGGGATGGGGGAAGCTGGAAGAAGACCCAGGTAAGTTATCCTGAACTTCTGTTCCTCGCCTTAGGTATGCTTTAACCACTTGCCGACCGCACGCTTATACCGTGCGTCGGCAAAGTGGCAGCTGCAGCTGCAGGCTGATTAATCAGGAAGCAGCCGCTCGCGCGAGCGGCTGCTTCCTGTCAATTCACGGCGGGGGCTCCGTGAATAGCCTGCGGGCCGCCGATGGCGGCTCGCAGGCTAAATGTAAACACAAGCGGAAATAGTCCGCTTTGTTTACATTGTACGGCGCTGCTGCGCAGCAGCGCCGTAAGGCAGATCAGCGATCCCCGGCCAATCAGCGGTCGGGGATCGCCGCCATGTGACAGGGGACGTCCTGTCACTGGCTGCACAGGACGGATAGCGTCCTGTGCAGCCCGGATCACCGGGGATGAGCAGGTAGGAGAGGGAGGGGGGAATTTCGCCGCGGAGGGGGGCTTTGAGGTGCCCCCCCCCCCCCCCGCAACATGCCTGCAGGCAGGAGCGATCAGACCCCCCCTGCACATCATCCCCATAGGGGGGAAAAAAGGGGGGCGATCTGATCGCTCTGCGTGCCCGCTGATCTGTGCTGGGGGCTGCAGAGCCCACCCAGCACAGATACCAACAAACAGTGCTGGTCCTTAAGGGGGGGTAAAGGGTGGGTCCTCAAGTGGTTAATAGAGTACATCTCTGTGTAAAACACAAAATTCCAATCTGTACATTACAATGTAATAGGTGTTGCAAGGTATGGAAATGTGATCTGCTGTTAAAGATCATTGTTTCACTACTTCTAGCACAGTGCCTACATTCTAAAGAGGCATTTTATTTGTCTTATTGATCGCCATTATAGCAGGTAAAAGTGTAAACACTGCTCTCAGGTGAGAAGGTGCATTCCTGTATTTGGACATGCAAGGGGCTCAGAAAGGGAAGGGACCAGTGTCATATTCTGCCAGTGAATCATACCTTTAGACAGTCTCACCCACTGCTATAGACAGCTCAACTCTGAAGCTGACTAAACCTTTACACATCGGGATCTCGTTCCCCACTCCTTGTCTGGTATACCACACTATCTTACATTTATTGTGTTTTAAAGTCATAATATTATTTTGAATTTATTTAGCACTGACTTTCACAGCCTTTAAAGCAGGGGTCCCCAAACGTTTTGGGTTGAGGGCCGGGTCAATATACTTCAGACTGCTGGGGGGCCAGAGTATACAGAACATAAAATGATGTAGAAGTATTTGTGGGCCAGACAGTGAAGCATACCCAGGTGACAACCTGCAGTCCAATTGGACAGCAGTGTCACCCGATGTGGCATTTGATTGGAAGCCAGCGAATGACTGCTTTCTGGCTTCCATGTGGAAAGGTGGAGCCAGCACTGCTATTCTATATGTGGCGACCAATATTTAAAGATGTAGCTGACCGCATCTATAACTAATACATTTTCTGTATGAGGGGCCAGTAAAAAAGCCTCAGGGGGCCACATTCGGCCCGCGGGTCTTAGTTGGAAGACCACTGCTTTAAAGTGACCCCAGGGTGAAGCAAAGGGTAAAATATAAGATACCTAGGAAGAGGGGAGTCTCTGGATCCTGCAAAGGTTTTCCACATCCTCCTACCGCAGCTGAGACACTCCGGAAGATAACAACTGTGCTCCTCTTCATGCACAGCCATACTACACCCATGTGAGTGTGGCCGGGCCTGTGCAGTAGCACAGAGCCACTCATTACTTTGCATGCATAGCTGTACTTGCACAAGAATGGGAGTATGGCAGGGCTGGATTAGCGACCAGGCAACAAAAGCAGTCGCTTGGGGCTCCATTCAGAGTCAAAGGGGCCCCATCAGCACATAAACCAGCCCTCGCCATCCTGTCAGCGGTGTCTGGATGGTATAATGGTTAAAGGGACTCTGAGCAATGCAATTAACTATGGAAAGATGCATATCATTTTAAAGCTCTCTTTCTCCTCTTTCCAATGATATATAAACCACCGCCCTATGCCTTTTAGTTTTCGCGATCGAAATCATGGCCAATGATTCGCGAAAATAGCGAAAACTAAAAGGCATAGGGTGGCAGTTTATCTATCATTGGAAAGAGGAGAACGAGAGCTTCAAAATGATATGCATCTTACCATAGTTACATTCTATTACACAGGACGACTTTTCTCCAAAGTCGGTGGCTCGATTCAGCACAATGCAATGAAATATAAGGAACCCAGGGGGATATAATTACAAACATCATGCTGGCATGGGCGTCCGCAGAAATTTTTCCAGGGGGGGGCAAAAAGTGGGGAGCAAAAAATTTGGGCTGGTGTTACGCGCGCCAAAAAATGGAGCTACGTCGAAAAATGGGTGTGGTCATGAACCAGAATGTGGGTGTGGTCGTGGGTGGAGACAAGTTTACATGAACTAAGCAATGGTGGGACATTAGATTAGGACAGTGGTGGCGAACCTTTTGGAGGTCGAGTGTCCAAACTGCAAAGTCACTTTACTATCACAAAGTGCCAAAAGCAATTTAAACTAAATACAAACGTTTTAACTCATACATGAACATTATGGAAAATTAAGTTAAAAATAAACTGTGAAGATAAACAATTTCATCCATCGTACTCCTGAAAAAAATTATTCATTTTTTTTAGAACCTCCCAGTTTCATTTTCTGTTTTAAAAAGCGGAAAAAGTAGGTTTATTGCTATTGTCTCATATGATGATGATTCAGCATTTTTCCATAGTCTCGCAGTTAGCAATCATGTGACCCCCAACAAGACAAATTCAGCAATCATGAGCCCCCCCCCCCCCCCCCCCATCAAGACAAATTCAGCAATCATGAGGCCCCCAACATGACCAACTCAGCAATCATGAGGCCCCCAACAAGACAAATTCAGCAATCATGAGGCCCCCAACAAGACAAATTCAGCAATCATGAGGCCCCCAACAAGACAAATTCAGCAATCTTGAGGCCCCCAACAAATCATGACGTAGAGATGAGCGTAATGACATAATTACGATTTCGCGAAATTTCGCGTAATTAGTGTAATTACGATTATGGCCGTAAGTACATAATCGTAATGAAGAAGGATTTCGCGAAATTTCGCGTAAGCGTAATTTTCGCATTACAATGGGTATTTGTTCATGCCGTAATTTCGCATTAAACGCTACCGTAATTTCGCGTTAAACCGTAACGCTCCGTATAATATAAAAAAGCCGCCGACTTTAAGGGTTAATAGCAAAGCCCCCTTAAATGCTAAGAGCCTCAAATTTGGAGAATATATTAAGGAGATCAGAAGGAATAAGAGGAAAAATTTTTTTTTTCAAAAAGACCTTATAGTTTTTGAGAAAATCGATGTTAAAGTCTCAAAGTAAAAATTTATACATTTAAAAACCCGCCGACTTTAACGGTTAATAGCAAAGCCTGCTTGAAGTTTAGGAACACCAAATTCCTAGGGTATATTAAGGGGATCAGTGGGAATAAGAGGAAAAAATTTTTTTTCAAAAAGACCTTATAGTTTTTGAGAAAATCGATTTTTAAGTTTCAAGGGCAAAAATGTCTTTTAAATGCGGAAAATGTCAGGTTTTTTTGCACAGGTAACAATAGTGTATTATTTTCATAGATTCCCCCAAGTGGGAAGAGTTTTACTTACTTCGTTCTGAGTGTGGGAAATATAAAAAAAAACGACGTGGGGTCCCCCCTCCCAGACCTCTTTAACCCCTTGTCCCCCATGCAGGCTGGGATAGCCAGAATGCGGAGCACCGGCCGCGTGGGGCTCCGCACCCTGACTATACCAGCCCGCATGGTCCATGGATTGGGGGGTCTCGGAAGGGGAGGGGCAGCCAAGCTTTCCCCTCCCCCTCCGAGCCCTTGTCCAATCCAAGGACAAGGGGCTCTTCTCCACCTCCGATGGGCGGTGGAGGCCGCGATTTCCTGGGTGGGGGGGGGTTCATGGTGGAATCTGGGAGTCCCCCAGATGCCCACCCCCTCTCCCAGGAGAAATGAGTATAGAGGTACTTGTACCCCTTACCCATTTCCTTTAAGAGTTAAAAGTAAATAAACACACAAACACTTAGAAAAAGTATTTTAATTGAACAAAAAACATAACCACGAAAAAAGTCCTTTAATATTCTTAATTAACCATTAATACTTACCTGTCCCTTTAAATAAATGATCCCTCGAAATAGCCTCGGAAATGTTCTATCAGTTACAATGTAACAAAGTTATTACAATGTAACAACTTTGTTACATTGTAACTACGCCGCACCCGACGTCACTCGCCGCTCAGCCGCCGCATACGCGTCTGCGCTGCACAGACCCGACAGAGCTCTGAGCTATATAGCTCAGAGCTCTCTAAGCATCTTTGAATTTGGGCTCCAAGGAGCCCCATTGGTCCTTAGCAGACCAATGGGGTTCCTTCTGATTTGAAGGAACCCCATTGGTCTGCTAAGGACCAATGGGGCTCCTTGATTCCCAGATTCCACCATGAACCCCCCCCCCCCCCCAGGAAATCGCGGCCTCCACCTCCACCGCCCATCGGAGGTGGAGAAGAGCCCCTTGTCTTTGGATTGGACAAGGGCTCGGAGGGGGAGGGGAAAGCTTGGCTGCCCCTCCCCTTCCGAGACCACCCAATCCATGGACCATGCGGGCTGGTATAGTCAGGGTGCGGAGCCCCACGTGGCCGGTGCTCCGCATTCTGGCTATCCCAGCCTGCATGGGGGACAAGGGGTTAAAGAGGTCTGGGAGGGGGGACCCCACGTCGTTTTTTTTTTATATTTCCCACACTCAGAACGAAGTAAGTAAAACTCTTCCCACTTGGCTTGGGGGAATCTATGAAAATAATACACTATTGTTACCTGTGCAAAAAAAACTGACATTTTCCGCATTTAACCTCCTGAGCGATAATCCCGAGCTGAGCTCAGGGTATATCGCGCAGGAGGATTTCTCAGGCCCTGGTGGGCCGATTTGCATAATTTTTTTTTGTTACACGCAGCTAGCATTTTGCTAGCTGCGTGTAACTTCCGATCGCCGCCGCTCGCCGCCGATCCGCCGCCGCTCGCCGTGCCGCGCAGACCCCCCCCCTCCCCGACCCCTTGCGCAGCCTGGCCAATCAGGCCAGGCAGCGCTGAGGGGTGGATCGGGACTCCCTCTGACGTCACGACGTCCAAGACGTCGGTGACGTCATCCCGCCCCGTCGCCATGGCGACCGGGGAAGCCCAGCAGGAAATCCCGTTCTGAACGGGATTTCCTGCTTACTCTGATCGCCGAAGGCGATCGGAGTGGGTGGGGGGATGCCGCTGCGCTGCGGCTATCATGTAGCGAGCCCTGGGCTCGCTACAGGATTTAAAAAACAAAAAATTTAAAAAAAATAGTGCTGCGCCACCTCCTGGGCGATATAATTGTATCGCCCAGAGGGTTAAAAGACATTTTTGCCCTTGAAACTTAAAAATCGATTTTCTCAAAAACTATAAGGTCTTTTTGAAAAAAAATTTGTTCCTATTATTCCCACTGATCCCCTTAATATACCCTAGGAATGTGGTGTTCCTAAACTTTAAGCAGGCTTTGCTATTAACCGTTAAAGTCGGCGGGTTTTTAAATGTATACATTTTTACTTTGAAACTTTAACATCGATTTTCTCAAAAACTATAAGGTCTTTTTGAAAAAAAATGTTTTCCTCTTATTCCTCCTGATCTCCTTAATATATTCTCCAAATTTGAGGCTCTTGGCATTTAAGGGGGCTTTGCTATTAACCCTTAAAGTCGGCGGCTTTTTTACATTATACGGAGCGTTACGGTTTAACGCGAAATTACAGTAGCGTTTAATGCGAAATTACGGCATGAACGAAACGTGAAATTACGCGTTGAAAATTACGCTTACGGTATTTTCAATTACGATTTTAATGGCAATTACACTACTGTAATTTCGCATCGTAATCGCAAATTTCACATGCGTAATTATAGTAATGCGAAATTACGAAAATTTCGGCTCAACTCTAATCATGAGGCCCCCAACAAGACAAAGTCAGTAACCATGAGGCCCGCAACAAGACAAATTCAGCAGTCATGAGGCATCATAAATAGACAGCCTTTCACATAAATAGGCAGAATGCCCCCTTAATATGTAGACACCTCTCACCTGGCAGCAGTTCCCCAAAATACACTCAATCTGACAGCAGTGGTTCCCCAAAAATAGGTAGCCCCAGGTCTATAGGTGTCCCCAGAATAGGTGGCCAGCGGTATAGATGTCCCCAGAACTGGTAGCCAGGGGTAGAGATGTCCCCAGAACAGGTAGCCAGGGGTATATGTAGGCAGGGGTATATGTGCCCAGTATATGTAGGCAGGGGTATATGTGCCCAGTATATGTAGGCAGGGGTATATGTCCCCAGTATATGTAGGCAGGGGTATATGTCCCAGTATATGTAGGCAGGGGTATATGTCCCAGTATATGTAGGCAGGGGTATATGTCCCAGTATATGTAGCCAGGGGGATATGTCCCAGTATATGTAGGCAGGGGGTATATGTCCCAGTATATGTAGGCAGGGGGTATATGTCCCAGTATATGTAGGCAGGGGGTATATGTCCCAGTATATGTAGGCAGGGGGTATATGTCCCAGTATATGTAGGCAGGGGGTATATGTCCCAGTATATGTAGCCAGGGGGATATGTCCCAGTATATGTAGGCAGGGGTATATGTCCTCAGAAAAAGTAGCCAGGGGTATATGTCCCAGTATATGTAGGCAGGGGTATATGTCCCAGTATATGTAGGCAGGGGTATATGTCCCAGTATATGTAGGCAGGGGTATATGTCCCAGTATATGTAGTCAGGGGTATATGTCCCAGTATATGTAGGCAGGTGTATATGTCCCAGTATATGTAGCCAGGGGGATATGTCCCAGTATATGTAGACAGGTGTATATGTCCCAGTATATGTAGGCAGGGGGTATATGTCCCAGTATATGTAGCCAGGGGTATATGTCCCTGTATATGTAGCCAGGGGGATATGTCCCAGTATATGTAGGCAGGGGTATATGTCCCAGTATATGTAGGCAGGGGTATATGTCCCAGTATATGTAGGCAGGGGTATATGTCCCAGTATATGTAGGCAGGGGTATATGTCCCAGTATATGTAGGCAGGGGTATATGTCCCAGTATATGTAGGCAGGGGTATATGTCCCAGTATATGTAGGCAGGTGTATATGTCCCAGTATATGTAGGCAGGGGTATATGTCCCAGTATATGTAGGCAGGTGTATATGTCCCAGTATATGTAGGCAGATGGTATATGTCCCAGTATATGTAGCCAGGGGTATATGTCCCAGTATATGTAGCCAGGGGGATATGTCCCAGTATATGTAGCCAAGGGGATATGTCCCAGTATATGTAGGCAGGGGTATATGTCCCAGTATATGTAGGCAGGTGTATATGTCCCAGTATATGTAGCCAGGGGGATATGTCCCAGCATATGTAGACAGGTGTATATGTCCCAGTATATGTAGGCAGGGGGTATATGTCCCAGTATATGTAGCCAGGGGTATATGTCCCTGTATATGTAGCCAGGGGGATATGTCCCAGTATATGTAGGCAGGGGTATATGTCCCAGTATATGTAGGCAGGGGTATATGTCCCAGTATATGTAGGCAGGGGTATATGTCCCAGTATATGTAGGCAGGGGTATATGTCCCAGTATATGTAGGCAGGGGTATATGTCCCAGTATATGTAGGCAGGGGTATATGTCCCAGTATATGTAGGCAGGTGTATATGTCCCAGTATATGTAGGCAGGGGTATATGTCCCAGTATATGTAGGCAGGTGTATATGTCCCAGTATATGTAGCCAGGGGGATATGTCCCAGTATATGTAGGCAGGTGTATATGTCCCAGTATATGTAGGCAGGGGGTATATGTCCCAGTATATGTAGCCAGGGGTATATGTCCCAGTATATGTAGCCAGGGGGATATGTCCCAGTATATGTAGGCAGGGGTATATGTCCCAGTATATGTAGGCAGGGGTATATGTCCCAGTATATGTAGGCAGGGGTATATGTCCCAGTATATGTAGGCAGGGGTATATGTCCCAGTATATGTAGGCAGGTGTATATGTCCGAGTATATGTAGGCAGGGGTATATGTCCCAGTATATGTAGGCAGGTGTATGTCCCAGTATATGTAGGCAGGGGTATATGTCCCAGTATATGTAGGCAGGGGTATATGTCCCAGTATATGTAGCCAGGGGGATATGTCCCCAGAAAAAGTGGCCATGTGTGCAGGAGGAGGGGAGCAGCGGAGAGAAGAGGGAGAGCTATGGGCACTCACCTTAGGGGGCTCTCCCTCCCTTCTCGCTGTCCCCTCCGGAGTCCGGAATGAAGTGTGCAGCGGCTGGCAGCGGGCGGAACTTACCTCCTCTCGTCGCACGCGCCGGATGGATTAGCCGCTACTCTGGCCTTATCCAGACCAGAGTGCGGCACCAGAACTTACGGCGCAGGAGCGAGACGAGGTAAGTTCCGCACGCTGCCAGCCGCTGCACACTTCATTCCGGAGGGGACAGCGAGGGAGAGAGAACACCCTAAGGTGAGGGAAGGGGGGGGGGGGAGACGTCTGCCCTTCCCAACTGTGCCCATAGCTCTCTCTCTTCTCTGTGCTGTTCCCCTCCTGCTGGCTGCACGGGCACGCGGCCAGGGGGGGGCAGCGGGCGGCCAGGCTCGGGCAGGTGCCCGGTTTTGCCATATGTGCGGACGCCCATGCATGCTGGTAGGTGTAAAGATGCAATTAATTAGTTGTGGGTATGCTTAAAGGCATACCCACAGGCACTGCTCGGAGTCCCTTTAAGGGCTCTGCCTCTGACACAGGAGACCAGGGTTCGAATCTCAGCTCTGCCTGTTCAGTAAGCCAGCACCTATTCAGTAGGAGACCTTAGACAAGTCTCTCTAACACTGCTACATCCTATAGGGTGCGTCCTAGTGGCTGCAGCTCTGGCGCTTTGAGTCCGCCAGGAGAAAAGCGCGATATAAATGTTATTTGTCTTGTCAAATGATGCCGTGCGCTGCTGATTGTCTTCAGAGCCAGGCTCTCCTCCTAGGTTCCCCCTCCTGCTACTGTGCACTCTGCCGCTGCCCACTCCTCCCTCACTTTCCACAAAGAACCACAGCTGCAGCAAGAATAATAGCAGCAGATGGCAAACGCTCACTCACCTATCCATGATCCAAGCGATAGAGATCCCGTCATCTGAAACCCATCTGTCTCTTCTACAGTGCAGCTGCTCGCTCTGAACTTCCTGATTCTCAGATCAGACAGGAAGTAGGAAGTAGTAATAGTAGTAGTAACAGAGAGGCAGCACTCTAGAGGAGACAGATGGACTCCGGATGACGGGACCTCTATTGCTTGGATCGCAATAGGTGAATGTGAGTCATCTGGTGCTGTCATTCTGCCCCGCTGCGGCTGCCTTCTCTGCTGGACTATCATATTCACTGGGATGGAGGCTGCATGGTGGCCGTCTAGTTTGGGAGGAAATCGGTTGTTCGGTGGTGATGGTGGTTATGTAATTCTGTCTGGGGAACGGCTTCCGGTTTGGCGGTGTCCAGAGCTTTCTGCTATTGTCAGGCTGGAGATGCAGGGGGAAAGTGCTGCTGCTGTGATATCTGGCGCCCTCTTCACAGGGGTGCCCCAGCCCCTGAGTGCAAATGTCCCAGCCATTCATCTCTCATTCTGCGGCATGTTGTTGTGCAGCTGCATCTCCTGATTCTATTACGACATGATGGGGGGGCCCAAATCCGTTACTTTGCTTAGGGCCCCATTTAGCCTTAATCCGGCTCTGGAGTACGGTCGCGATCAGAAATCCGGCAAGCTTTTTCAGAGCTGTCCCCCGTACAACACTAGTGACAGAGCTGTCCCCCGTACAGCACTGCAGTAGATCGCAGTGCTGTACATGTAAATAAAGCGATCGCGGGTAGGCAGGCTGAACATGGAGCTTCGCGACTCTGCTAATCTCAGCCCCCAGGACCTGACGCTAGTCGGCATTAGGTGGTCTTGGGGAGCCTCTCTGCAGCTGCCAATTGGCATCAGGCGGTCGCAGAATGGTTAAAAAAAACAAAAAAGGTCCTGTCCCAAACTTCCCCTTAGGGCCCTTTCACACTGGTGCGGTGTGGCAAATTGCCGCACTGCGACCGCAGGCATAATGTAACCCTATGGGGAAGTTCATACTTCCCACGTTGCAGTACCCTGCGCCAGAAGTGTCAAATTTAACGCTGCCGCAGAACTACGTTACTGTGTGGGACACGCGGCGACCTGCGTCGGCCCGGAAGTCATGTTGGTCTATGGTTACGCAGGTTTTTTTTTAAAGTTTGCATCGTGAAGTTGCGGCACGCATACGCAGAAGCGTATTTTTACCCGAAGCAGGAATTGACCGCATACGCGCGTCACTTCCTGTTTGGCTGGTGACCAGACAGGGAACACCACGTACTAACGCGGTGTTCCCTGAAGGGCGGTTTTTGGCGATGCAGAGGAAGCGACACACCACATTGCTGATGCTGGTTTACAGTGTGAAACCAGCCTCAGAGGAGCTCACGATGTAATCTATACCAGAGTCATAGGCTAAATTGCTACTACCATAGTCTGAGATTATTTTTGCAGTAGGGGAACCATTTAACTTACTAGGATGTTTTTGGGATGTAGGATGAGACCGGAGTACGCAGAGGAAATCCACACAAATGTGGTGAACATACGAACTCCATGCAGATAGTGTCCTAGCCAAACCTGGAACCTTAGCACTGCAAAGCTAGTTACATGACCCATTCCAATTCATAATACAATAACTAAAGGAAAGAAGTTGTTTGTTGCTGGAAACTGACATTGGTCATTAATTTAGCCCTGGATTAATTCCCTCCTTCAGTCCATACACTAGTGAGAGAACAAAGAGGCCATAAAAACTCCCCTTGTTTATGGAATAATGCCAGACTGAACATGGAATACGTGTATATGTGCAGATAAGCCCTCCTGCGCATTCGACAACACCTCTACCCCCCCCCCCCCCCCCCAACACACTTTTAGTCTAAGGAATAGGCCAAAATCTGTGACCCACCTATTGGCCGATTCCTATATGTGTCGCCATCGAACTCACTCAGAGCGTGCAGTTAAGTGTCTCTGACGGTTACAGAGTGTGCTGCAGGAGCTATAGCTACCGGTCGTCATTGTGCTTTCTGCCTCTAGTGTTCTATGCAGCTTTTCAACTGGTCAATAGAGCTCCAAGCTCACTGTCATGTGACCACAGTAAATCTGGAGCTCTAGTGGCCAGTTCGGAAACCTGCCGGGAACACTAGAGGAAGGCAAGCCATAGTGAGGACAGGTGGCAATACATACTGAAGCACGCTCTGCAAATGGGGGCGTCGATACAAGAAAAAAGTGAAAATGACTATATACGGTCTTTGTGAATTCCATACATTGATAAATAGCACTAATGGATAGAAACAGGGATGAGTTCAGGGACAAAACAGAAGGACAAAAGGAGAAAAAAAGTTAAACAAGATACAACAGTAAATAAGAAAATGGGAAAAATGAAATGCAGAGTGTGGGAAATAAAAAATAAATAAATAAATAGGCTCCATACTGCTGGTTCTGTTCCATGACACCTCCATCTTGCTGCTATAAATATCAGTTTTTTGGGGGAATTAGCCTATTAACTTTGCTCTGACAATCCGAATATAGGATACTTTTTAATATGCAACAGTAATGGACCATAAATCAAACACAACCTCAGACAGTAATTCATACATAGATAGAAGAAAACAAGTGAAAAGAACTATAAACTGTCCCTGTGCCAGTGAAGTATACATTTACTCCAGCAGGACAAAGAAAATGTAGATGACACAAGACCTTGTTTGTGTTGCTTCTTTCGGGGAGTGGTAAGGGGGGACGTAGAAGACAGAAACACAATAGTCTTCGTAGAATAACAGAGTCCGGTCTAGAAGAATAGACCCATTACTGCCCCAAACGACTCCTCCCTGCACAGCTGTGAGAGAAACCCAGATATATAAATATATATATATTTGTCTCCAAAGGACACGTGCCCTCTTAGCCCCAAATAAAACCCTATTGTGTCCTTTCTATGGGAAACAGAATAGCTGCACAGAGAAAAACCAGCAGTCTCCCTCCTCTTGATGGGCGGGGGAAAGGCCATCTACATAAGAAATGACAGGCCCTGTTATTTTTTATGAATTGCCCTTTGCATCTGGTGAGGAAGAGTTACACTGTGTGACTTGTCCCAGTGTCTTGTCACTAAGACAGATGCCAGAATATTGAGAGTCTGTTAACTCTGCCACTGCAGAGAGAGGGGATGGCTAAGCAAGATGGGCATTCATGTAGCAGCTACAGCACAAAGCTGAGGCTCGTGGCAACAATATTGGATATGCGGGGCTAAGAAAGACTCACATTTTGGAGCTCACATGTATTGCAGAAACCAGTACAGAAATTATGGCTTTCTGGTAAAATCTGAAACACATAGGATGATCTTAAACTGGACCTGAACTCTTGCACATGACAGAAGGAAAACATAAAGAAATGCACCCTGTATGTATTTTGAGAGTTTAGCCTGTCTAATTCCCCCTCGTCTGTGACTAATCACCACTATAATTTGATATCTTCAGTTGTGTCAGCTCAGAAATCTCCACTGCCATGGCAAAGCTGCTAATTTGTAAACACAGGGTGTTAACCCTATGTCTGCTTCCATGAAAGCAGGAAGTAGACACACTGCAGATTTATTGGATTTGCATCACCTGTGACAAAGAAATGTTTTTCTTTAAAGGTTATTATGTTGTTGCTTATCTTTTACAGCAGAGAGGAAGTTCTGAGTTCAGGTCTGCTTTAAAGAGAATCTGTACTCTAAAATTCTTACAATAAAAAGCATACCATTCTCTTCATTATGTTCTCCTGGGCCCCTCTGTGCTGTTTCTGCCACTCCCTGCTGCAATCCAGGCTTGTAATTGCCAGTTTTAGGCAGTGTTTACAAACAAAAGACATGGCTGCTAACCAGAGTGTGATAGGCTGAGAGGAGAGCTTGGAGAGGGTGTGTAAAGCTTCTGCCTATCACAAGCAGCCCTGCACATTCCACACATTCCGACAGAGCCGACAGAGGAAAGAAGATAAGATTTATTACAGAGACAGTGCAACTAGAAAAGGCTGCAGTAAGCCAGACCACATTAGAACAGGTATAGGAACTTATAGGATAGAAGAAATAAGGCTCAAAATTTTGTTACAGAGTCTGAATATCCAGCCAGATTATTTTTTTTAATTCTTGCAATAGTGAAGAAAGATATAACACTTGACTGTTGATTATATTCCTCACTGTAGCCTGGTGCACACCAGAGGAGTTTTTCTGAGGGTTTTGAGTTTTTAAATCTGCTGCTAATGTTATCCTATGTGTCTGTGCACACTGGAGCAATGAGGTTTTGTAAAAAAAAAACAAAAAAAAAAACCATAGCATTACATTGGGAAGAGCTTTTAGAGGATTCAAAAGCTCTTCCCAATGTAATGCTATTGGGTTTTTTACAAAACCTCATTGCTCCAGTGTGCACAGACACATAGGATAACATTAGCAGCAGATTTAAAAACTCAAAACCCTCAGAAAAACTCCTCTGGTGTGCACCAGGCCTAAGTTATTAGATTTCCTCTCCCTCCCTTGTTCTCTGTGATCCTGTACTCTGGACAGGAAGGACCACATCATCAACAGGTATACAAATATCTCACAAAAGTGGGACCACAACTAACATTTTTGTAAATAATGAATTATAAATATTCATGGGACAACACTGAAGATACTAAGTAAAGTAGCTAGTGTACAGCTTTTATAACAGTGTAAATTTACTGTCCAATCAAAATAACTCAACACAGAGTCATTAAAGTCTAAACCATTGGGAACAAAACTGATTAGACACCTAAGAGAAGGATGCTAAAAATTCTGCCCAAAGTGCCAATATTTTGTATGCCCACTATTATTTTCTAACACTGCCTAGACTCTCTTGGGCATAAAGTTCACTAGCGCTTCACTCCAACTTGACATCACAAAGCTGGTGGATATTAGGGACCTTGCGCTATTCCCCCTTCCGTTCGAGGATGCCCCACTGATGCTCAATAGGGTTTAGGTCTGGAGACATGCTTGGCCAGTTCAGCACCTTTACCCTCAGTTTCTTTAGCAAGGAAGTGGTTGTGTTAGAGCTGTGTTTGAGGTCATTATCATGTTGGAATACTGCCCTGTGGCCCCGTTTCCAAAGGGAGGGTATCATGCTCTGCTTCAGTATGTCACATTGCATAAATAAAAAAAAAGTAAAAGAATACACAAGGATCAGCCATCTCCTACTGGATGTCCGCTAGGTTCCTGAAACTAAATCTAGACAAAACTGAATTTATGATCTTCCCACCCCGATCATCCCTGAACCTCCCCAGATGTGTATGTCACCGTTAACCACACTACCATTCGCCCTACCTCTCAAGCCCGCTGTCTGGGTGTCACCCTGGACTCTGCACTCTCCTTCACTCCCCACATCCAAAACCTCACAAAGTCCTGCAACTTCCACCTTCATAACATCTGCAAGATCCCTTCTTTCCTGACCTCTGCCACCACCAAACTCCTCATCCATGCCCTCATAATTTGCCGCCTCGACTACTGCAATGCCCTTCTGTCTGGTCTCCCTATGACCTGAATAGCCCCACTGCAGTCCATCATGAATGCGGCAGCCAGAATTATCCACTCCTCCCATCACTCCACCAGGGCAGCTCCCCTCTGTGAATCCCTCCACTGGCTTCCTATCCAGTCCAGAATCAGATTCAAGATATTGTGTCTGACCTACAAATCCATCCACAAAACCTGTCCAACATACATTTCTGATCTTACTCAGAGATACACACCAAGCCACTCACTCCGCTCCTCCAATGAACTTCGCCTGACCGTCCCCCGCATCACCCAGTCCCATGCACCCCTCCAAGACTTCTCAAGAGCCGTTCCAACACTATGGAACTCCCTACCTCCACCCATTAGGGCAGCCCCTCCTTCAACACCTTCAAGAAGGCCCTTAAAACTCACCTTTTCACTCTGGCCTACCAACCCTCACAATTGCTCTAAACCCACAGCTGAACTCTGGTCCCCTACGTTTCGTGTCCCTACCTCTCCCTCTAGATTGCAAGCATTTGAGCAGGGTCCTCCTCCTTTTGTGTCCTACCTGATCATGCACCTCCATTACTGTAAACCCATGCTATGCATTTGAGTGAACCTAACTTGCCTAATCTCCATGCTCCATCCAGTGACTGACTAAGCATTACCTGGTACTCATACTGTGCTGTGTGATCTGGTTTTCTTGCATTCCTGTATTGTCATATTGCTGTATGTCACCCCTAAATATTGTCTGTAACCTACATTAATGTCCAGCGCTGCGTAATATGTTGGCGCTTTATAAATACAATAAATAATAATAATAAACTCTGGAGTGCAAAGACTGCTATGGATTGATGAGACCAGTTCATGGTTTTACAGATGACAGTCTCATGCAAACTAATGCAAAGTCCACCTTGTAGGAAACCAAATACAAAACGTCTAAAGTAGCAGACTTCGGATGGTGGGTGAAAGCAGCTGATCTGCTGCATGCTTGTTCAGGGTCTATGGCTAAAAGTATTAGAGGCAGAGGATCAGCAGGATAGCCAGGCTACTGGTATTTAAATAAATATGGCAGCCTTCATATACCAATCACTTCAGGTGTCCTCTAAGTGTGAATGGATCCTATGCTTAATATAGGATTTGTTTACTCATTCACCTGTTACTGTATTGTGAACCGGCCCTAAGGCTGAAAAATGTGTTTCAGTGCATAAGGGATTCACATTTCTTACAAGCCAAGATTCATAAAATCTGACAGGGCCCAGGCCTTGTCAATGTATCAACATAGGCCATGTCAGCTTTAATATTACTTTCCAGGTTAGTGCAGTTCAAGTTCCTGTCACTGGTCAACATGCACCCTTGGTCCTGGTCATTGCAGCTCCTGTATGTCATTGGTCAGACTGCAGCCCTAGTCCATGCCAGTGGTGAGATTACTCTTAACACATTACAAGCTTCCATGCAAAGCTATGGACACACCATTAGGAGAACAGGAGGAAAGATGTTACACAGACTGGTATTGGAAAACTGAAAAAGACAATGAAGCCTCAGAGAAGGTGGGATGCATTAGGCAGGCAATGGAACTTTGTGAGTCTCTACCATGCACAGGGGCGTAGCAATAGGGGGTGCAGAGGTAGTGACCGCATCGGGGCCCTTGGGCCAGAGGGGCCCCGAAGGGCCCTCCCTTAACTACAGAATTAGCTCTCTATTGGTCCTATGCACATAATAATGACTTCTGTAGATACTTTGAATAGTGGTAATCATTAACAAACTGTTCCCCATCCCCTTCTTGCACCTCTGACACTGTAGTTGCCATTGGCAGATTTTGGTGCGTCACCGTGCGTCGTATAAATTGTTATGTATAGAGTGCTTGGGGGGCCCCATTGTAAAACTTGCATCGGGGCCCACAGCTCCTTAGCTACGCCACTGACCATGCAATATATTTTCTGGCAGGCATGGCAACCAGTGACATGGTGTTGATACACATAGATTAGGTTCTGCTGCCTATATGGTGATCCCTGCTTCTGGTCACTCACCGCATGGTCAATGCACTCTGCACTCAGCATCAAGTCACAGTAATTGGAAATTATTGATCTCCCCATGACTAGGTTGGAAGCCTCTTACGCAGTTCAAAGAACTCACACAGTTATATTACACAGGGATGTTCCCAGTCTAATTTAAGTTAACAAACAACTGAGTAACCATGAGTAATAATGACGCATCACATGCAACAATTTCACTTTATTAAAGATCGATTCAGTAGATCGCAGAAGTAGATGTTGAAAAATTGACTTTTTCTTCTTAAGTAGTTTGTGATCATTTTTTACGAGTCACATTTTTTAAAAAAAATTTAAGAAATCCCCTTGCAACGCGTACATGGCGTTTCGTTGCCCGTCATTTTTGGTGCAGGGTGAGCTGAATGACTACTCACCCTGCTGCCACACAAATTCTTGGCGGCATTAAGGGCTATTCCCCCTCCAAGTCGTAGCAACTCGGAGGGTGAAGTAATTCGGGGTCCGGCCTGAATTACACTGTTGGGAGGCCATAGACATAATAACATTATGTCTATGGTGGCGCCCAGGTCAGACGCAGCGCGGGGAAATGTCCTGCTTCACCTTTCAACTGCTAGAGATATATGGCCTGAGCTCTTGGTTAATACTGGAATTGCAATCTACAGTATCATTGGTTGGCCAAAAGTCAGTAAGGTAATTCACTAGATGGAAAGGTTTGTGGTCCAGTATTCAACCACCAGGAATACCATGGAATGGGTGTGGACCTGTCAACCACCTGGAATACCATGGAAAGGATGTGGACCTGTCAACCACCAGGAATACCATGGAATGGACGTGGACCTGTCAACCACCTGGAATACCATGGAAAGGATGTGGACCTGTCAACCACCAGGAATACCATGGAAAGGATGTGGACCGCCAACCACCAGGAATACCATGGAATGGATGTGGACCTGTCAACCACTAGGAATACCATGGAAAGGATGTGGACCAGTCAACCACCAGGGTCTGTAAAAAAAACTCTCCACGTCAGTCTGAGTCTATGTAGGTGATAAGTAAACCACGGGTCTTATCCATTTGCCATAAATACCTCACAATTCTTGCAAGATCCCTTGTAATTAAAGATAATCTGTACTGTCTGATTTATACAATAAAGAAAAACATACGAATAGAGTCACTGTGATCTCTTGTATCCCTCTTTGCCATATCCGCTGCTCCCCGTCGTGATCCTGACTTTTAATCGCCAGTTTTAGGCAGTGTTTACAAACAAAAAACATGGCCGCTAAGCAGGAAATGACGTGTGTGTGTGTATATACACACACACCACACACACACACTGTGGGGATGCGAAAGGTTGGGCAACCTTGTTAATCATCGTGAGTTTCCTGTATAAATCGTTAAAAAAATGTCAGTTAAATATATCATATAGGAGACACACACAGTGATATTTGAGAAGTAAAGTGCAGTTTATTGGATTTACAGAAAGTGTGCAATAATTGTTTAAACAAAATTAGGCAGGCGCATAAATTTGAGCACCACAAAAAATAAATGAAATCAATATTCAGTAGATCCTCCTTTTGCAGAAATTACAGCCTCTAAACTCTTCCTGTAGGTTCCAATGAGAGTCTGGATTCTGGTTGTAGGTATTTTGGACCATTCCTCTTTATAAAACATCTCTAGTTCATTCAGGTTTGATGGCTTCCGAGCATGGACAGCTCTCTAACTCACACCACAGATTTTCATTTATATTCAGGTCTGGGGACTGAGATGGCCATTCCAGAACGTTGTACTTGTTCTTCTGCATCAATGCCTTAGTGGATTTTGAGCAGTGTTTAGGGTTGTTGTCTTGTTGAAAGATCCAGTGCAGCTTCATCTTTTTCACCGATTCCTGGACATTGTTCTCCAGAATCTGTTGATACTGAGTGGAATCCTAGCGTCCCTCAACTTTGACAAGATTCCCAGTCCCTGCACTGGCAAAACAGCCCCACAGCATGATGGAACCACCGCCATATTTTACTGTAAGTAGCAGGTGTTTTTCTTGGAATGCTGTGTTCTTTTTCCTCCATGCATTATGCCTCTTTTTACACCCAAATAACTCAATTTTAGTTTCATCAGTCCACGGCACCTTATTCCAAAATAAAGCTGGCTTGTCAAAACGTGCTTTAGCATACCTCAAGCGGCTCTGTTTTTACTGTGGGCAGAGAAAAGGCTTCCTCTACATCACTCTCGCATACAGCATCTCCTTGTGTAAAGTGCGCCGAATGGTTGAACGATGCACAGTGACTCAATCTGCAGAAAGATGATGTTGTAGGTCTTTGGTGCTGGTATGTGGGTTGACTGACTGTTCTCACCATTTGTCGCTTATGTTTAGGCAAGATTTTTCTTGTTCTGCCACTTCGAGCCTCAACTTGAACTGAGCCTGTGGTCTTCCATTTCCTCAATATGTTCCTGACTGTGGAAACAGACAGCTGAAATCTCTGAGTCAGCTTTCTGTATCCTTCCCATAAACCATGATGGAGAACAATCTCAGGTTATTTGAGAGTTGTTTTGAGACCCCCATGTTGCTACTCTTCATAGAAAATTAAAAGAGGGAGAAAACTTACAATTGACTCCCTTAAATACTCTTTCTCATAATTGGATTCACCTGTGTATGTAGGTCAGACATCACTGAGCTTACCAAGCCAATTTGAGTTCCAATAATTAGTTCTAAAAGTTTTGGAATCAATACAATGACACATTTATGTACCTGCCTAATTTTCTTTAAACAATTATTGCACACTTTCTGTAAATCCAATAAACTTCATTTCACTTCGCAAATAGCACTGTGTGTCTCTCCTGTATGGTATATTTAACTGACATTTTTTATTGTAACAACCAACGATTCATATAGGAAAATCATGACGATTAACAACGTTGCCCAAACTTTCGCACCCCACTGTATATATAATGTTACAGTATACTACAAGTTTTTATTACATAGTGAATTATCTGCACTTCAATCTGGGATTCTCTCAGTTTCTAAGCATGTGACAGGCAGCTCCCTTCCCCCCTCAGCCTCACAAACTGCATCACAGGAATAAACAATGAGCACAGGAGTGAGCCTGCAGTGGGCATCCATAACTTGTATTCATTACAACAGAGGCAGCCCATTCCTCCCTGGATCGACAAAGCTTGACAAACAAAAGAAGATTAGATATATTACAGAGACAGTGCAACTAGAAAAGGCTGCAGTAATTTAGACCACATTAGAACAGGTATAGGAACTTATAGGATAGGAGAAATAAGGCTGAAAATTTTGTTACAGAGTCTCTTTAACCTCTTGACGACCAGCTAACGCCGATTGGCGTAAACTGGTCGTCTGCGGGTTACCATGAAAACGGACGCTCGATCGAGCGGCCTTTCCATGTCAGTTCACGGAGGGTGTCTCCGTGAACAGCCGGAGAGCCGCCGATCGCGGCTCGCCGGCAAAATGTAAACAGGCGGGGAAGAAATCCCCGCTGTTTACATCATACGGCGCTGCTGCGCAGCAGCGCCGTAAGGCAGATCGGCGATCCCCGGCCTCTGATTGGCCGGGGATCGCCGGCATATGATAGGCTGAAGCCTATCCTTCAATGCGCAGGATGGAAATCCGTCCTGCGCAGCTCACAGGGGGAGGGAGACGGAGGGAGCGGGAGAGACGGCGGAGAACGCTGCGGAGGGGGGCTTTGAAGAGCCCCCCCCCCCACTAAGCAACTGCAGCCGGCGGCGATCAGACCCCCCCAGCAGGACATCCCCCTAGTGGGGAAAAAAGAGGGGTAGTCTGATCGCCCTGCTGCATTCCTGATCGGTGCTGCGGGCTGTAGAGCCCACGCAGCACCGATCAGTGAAAAATCCCCTGGTAGACAAGTGGTTAATATATCTGAATGACACTTATATTTGCAAAAAAAAAAAAATCTCTCCACCTCCTTCTGATTGAATGTTCTAACATAGTCAGTCAACAGAGTCTAAAAAAGGTTTACAAGCTGAAAGCATACTGTTTTTTTATTTTAAACTAAAGAGAATAAATATAAAAATTCTAAATCAAAAAATCCTGTCCGTAAAATACAGTATAAGCTCCAGTCTCCAGCAATGCTTAGCTACTAAGTTAAAGTGTAACTGTCGGGCAGAGAATCAAAAATCAATTCTTTATTTGTATCTGGTAAACAAGTAATAAGGTTGCTAATCGGGCAATCCAAAAGTTAAAATCTCTATTACTTTTCTTGTTTATAAATGATCATTACCCAGTTTACCTGACTCTTATTTGGTAAGTTGCCACAAAAAGGAAGTTGCAGGGCATGCTGGGTTGTCTTTTTTTGCTTCTTTATTTCCCCTCAGACTTAACTAATGTACAGAAGCAAAAAAGGACAACCCAGCATGCCCTGCAACATCCTTTGTGCAGCAACGTACCAAATAAGAGTCAGGTAAACTGGGAAATGATCATTTCAAAACAAGAAAAGTAATAGAGATTTTAACTTTTGGATTGCCCGATTAGCAACCTTATTACTTGTTTACCAGATACAAATAAAGAACTGATTTTTTATTTTATGCCCGACAGTTACACTTTAAGGAATTACACACACAGTGTTTCTCTCCCTTCTGCTTCTTTCTCCTCTCCTTGCTTGTAGAGGCGAGGGGGCTGGAATGATTTGTCTGTGATCTGTCCACATAGGAACAGCTTGCTAGCAAGTAAGGATTAAAGCATGCCAGCAAACTAGCCAAGTACATCTTTAGGTAACTTTTCTTCACTAATAGCAGCATCATTTGCAGTAACGTAGCAAAGGAGCTGTGGGCTCCGGGCGCAAGTTTTACATGGGGTTCCGAATTCCCCCCTCCACCGATGTGCCCGCTGCTTGGCTCCTATCTATACTGGGGAAACTTCACTACCCATACTTGGTCAACTATACTAGCTACCTATACTGGGGGTCACTATGCTACCTATACTGAGGGCAACTATACTACCTATACTGAGAGCCACTATACTACCTATACTGAAGGCAACTATACTACCTATATTGGGGCAACTATATTAGCTACCTAAGCTGTGGCTGGTGCGTCCTCACAAGTTTTCCTCAGGCAGCAAAAAGTCTAGAACCGTCCCTGTATGTAGCCAATGGAGCCATCGCTGAATTTGATTGTTCCATTTTCAAACTGGGCATACATTTGAATAAAATTACCGTAAAAGTTGAAATTGTTTCCATGCAGTGGCATAGCTAGAAATGATGGGGCCCCATAGAAAATATCTAGGCACTCTTGAGCAAAGCTGCCTGCCCCTACCTGAGTATGTGTTGACTGTGTTATTTACATTCTCATGCAATCTACACTGTGTATAGTACATAAGCACTGAGACAAAGCCAGAGACAGAGAGTGGAGCAATAAAGAGAAGTTAATAGTGGACACATCAAGTACAACCTGGGCCCCTCTCTTCTCCAGGACCCCATAGCAGATGCTATGGTGGCGATTGCTACAATCCTGTTTCCATGTCATGGACCATGAAATATCAGGAGGGTTTCAGGCAGTATAGAGATCTATTTAATGCTTGCTCTGTCTTCTGTATGTCGCATTATTGTAGATGAGAACTTTTTTTTACTTTTTTTTTTCACATGGGGATGTCCATGTGGTTATTGTGTATTAGTATCGCAAAAAAAAAAAGTTTATCAAAGTCAAAAGACAAAGTATTGTTCATCTAATAGATAAGTAACTATTCCCCTGTAACATAACCTGGGGGAGAGGTCTGTGCTGAGGGGGTGGAGGTGAAAGGTATCAGGGGAGGAAAACTCCCAGACACTCCACTTTTGTTCCTTATCTCTTGTTACCTAGGCTACAGCTCTGGTAAATATCCCCATTATTAATTATTAACCAGGAATATGACATTGGATGTGAGATGTGGGAGCCAGTGTATTTAGTAGTAGCATTTACACAGAAAAATATACCATTTTCAACAATCAACACTGTGGGAAGTTTTTACATGAAATAAATTGGCCAGACGTTCATTTTGCTGCTAATAAAGATAGTAATGTGCTGTTAGAACTACAGAGAAAGGAATTCATATTTTCTGTAGCATCCAGTTTTCAGATATTACTGTTCAATGATAGGTCAAAAAAATAACTGTGTTTAAAGCTATGTATACACTTCATTTTCCTTGGTCTAAATCATACATGTTAAACTCTGGCGGCCCGTGGGCCAAATATGGCCCACAGAGCCATCAATTTGGCCCACAAGTGGTTTCCTCACTTTGCATTATGTTTTGCCTACTCTAGACCACCAGGGAAGCTATATTGGGAGAGAAGCCCTAGATTACTAAGAAAGCCTTATGGGGGATGGGGGAAACACTAGACATCAGGGAACTTTGTAGGGGATATGAGGGGGTCCACTAGACACCAGGGAACTGAATAGGGGAGGGAGGGGTACTAGACACCAGGGAACTGTTTAGGGGAGGGAGGAGGCCACTAGACATCAGAAAACTGTATAGGGGAAGAAGGGTGGCACTGGACACCAGGGAACTTGTACAGGTGGGAAGGGGGGGGGGGGGAGGCACAAGAGACCAGGGAATTGTGAAGGTGAGGGAGGGGGCCACTAGACATCAGGGACCTTTGTAAGGGAGGGAGGTGGCCACTGGACATTGGGGTTGGCCCGCAATTTGTTGAATTTTGGCCCACTTTGTATGTGAGTGAGACACCCCTAGAAATGATCAGGAGCTGAACAGATTATCTGAACAGTGATAAACTTAATCTCTAAAGAATAATCCAGGAGAAAGGCATTCTTACTATTTAATTCACCATGGTCCTTTCTTCCATCACTACGTTTATTTATATTAGCATTAGGAAATAAGCAATGTAAATAAAGGGAACCTGAGGTGATAGGAATAGGGAAGCTAGACTATTTATTTACTTTTGAACAATACCAGTTGCCTGGTGTCCTGCTGGTCTTTTTGGAATCAGTAGTGAATGTCTGAATCACACATCTGAAACAAGCATGCAGCTAATCAAGTCAGACTTCAGTAAGAAAACTCTGATCTGCATGCTTGTTCAGGGTTTATGGCTAAAACAGAGGCAGAGGATCAGCAGGACAGCTAGGCAATGTGCATTGTTTAAAAGTAAATAAATATTGCAGCCTCCATTGCCCTCTCATTTCAGGTATACTTTAACTACTTAAAGAGGCACTTAAGTCTCCTAAAAAAATGAGTTTTACTCACCTGGGGCTTCCCTCAGCCCCCTGCAGCCGATCAGTGCCCTCGCCATGTCTCTGCAATGCTCCCATCCCCGCCGGCGACCACTTCCGTTTTCGCCGTCAAGACCCGACAGGCATGGGAACGCGAGTGATTATTCGCATTCCCAGCCACAATATCGCCCCCTATGCTGCAATTTGTTTTAGGAGACTTAAGGTTCACTTTAAGGACCTAATTCAAATCTACGCCCTGTTTTGATGGCGGCCTGGCTGCCAGGGAGTAGATTTCAATACACAGACACCTTGCGTTCTCACTGCTTTGGTCACTCCCAAGGATCTCACCGCCGCAGCTCACTTGCTGTGCCATCTGTATAATGGCAGAGCCCCGTGAGTGGGTCAGGAGCCAATTTCATTGGCTCCTGACCCTGTCTATAGAGTTGTCCCGAACGGTTCGGCGGCAAACTTATTAGTGCGAACATCGGGGGTTTGCGGCGAAATGTGAACTTTATGGCGAGTTCGATCCGCCCCTATACTACATCATTGGGCTAAACTTTGACCCTCTACATCACAGTCAGCAGACACATGACAGCCAATCAGGCTGCACTCCCTCCTGGAGTTCCCCCCTTATATAAGGCAGCTGCGTCGGCCATTATCTCAATCGGTGTTGCTGCAGTAGTAAGAGAAGGTAGAGGAACCTGCTGCAGAGATAGGGAAAGCTTAGTTAGGCTCTTGTAGCTTGCTCCTGGCTGATATTTGTTGTTAAAAAGAACCACAAAAAGAGCTCTTTTCAGAGCAAATGTTCTTGTGAAGTCTTTTTTTATTTTGTGCCGCCGACACTGCATTATACAGCCCTGTGTGTCGCAGCTGGCGCTTGCTAATTGCTATACTGTGCAAGGTCCAGCACATTCAGTGCCTACTTTTTCACTGCACCTGTGTGTGTGACAGCTGCACATTTGTAATACCAGTCCGACTGTGCATACCTGTTCATGTTCACTGCACTTTTGTGACAGCACACAGTGTTATATACCAGCAGTCACTGCATAACTGTTCACTGCACCTGTGTGTATGACGGCTGCACATTTTTAATACCAGTCCGACCGTACACACCTGTTCATGTTCACTGCACCTGCGTGACAGTACGAAGTGTTATATACCAGCAGTCACTGCATAACTGTTCACTTCACCTGTGTGTGACAGCTGCACATTGTATTGATACCAGTCACTGCATAACTGTTCACTGCAACTGTGTGTGTTAACTGCCTGCTACAACAGGAGAAAGCCAACAAACAGTATCTGTACAACTACAGTGAAAGGACATGTTCTGGGGAGCTGGGGATGTTATGGCCGAAGTACTGGACACTCATGCAAAATGCCTGCAGGCTCATGCGTCCATTTGAGGAGGTGACAAACTTGGTGAGTCGCAGTGAAGGCGCCATCAGAGACTTGATCCCATATGCTTTCTTCCTGGTGCATGCCGTGCGTAGAGTGGTGGATCAAGCTGTAGAGGAGCGTGACCAGGAACAGGAGGAGGAAGAGTTTTTTTGAAACATCACCTGCGGCATCATCAACACCTGCGGCATCACAGGGGGGAGGGGGAGGAGTCATCTGGGGAAGAGGAGTCAAACGTGGAAAGTGGCTTTTTTGAGGAGGAGGTGGAAGAACAACTGCAGAAGGCGTTGCAGGGGGCTTGTGCTGCTTACCTTTCCCGTGGTATTGTTCGTGGCTGGGGGAGAAGAATAACTTACCGGACATCACTTGAGGAAGAGCAAGACGAGATAGCTAGTACGGCGGCATCCAACTTTGTGCAGATGGCGTCTTTCATGCTGTCCAGCCTGTTGAAGGAGCCCCGTATAAAAAAACTCAAGGGGAATGACCTATACTGGGTGGAAACACTACTAGACCCTCAGTATAAGCACAAAGCGGCGGAGATGTTTCCAAATCACCTGAAGGCAAAAAGGATGCAGAACTTGCAGAACAAGCTGGCAACTATGCTTTACAGTGCGTTTAAGAGTGATGTCACAGCACAACGGAATAAAGGTGCCACTGCCAGTAATCTTCCTCCTCCTCCCATATCCACGCAGGCAAGGACAGGATGCTCTAGCAATCTAATGGTGATCACGGACATGCGGACATTCTTTAGTCCAACGCCTCGCCTTAGCCATTCCAGATCCACCCTCCACCAACGCCTGGACCGGCAGGTAGCCGACTACCTGGCCTTAAGTGCGGATGTAGACACTCTGAGCAGCAATGAACCCCTGGACTACTGGGTGCGCAGGCTTGACCTGTGGCCAGAGCTGTCACAATTTTCCATCCAACTTCTGTCTTGCCCTGCCTCAAGCGTCCTGTCAGAAAGGACCTTCAGCGCAGCTGGAGACATTGTCAGTGAGAAGAGAAGTTGCCTAAGTCACAAAAGTGTTCAGTACCTCACCTATATCAAAATGAATGAGGCTGCTAGCAGCGGCCGCTATAATAATTTTTCTGGTGCATGTACATGCCTGCCTAATTTTTCTGGCTGCACTGCGGTTGCAACAACTAAACAAAAGATATGTACATGTGTCAATTCCCCTTTGTGATTGTTACCTGGCCGCGGTGAAGGGGCTTGCGTATCACAATGAACGGCTAAATGAGTGTGTTGAAGTTGGGGGGCACACCTGACCCAAGAAGATAATAAGGTTGTTGCTTCATTGTGGACAGATCAAATTCGATCAGCTGGACACTCAGTCACTGTTGTTCTGTCATTGAGCTACCTCAGCCCGACCATATAGGCTTGAAAACCGCTATTGCCTGCACTCTCACCATGGTGCGCACCAGTCCAGCACGACCGTCACTACACATACAGCTGTTTGCGGTGCGTTACACAGTGAGTTTAGTCTGTCAGTGTGAAGCAGTACACTAATTACACTACCTGATTGATGTATACACATGCAAGATGTTTTAAAGCACTTTAGGCCCCCAATTTAGCAATAAAATGTGATTTCTGCCCTTAAACCCTGCTGTGCGTCAAATCTGGATTTTTCCACGGGACTTTTGATGTGTATCCCACTCCGCCATGCCCCCCTACAGGTGTTAGACCCCTTGGAACATCTTTTCCATCACTTTTGTGGCCACAATTAGAGCTTGTAGCTTTGAAAGTTCGCCTGCCCATTGAAGTCTATGGCGGTTCGAAAAGTTCGCATGTTCGGGAACTTTTTTCGCGTGTTCGAGTTCGAGGTTCACGAACTAAAATCGGAGGTTCGCAAACAACTCTACCTGTCTATCAATGTAAGCAGCTCCCATTGGCTTACACTGATAGACATGGTCAGGAGCCAATGAAATCGGCTCCTGACCGGCTCACACGAACTCTGCCGTCATAGAGATGGCAGAGTGGGTGGCTGAGGATTCCGGCATGGATGGTGATTGCGGCAGGTATGTGCAGCGAGTCATTGGTATTCGTCGTTATTCTGCCGTTTCTTGTCTTGTACCAGTGGTCTCTGGTCCTTAAAGGAGTCATCAGGGCAAATAAAGTAAAATGAGTGGTACTTACCGGGGGCTTCCTCCAGCCCCAAGCTCCCAGGACCTCCCTTGCCGCAGCTCTGCCCGCAGCCGTTCGCCGGAGCTCCGACCCGGGTCCCCGGCGATGACGTCAGAGCGACCTGGAGGTCGCTCTGTACTGTACCTGCGCGATCGGCGCCACGCGAGCCGGAGCGGACTGCGCAGGAGCAGTAGTTCTGTGCCTGCGCAGTCCGCTCCGGCCCGCGTGGCGGTGATTGACAGCGCCAATTGCGCAGGTGCAGTACAGAGCGACCTCCAGGTCGCTCTGACGTCATCGCCGGGGACCCGGGTCGGAGCTCCGGCGAACGGCTGTGGGCAGAGCTGCGGCGAGGGAGGTCCTGGGAGCTTGGGGCTGGAGGAAGCCCCCGCTAAGTACCACTCATTTTACTATATTTGCCCTGATGACTCCTTTAAGGGAGCAGAGACCGCTGGTATTTAAGTGGTTTATTTAAGGGTGAGCATAACAATTTGGCACACCACCATCACTCTTTTTTTTAGTATTATTAGTAGTATATGTATTTATATAATTCTGTACATCAGACCTAGAAGATGGACATATCAGCTAGAAAGAAAATCAGTGGAACTTGGTTCAGAAAAAAGGACAATCCTCCCAAAATAGGGATAGCTCTGAGGTATGCCCGAACATTCACATGACTGAATTATAGTTACAAATTCATTAACAAATGATCAAGTCTCCATTTATAGATTGGGACAGTCGCCGCCAGTGTACCTGTCTTGAAGTTAGCCATTTACGTTATTTTACTGTGCACTTGGTTCAACTGAATGAACATCTGTTAAAGACTAGGTGATTGTCTGCCAGTGGAAACCACTGGGGATTGATAGAAATCAATGTAAAGATAGCATATTATTATAATTTAGTATTTATATAGGGCCGACATATTCCGCAGTGCTGTACAGATATACTGTATTGTCTTGCCACTTAACTGTCCCTCAGATGGACTCACAGTCTAATCCGCTACCATAGTCATATGTCTGTGTATGTATGTATAGTGTAGTGTATGTATCTTAGTCTGGGACCAATTTAGGCGGAAGCCATTGAAAGTCTGTGGCCCATATGCAATTCACTTTTTCTCATGAGTTTTCTCCTAGGTGATATTTTTACAACTTGTCAGAAAATGCCTTTTTAAGTCACCAGAAAGCAAGAAAATACTCAAAATAAATTTGATAGTACTTTTGGTACTTATCCGTTAGCCGGGCGCATCCGGCAGGTGGCGCTGTTGTAGCGAATTTCATTCATGCTTAGTTAACGTAGTGCTGTGTGAATGGAAGCGCCGCAGGTGGCGCTAATTGCATTGATGCGGCACATAACAATAACAGTGTTAATGGGAACTAATAGTATTTCAAGTGGCCGGAACTGTTACTTAATGCAATTAAAATGAAGGCGGCGGCAATTTAACAGATGAAGCCGCCGCCTTCGTCTGTTCTTCGTCTTCTTCTCCCACTTTGCCCTCCTCTGGCTTCTATACAATGCTGGCAGCTGGGGGGGGGGGGGGGGGGGGGGGGGACACGCGTCTCCCCCCAGAGTCGTTCGTCGCGGAAGGGAATCCTGTTTGTTTTCTTGCGACGAACGACTCTGGGGGGAGACGCGTGTCCCCGCAGGCTGCCAGCATTGTATAGAAGCCAGAGGAGGGCAAAGGGGGAGAAGAAGACGAAGAACAGACGAAGGCGGCGGCTTCATCTGTTACATTGCCGCCGCCTTCATTTTAATTGCATTAAATAACAGTTCCGGCCACTTGAAATACATATTAGTTCCCATTAACACCGTTATTGTTATGTGCCGTATCAATGCAATTAGCGCCACCTGCGGCGCTTCCATTCACACAGCACTACGTTAACTAAGCATGAATGAAATTCGCTACAACAGCGCCACCTGCCGGATGCGCCCGGCTAACGGATAAGTACCGTACTTTTTCACCAACTTTTGGGTACTTTTTCAGTTGTACATTCCTGAAAATTTAGTTTACAGAGAAGATAAACATTTTCTCCTAGGAGATTACTTAGGTGAAAAAATTAATTGCATATGTGCCTGTATGTTTTTAGGATGCGAGAGGAAACCGGAGTGCCTGGAGGAAATCCACACAGACACAGGGAGAACATACAAACTGCAGATAATGCAGTGGCTGGGATATGAACCAGGGACCACTATGCCACCATGTTGCCCTTTAGCAGTGTTTTGATCACACATTAGATTTCTGCTGGAATCTGGTCAAAATCAGGTGATGTAAGATGGTAACAAACGTTGAACATGAACGTTTTCAGAAGACCTGACAGACTAATGGACCAACGCCACAAAATGAGAAATTGGTTTTCTACTGAGCTCTTCTCCATCACACTGAAAATTACCATGCAGTAAAGTAAAACTAGTCCGGTTATTCACATAAACTACATGTTTGTCTTCACTAAATATTAGCAAACCTATTTTAAAAGCAGGTAATTTATTGAGGTTTCTCACACTTTAGCTGAGCTTGATTGTTATAGATTGCTGACTGCAGAAACTGTTCAGAGTTCTGACTCCGGAAAATGTAAGCAGAGCAGATGAACAAGCACTGTCTGGTGTGGCTTAGTGTTGTCCGGATCATGAACGATTCGGATCTTTGATCCGAATCTATTTTATGAGTCGATCATCCGAATCATCAAAATGAGTGATTCGGATCGCAAAAGGGGCGGGGCCAGGAGCGACACGCCCCCTCTCAGCGGGCAGCGGGGTCCTGGAAGCAGAGCTGAGATAGATCGCTCTGTTGGAAGGGAGGCAGCCTTGCAGGGAGACAGGTAGATGAGAGAGAGGGGACATGGGTGCCACTGCCAGATATGTGTAGAGCACACATACTGGCTGAAATGTGCTGCTGAGTATAGGCTGTCTGTTCTGTAGTGCTGCACAGTGAACACATTGGAAGCTTTTGGCTCAGCATAGCTCAGTAACTTTGCAGACAGTGTGATTGAAAGGCAATATAATCCTCCTGCGCTCGGCACTAAACAGCTGCACTTATCTTCTGGGAATGCTTTCTTTCACTGTGCGACCTTTTCTTTCAAAGTGTACAGATGAACATATAGGTGAAATATATGTAAAGCATATGACTTCAGCATGTGGGTATTACGTGCAAACATTTATGCTCTCTGCTCGTCCCTCCTTCCATCTCTGTCCACTCCCTGCCCTCTGTCCATCTTCTCCCCTTCTCTGTGTGTCCACCCCCTCCCCTTCTCCTGTCCACAGACCTGTCCTGCTGTTCATTTCACCCCGAATGCTTCCGGTAGTAAAATGATCCGAGATTCGAATCAAAGATCCGGATCTCTTCAATGATCCGATTCGAATCATCCGGATCATTGAAAAGATCCGAACTTCCCATCTCTAGTGGCTTATCAGAAGCAATGCCAGTAGATGTAGTAGTGTGGAAAAGGGGGTGTCTACGATTTACAGAAGAGTCTAAAACACTCATCGACAGAACACTGTGGTTGTTCATTTTACATTGTAAAGAGTGTAGCGCCATCTGCTGGTAAGCAGCTTTGCTTTAGCTTTTGGGTGTAAAAGGAATGCATTATTGTCAAACACTTAGGACCCTATCCTATTCACCAACTCGCTAGCATTAATCGATGAGTCAGAGGGTGCATGGCTGAGCTGGCGGAAGGAGAGGAACTGCGGGGTTAGGGATCAATGTAGTGGTGGGTAGAGACGATCAGAGGCAAGGAGCATCTGTCAGGAAATGATTGGACATCTGAGCAGGGCCGATGCTTAAAGTGAACCTAAAGCCGGTTTAAAAAAATGAGACTAAC
The DNA here is from genome assembly GCF_040937935.1 of Hyperolius riggenbachi. NCBI lineage: Eukaryota > Metazoa > Chordata > Amphibia > Anura > Hyperoliidae > Hyperolius > Hyperolius riggenbachi. The sequence goes on from NC_090656.1 coordinate 88,331,034, forward strand.
TCACCTGGGGCTTCCCTCAGCCCCCTGCAGCCGATCGGTGCCCTCGCAGCTCCGCTCCGATGCCTCTGGACCCGCCGGCGACGACTTCCGGTTTCGCCGTCACCGGCCGACAGGCATGGGAACGCGAGTGATTGTTCGCGTTCCCAGCCTGTATATCGCCCCCTATGCTGCTATTGCGGCCAGGAGTTGTTCGCCGGCGGGTCCAGAGGCATCGGACCGGAGCTGCTAGGGCACCGATCGGCTGCAGGGGGCTGAGGGAAGCCCCAGGTGAGTTCATCTCATTTTTTTTACCGGCTTTAGGTTCACTTTAACTAGAGGCAAAGGAGGCAATTGCCCTAGGGACCCAGAGCTCCCCCAAGGAGTGTGTCCCCTCTAGCTATGGTGACTCCATAGCTGCCCGAAACAAAGGAAAGAGGTGCCGTGGGGAGAAGTCCAGAGTGTAGAGCACGGTGCTGCCTCGGTGCCTCCTGTCTCCTGCCTGGATTAGCTAAGACCCCACTGTGAATGCACTCTGGATTTATAAGGGAAAGGGGAATAATGGGGTCCCCAACGATGTTTTTGGAGACATATGATGGACACCTGTGGGGGAAGGGGAGGGGGAGTTGGACATTGCTATGGGGCCCCCTGAGGTTACTTTTGTCCTGTGGCCCCTATTGTAGCTAGAGCCTACCCTGCATCTGAGGTAGAAAGAAAGTGGAATTTGGTTCAGAAAAAAAGGACAATCCTTCCAAAACAGGGACAGTTCTGAAGTATGCCCCCTAACGTTCATGTGATTAAATTATAGTTTCAAACAGGGCTGTAAAGTCGGTACAAAAATCATCCGACTCCAACGCCGCCGACTCAGTTTATGAAACCACCAACCCCAACAAATGTTGATTCATTCAAAGGGGCTACGATTGGCTGGGGGGAACACTCATTCCCCTTCTCAATTGATGCCATGTAATAGCTGCCCACACCGAGCGTGCACCCGACACAACACAGCTGGACGTACATAGACTGTAAGTACAGATTGCTGCTAAGCGTCTCCTGCTGGACAGATATATTCATCCAGTTAGAGTTAAGTGGCTAAACACGGTTCTCTACATTGTTCATATGATTTAGCACTGTATATACAGTATAATACATTAACTCAGCTAGCTATGTGCTCCACACTTAGTTGTGAATAATGCTTTGAGGATATTAAAAATGACAAATGACTCTGATGTTTGCTGAGCAGCTCTGTAAGCTGTGGCCAGCACTCCATTATTTGGTGGTTCATTAAGTGAAATTGTAAAGAAGCTGACCATGGCCAGGCTGATCCAGTCTCTGTGTAGTGGGTGAATGACATTATTTTTGTTACAGCTGGCTAATCAGTTATAGCAGATAGGCAATGTTGTCTCTGTGGTTAAAGAGGAACCAGAGCCAGGACAAAGTCCTCCAGCACCCAAAGCTGAAACGCCAAAGTGCGCCCCTCCATCCCTCCCACCCAGCCATCACACACTGATTGCTATTAGATTAAGAGTCTCCCCAGGGACCCCAACCCCTTCATTTCTACTTATCTGGCTTGCAGTCACTGCCATGTATCCCCTTTTCTTATTTCTCTTTGCTTTAAAGGGACTCCGAGCAGTGCAGAAACTATGGAAAGATGCATATCATTTTAAAGCTCTCTTTCTCCTCTTTCCAATGATATATAAACCACCGCCCCACGCCTTTTAGTTTTCGCTATTTTCGCGATTGAAATTGCTGCGGCCGCGATTTCAATCGCGAAAATAAAGAAAACTAAAAGGCGTAGATTGACGATTTACGTGTCGTCAGAAAGAGGAGAAAGAAAGCTTTAAAATGATATCCATCTTTCCATAGTTACTTGTATTACACTGGACGACACTTTCCCCAGTGTCAGCAGCTCCATTCAGCAGAAAAAGTCGGCCTGTGTAATACATTGTAACTATGAAAAGATGGATATCATTTTAAAGCTCTCTTTCTCCTCTTTCTGGCGACACCTAAATTGTTGCCCTACGCCTTTTAGTTTTCTTTATTTTCGCAATTGAAATCACGGCCGCGGCAATTTCAATCGTGAAAATAGCGAAAACTAAAAGGCGTAGGGCAGTGGTTTATATCTCATTGGAAAGAGGAAAAAGAGAGCTTTAAAATGATATGCATCTTTCCATAGTTTCTGCACTGCTCGGAGTCCCTTTAAACACAATAGAGGAATGAGTGAGTGAGTTGTGCGCCCTTCCTACACTGCGCCCTAAGGCTGGAGCCTCTCTCGCCTCTGCCTGGCCCTGAGAGGAACTGTAGTCGAATAACATAATTAATAAAATTGCTTATTTTTTTTACAATACTCATTTGTAAATGATGTTGACAGTGTTTGCTCATTGTAAAATCATTCCTCTCCCTGATTTACTTTCTGAAAATTGTCACTGGCGGCAACATCTTTAACCAGCCGTGCGGTATGGACGAGCTGAGCTCGTCCATCACCGCTGGAGCCTGCCGCTCTGGCCCTGCTGGGCCGATTTTCATCAAATAAAGAGCAGCACACGCAGCCGGCACTTTGCCAGCCGCGTGTGCTGCCTGATCGCCGCCGCTCTGCGGCGATCCGCCGCGAGCAGCGGCGAAAGAGGGTCCCCCCAGCCGCCTGAGCCCAGCGTAGCCGGAACAAAAAGTTCCGGCCAGCGCTAAGGGCTGGATCGGAGGCGGCTGACGTCAGGATGTCGGCTGACGTCCATGACGTCACTCCGCTCGTCGCTATGGCGACGATGTAAGCAAAACAAGGAAGGCCGCTCATTGCGGCCTTCCTTGTTTATTCTGGGCGCCGGAGGCGATCGGAAGAACGCCTCCGGAGCGCCCTCTAGTGGGCTTTCATGCAGCCAACTTTCAGTTGGCTGCATGAAATAGTTTTTTTTTTTATTTAAAAAAAACCCTCCCGCAGCCGCCCTGGCGATCTTAATAGAACGCCAGGGTGGTTAATACTGGCAGGGCAGGTGATCTCTGCATAATGTTCGTTGAGAGAGAGAGAGGAAATTGCGCATAATAAAAAGCCTAGGCTAGGTCTTAGTGGCAGGGTCATAATTAACGGAGATCAGCAAAGCGCAAAACGCGGGCTGAAAGGGTAAGAACATGGCCAAATGCAAATTGTTTCAAGTTGATGCAGGACTTTTTGTATGGAAATTTATGCAGCTTAATTATGGACTGATCAAATCCCACCTTGGCTTCATTTGATTGGTCCATTTGCACAAATTTGCTTACAGATTTGCATAATCCTGCATAAATCCTGAATTATTTCCATCTCGTTTTTCATCCATAGTAGGCACCAATCAGGTTAGTAGTAGACAAGCCGGGGTTTGGACGAGCAGCAAACAGGCAAACAAGCCAGAGTTAGGACAGGCAGCAAGCAGAATATTGTCAGAGTCAGGACAGGCAGCATGCATGCATCCATATTAGTAAACAAGTTGGGGTTGGTAACTATAAAAAAATATACAAGTATACTGAAGACATGGTAAGGACCCCAAAATCCTAAAATTGTTTAGCCACAGTAAAGGGAACCCAAGGTGAAATAGATATAGAGGCTGCCATATTTACTGTATTTTTCAGACTATAATATGCACCGGAAAATAAGACGCACCTAGGTTTAGAGGACAAAAACCAGGGGACAAAAAAAAATATACTAAACCTGGTGAATCCATGGTGAAGGTGCATCTTGTGGATTAGTAACTACAATCAGAGAAAGAACATGTGTGCATCAACCAAGTGAACCTGACAAATCTGGCTTTGCAAATTTGGCCTATTGGCTAATCACGAGACATTGCTCATGCAAATAAGCATTT